>NC_066620.1:213210838-213512748 GCF_025201925.1 Gopherus flavomarginatus | reverse complement strand
CAGTGCAAATATTGAGGTTAGCAAACTGGATTCTGACATTACAAGCACAGTTACTCGTTATTAGCCCCTGGGGTGTGATTACTGGAACTTGCATCAGATCTCAGTGCTAAGAGGTTTGCCTAAGATGAAAGGAAATAGCTTGCCCAAAGCCAAGCCAACAACCTCTGCTGAGAGTTATTGGAGATTTTAACATTGTGCATGTGGGGGCTGGGGTGGACGGGGGGGGGGGGGGGTTTCAACAAACACTTGTGGCTTAAATTCATCCCTGGGCAGAGAGACAGCATGAGGTCGATGGCCCCATTTAAGTCCCACCTCTGCCCAAAGCACCCTTCTGTGCAATCAGTGACTAAACCCAGGGAGATAGTGCTATAAAAATCTCTGAGCTGGTATTTTTTTGCTGCTTCAAGCAAGCTTTGGGGGGAAACTTTGAGGGTTGGTAAAAGTGTTTCTGTCAAAGCAGGGTTAAAAAATAAAGCTGGCAAATCTTTTGCCAACCAAACATCATTCCCCCTGTGGGGAGAAATTCACCTTTGTACGGAGAACCACCAAATGTGTCTAAGGAACACAGGTGACCTGCAGTAGGCTGCCTGATTGGTTGCACTGCCTGACAGGTGAGAAGAGTCAGCAGACTGGCTCTTAAGTCCAGCAGCAGCTTAGCAGCTGCTCAAAGCATTCACCCATTCACTCCTGCGCCTGCTTGTTCCCAGCCCTGCCCTTGCCTAACTCTAGGTAACCTGGCTCTGATCCTTGCTGCTGATTCCTGACTTCAGCTCTGACCCTTGGCGCTGGCCTCTGATTCCAGTTCTGACCCTCAGCTCCTATTCTGGACATCCAGCTCTAATTCTTATAGACTCTAGGACCGGAAGGGACCTCGAGAGCTCATCAAGTCCAGTCCCCTGCCCTCATGGCAGGGCCAAATACTATCTAGACCATCCCGGATAGACATTTATCCAACCTACTCTTAAATATCTCCAGAGATGGAGATTCCACAACCTCCCTAGGCAATTTATTCCAGTGTTTAACCACCCTGACAGTTAGGAACTTTTTCCTAATGTCCAACCTAAATCTCCCTTGCTGCAGTTTAAGCCCATTGCTTCTTGTTCTATCCTTAGAGGCTAAGGTGAACAGGTTTTCTCCCTCCTCCTGATGACACCCTTTTAGATACCTGAAAACTGCTATCATGTCCCCTCTCAGTCTTCTCTTTTCCAAACTAAACAACCCCAATTCTTTCAGCCTTCCTTCATAGGTCATGTTCTCAAGACCTTTAATCATTCTTGTTGCTCTTCTCTGGACCCTCTCCAATTTCTCCACATCTTTCTTGAAATGCGGTGCCCAGAACTGGACACAATACTCCAGTTGAGGCCTAACCAGCGCAGAGTAGAGCGGAAGAATGACTTCTTGTGTCTTGCTCACAACACACCTGTTAATGCATCCCCGAATCACATTTGCTTTTTTCGCAACAGCATCCCACTGTTGACTCATATTTAGCTTGTAGTCCACTGTAACCCCTAGATCCCTTTCTGCCGTACTCCTTCCTAGACAGTCTCTTACCATTCTGTATGTGTGAAACTGATTGTTCCTTCCTAAATGGAGCACTTTGCATTTGTCTTTATTAAACTTCATCCTGTTTACCTCAGACCATTTCTCCAATTTGTCCAGATCATTTTGAATTATGATCCAATCCTCCAAAGCAGTTGCAATCCCTCCCAGTTTGGTATCATCTGTAAATTTAATATGCATACTTACTATGCCAATATCTAAGTCGTTGATGAAGATATTGAACAGAGCTGGTCCCAAAACGGATCACCTGTGGAACCCCACTTGTTATACCTTTCCAGCAGGATTGGGAACCATTAATAACTACTCTCTGAGTACGGTTATCCAGCCAATTATGCACCCACCTTATGGTAGCCCCATCTAAGTTGCATTTCCCTAGTTTATTGATAAGAATATCATGCGAGACCGTATCAAATGGCTTACTAAAGTCTAGGTATACCACATCCACCGCTTCTCCCTTATCCACAAGACTCGTTATCCTATCAAAGAAACCTACCAGATTGGTTTGACATGATTTATTCTTTACAAATTGATGCTGGCTATTCCCTATCACCTTTCCACCTTCCAAGTGTTTGCAGATGATTTCCTTAACCACTTGCTCCATTATCTTCCCTGGCACAGAAGTTAAACTAAATGGTCTGTAGTTTCCTGGGTTATTTTTATTTCCCTTTTTATAGATGGGCACTATATTTGCCCCCTTCCAGTCTTCTGGAATCCCCTCCATCTCCCATGATTTCCCAAAGATAATAGCTAGAGGCTCAGATACCTCCTCTATTAACTCCTTGAGTATTCTAGGATGCATTTCATCAGGCCCTGGTGACTTGCAGGCATCTAACTTTTCTAAGTGATTTTTAACTTGTTCTTTTTTTATTTTATCTTCTAAACCTACCCCCTTCCCGTTAGCATTCACTATGTTAGGCATTCCTTCAGACTTCTCGGTGAAGACCGAAACAAAGATGCTGGGCTTCTATTCCTGCTCTGCCCATTAGGCTGAACTCTTTCTCCAACCATTAGGCATGACAGCCCATGTGCTGGTCTCTGACAACAGGTCTAGTTAAAGTGATACAGTGCCTGCTAGGCTGGACGCAATTATAGCTGCATGAAGGTGCTTCTCATACAGGAAGCCTGCCAAGCCAACCAATATTCATAGAATCGTAGGATTGGAAGGGACTATGAGAGGTCATCTAGTCCAGGCCCCGGCATTCATGGCAGGACTAAGTATTATCTAGATCATCCCCGACAGGCGGAACGAAGTTACACCAATATAAGGCACCTTTGTTGCAGTGTAATCACATCTGCACTGGGGGTTATACTTGTATAACGAGTTTGGAAAACCTGATTGACAGTTTTCCAGTGGAACATTTTTCTGTCGGAAAATGCCGTGTCCACCAACATGGAAATATTTCGCGGGAACATTTTGATGAAGTGTCATTAAAGCAAAGAATGGAAACCAAGCATTTCGACAACAGCAACACATTCCGTTTCTACGCTATCAGAAGAAAACATTTCAATTCTCATTTTCCAAATTTGAATTTTTAAAAAGTCAAAATGGGAACGAAACAAGATTTTTCTGACAATTTGCATTTCATAAAGCCATAGAGTTGCAGGCCAGAAAGGGACCATCGGATCATCTATCTGATCTCCTGGAGATCACAGACCACCCTCCCCCCCAGCAGCTGCACGCCAACTCATAGGTGCTGAAACTAAGGATGCTGCCACACCCCCTGACTTGAAGTGGTTATATCAGATACACCATTTATAGTTTGGTTCAATGGCTCCCAGCACCCCCACTATACAAATTGTTCCAGCCCCCCTGCACCAACCTCCACAAACAGAACTGGACCGCAGCTCATAGGACACTAAGCTATTAAGTGCCACAGGCAGAGAACAGGAGGGACTGAGGCCTCCCGCAATGGCAGGGAATTGATTAAGTGAGGCACACCCAGCTGATCCTAGAAAGAGACCTGCATCCAATGCTGCAGAAAAAGGAAATCAAGGTCCCTGCCAGTCTGACCTGGGGGATAATTCCTTCGTGAGCCCAAATTTGGCACTTAGACACTGAGCATGTAAGCAAGACCTATGGGAAATTTCAATTTTTATATTTTTTTGCTTTCTAAATTGGAATGAAAACAAACATTGGAATGTCTGAATTTCTCCTGGAATGGAAATTCCACCTTTCTACCAGCTCTATATATTAGTAAACCCAAAACCCACATCCCTAACTGAAATAGTTATACCGCCGCAAAATCCCTGGAAAACAGCCCTAAAACTATGTGCCACTGTAACCCGCAGGGCTTGAAATCCATCAAGAAGTGGGCGAACCAGCTACAGAATCACCCAATGGGGGCTCTCCCCTTCCCGCACACATTCTGCAGACAGGTGATCTAGTGAGCTCGGGGCGGTGGGGCCTAGGGCTGAGGTTAGACCAGAGGGTGGGAAAGAACAGGACCGAGGGCTCAGATCCACTAGAAAACATGTTAGAGCAGGACTTTTAGGAGTCGATGTTAAACACCGCCTGGCATTCAGCGTGGAAAGGGACAGATAGTGTTGAACATCATTTTAAATAATACAAGCTAGATTCCAAGTGAAGATGGGTCCAGAGACCCTGAGGCAGAAGCAGCAAGGATGAGGGTCAGAGAACAGAGACTCCCTTTCCCTCCCATGTCGATGGACATGATGCACAAAGGCGCATCCTCACCCACACGTTGTCATGTGTCTCGACACACGTGCATGTTCCTCACACACCATCACATCACTGCTAGCCACATGGCATTTCACACTGACTGGCACCCATGTGTGTTTGTGCTCATTTTTACAGTTATATTGACACACTTGCCGTTAATCTCCCTCTCTGACACACCCACATCAAAGTGACACATGCACACATCTGCACTCATCTGTCTCACATATACTCACGCGGATGTACCAATGCACACATCCGAACACTCAGATTGGGGCACACCCCCGGGCTTTGTGTCCCTAAATCACAGGAATAGCGATTGGTATGATGCTGATGCTCTTTGCTCTCACCGTTGAGCTGAGCCTGCTGCGAACACCCCTCGGGCTGGAGGAGGAGCAACTGAGCTCTGCTCCTTTCACTGCTCTGTTCATTTCAATAAATCATTCATGCAGTTAAGGCCAAATAAGCCTTTGGTCTCCTTTTCTCAATCTACTTTAGCAGGAGTCAAATTCTCCCCCTGTTCACACTCGTGCACCTGCACTGAGATCAGTGGGAATCACACTGGTATAACTGAGAGCAGAAGCTGGCTCTGTGACGGCTCAGGTCTTGGGGAAGCTCCCATCTGGGGCAGGAACCACCCTGGAAGCGGCAGAGTGCCCAACCAGGGCTGTGATAGAGAACACGGGGGAGTTAAGAAGTGTCTTCCAGCCTACAGCCCTGGCAGAGCATCGCCCGCCCTGGGGTTCCCCTCCCCTTTTCTCGGAGGGCTAGACCTGATGTGTGTGTATCAGCTCCCAGTCTCAGCAAACACATTCTCCTTTCAGGAGAAGCTGGTCAGGTGGAGAAAAGGGAGGCCCCTCCATCCTGGCTGTTCCAGCTACGAAAGGAATGTCCATTCTGTCCAAGGGCTGCCGGAAGGGTTAGAATCTGATTTATCCCCTCTGAATGGTCCCTTGAAGGCAGAGACCCTCTCATAAAGCAGGGTGGGGAGGAATGTTGTTCATCTGGGAAAAACAACGCCTCTCAGATACAAGCTAGCGGGAGACATTATTTTCTTTGGAAGGTGCTGGAAGATCCAAACAACCATAAATCCTTAGCCTTTGATGTCATTCGTTCTGGCAAGGTTCGAGCTGGTTGGCTGCTTGGATGAGAGTTCTCCAGCGAATGCTGGTAAATCCGATGGCCATGGGATTGCACAAGTCACTGACGTGCTGGTCAGAGGCGGGGTGGTTCTGTGGCTGATGTGTTGTGTGTTCTTGGGCTTGGCACGTCTCCTTCTGGACTGGAAGGCATTTTAGCAGGGTCTGCCTCTCTGGGTTTGCACAGGGCTCTGGTCTAAGTACCGGCATAATAACAAACAGGATTTGTCCCTAGCTGCACTAAGTGGTGTTTAACATTGTGAGTTTTAGCGCACCTTTATGTCCTTGTGAAGACAAGCCCTCAGACGGCCACGTTTCAGTGGTAGGAGAGTGTTCTCTGTCTCTTCCCTCTGTACTTTAAGACAAAGTGCGATAGGACTGTGAACTATTATTGTTATGAATAGTCCTGGGAATTCTGCTTTTAGAGATGCTCTCTGGGAAACAGGGCTAAATTGCTCACCAATGCATCAGAGGAACTGAGATTCAAATGCTGTTGGAGAAGGCCAGGTGAACTTTCCTGAAGGTGTCATATGCCTCCAAAGATACACCTGCAGCTTTTATGCACTGTTTAGGTTAGTTGATGGCCAGCTAACCCTGCTCCCCATCCTTGCTGGGAAGTGACCTCCTTAAGCTGAGTCTGTTGTTCTTTATGGGCAGAATTTGCCATATATGAGCCACTGGCTCAATGTGTGTAACATGTCCCCCTTTTGTTGTTTGTCCATATAGAAGATAAGAGCCTTCTACTGTTACCAGCTAATGAAGTTACTCCTTCAGATCAAGTGGCAGAGGCCCATGCTTTTAGCACTGAAGGTCTCAGGTCCAATCCCCGCTGGTGACCCATGATTCGACCTGAGATGTATGCTGCTCCGAACATAGCATGGTCAGGGAGATGGAGTTGATTTGGGCAGTGCAGCAGGATATCTAGTCATTGCTTTAGTGTTCTCCCAGGTAGAATTCACTCGCGGACAGTACTCTCCATTGTCAGACAAATGGCAAAACCTTTACTGTGGAGATTCTTTGTGCCCCAAAAGGAAGTTGTGGAGATGCTCTCCCCTGAGCCCTTTGAAGTGGGCTGGGAAAAGGCCGGGGGAAGCCAGGCATCAGTGCTGCATGGGCCAGAGAGACACATGATACTCTGCATTTCTGCTCTAGTCCCTTCCATCCGAGAATCTCATTGTGTTTTATAAGCACTCATGCATGAACCCCACAAAGCATGTGACGTGGGTAAGAAATTGTTATTTCCAGTGTGCAGAGGAGCAAACCTGGAGCACAAAGTGATGAAGTGACATGCCCAAAGTCACACAGCAAGTCTGCAGCAAAGTCAAGAATGCAGTAGATCTGACTCTCAGCTCTCTCTCTTAAGAAGACCATCAATGGCTTCATCATGTTCTACACAGACACATGGGGGAATGTCTGACACTAGAGGCCTCTTTAGTCTAGTGGACAAAAGCAAAACAAGATCCAGGGGCTGGCAGCTGAAGCTAGAAAAATTCAAACGGGAAAGATGCACGTTTTTCACAATGCGGGTGAGTAGCCCCTGGAACGGCTAACCAAAGGCTATGATGGATTCCGCATCACTTGGAGTCTTTACATCAAGACTGATGTCTTTCTAAAATACGGCTGGCTCAACGATAAGTTGTGTTAGAAGCAGGAATCACTGGGTGGGCTCTCTGGCCTGTATTCCACAGGGGGTCAAAGGAGACAATGAATCCTTCTGGCTCTAAAGTCTATGGATCTTGCTCTATAAATCTGACTCACTCTTTTCCTTCTGTGCTTTTTACGATTCCCCTCTCTCTTCTGTCAAGTGGCTAGAACAGACCGATACAGCTTGAGTAAGATTGTTTATGTCCTCAAGAGTGCATAGAAACGAATTAGCCAAAAGAACTGCACAACCTCTTGAGTCTTGCAAAAGAGGATATTAAAAGCAGGCCAAATTTTAAACCAGCCTAAATCTCCAGCCTATTACATCCTGTTCTGCAAGTCTCCAAGGAATTCAAGATATTTTTAGTGGTTTGCGCATTCTTCTGTCCCTTTACATAGAGCGTAGTCGGAGTCACATGATGCTAGCTCGAGCCAAGTTAGGAAAGTTGCTCTCCCTAAACAGGGAATCTGCAGCATGTTCTTGGAAATACCAGGATGCCAAATTGTTTTGTGCTCAGGCCTAAATCACACTGTTGTTATTTACGTGGTGTGAATGAAACAGCTGAGCCAGGTGCATCACAAGCAGATAAAGGCAAGGCCCCCGTCACTTGGAAAGGTCACATGCAATGGATTCTTTTAGTGAGTGCCTTGTTTATCGAGAACTGTACCCCCAGAGAGTAGCTGTTGGGAGCCAGCTGGTTCACTAGACTGATAGCAATGGCCATGCCCAGCTCCCTATAGATTCTGAAGCAATGGAAAGCAGCTTCCTAAGACTTCGCCATGCTGCTGCTTAACATTGTTGTGTCTTCTGCACAGATCTGCCACCGTTCAGCTACGATACAACTGTGACAATCAGGGTCCAGACACCCGAGAATGGGGAGGTTGAACCCCAGAGACTAAGCAGTTGAATCAAGGAGTTGTATACAAAGTTATCATGCTATACCGCTATTAGGTAATTTACGAAAGCTTGTAAGATTCTGAACTTGACAGGCCTCTGTCTCTTCTGTGGTTAGGGGTGTATGTATTGGTGTAGATATAAAATCATGCTTATATTTGTGCTGTGACATTCAGCTCTGCCTCACAGCGGGGCAGTGGGCTGTCAGGCAGGGACGGGCACTGCCTGCCCAGTCAGGAAAAAGGAGCTCCAAGCACCTAGCATCAAATGATGGGCTGTTAGAGTTAATGGAAAAACACGGAGACATCCTGGCCACCAACTCGAGAGGGAATTTCCCCCACCCTAAATAATCATGAGCATAAGAACAGCCACACTGGGTCAGACCAATGGTCCATCTAGCCCAGTATCTGGTCTTCCGACAGTGGCCTGTGGCAGGTGCTTCAGAGGGAATGAACAGAACAGGCAATTATCGAGTGATCCGTCTCCTGCTGTCCAGTCCCAGATTCTGGCAGTCAGAGACTAGGGACACCCAGAGCATGGGGTTGTGTCCCTGAGCATCTCTGTTAATAGCCATTGATGGACCTATCCACCATGAACTTATCTAATACTTTTTTGAACACAGTTATAGTTTTGGCCTTCACATCATCTTCTGGCGACAAGTCCCACAGGTTGACTGTGCGTTGTGTGAACAAATACTTCCTTATGTTTGTTTTAAACCCACTGCCTATTCATTTCATTGGGTGACCTCTGTTCCTTGTATTATGTGAAGGGGTAAATAACACTTCCTTATTCACTTTCTCCACAGTCATGATTTTACAGACTTCTATCCTATCCCCTCTTAGGTGTCTCTTTTCTAAGATGAACATTACCAGTCTTTTTAATCTCCTGTCATACAGAAACTATTCCATACCTCTCGTCACTTTTTATGTTCTTCTCCGAAAATTTCCCCTAATTCTAATATTTATTTTTTTCAGATAGGGCAACCCAAACTGCGCGCATACCATGAATTTATACATACCATGGATTTACATAGTGGCATTATGATAGTTTCTGTCTCATTATCTATCCCTTTCTCCATGGCTCCTCACATTCTGTTTGCTTTTTTCAGTACTGCTGCACATGTAGGAGTTATTTTCAGAGAACTATCCATGAGTCCAAGATCATCTTCTTGAGTGGTAACAGCTAATTCACACTCCATTTTATCGGCATAGTTTGGATTATGTTTTCCAATGTGCATTACTCTGCATTTATCAACGTTGAATTTCGTCTGCCATTTTGTTGTCCAGTCACCCAGTTTTGTGAGATCCCTTTGTAGCTCTTCACAGTCTGCTTTGGACTTAACTATCTTGAGTATTTTGTATCATCTGCAAATTTTCCCACCTCACTGTTTACCTCTTTTTCCAAATCATTTATGAATATGTTAGTCTGCAGAAGAGAAGAATGAGGGGGGATTTGACAAAAGCCTTCAACTACCTGAAGGGGGTTCCAAAGGGGATGGATCTAGGCTGTTCTCAGTGGTGGCAGGTGACAGAACAAGGAACAATGGTCTCAAGTTGCAGTGGGGGAGGTCTAGGTTGGATATTAGGAAACACTATTTCACTAGGAGGGTGGTGAAGCACTGGAATGGGTTCCCTAGGGAGGTGGTGGAATTTCCTTCCTTAGAGGTTTTTAAGGGCAAGCTTGACAAAGCCCTGGCTGGGATGATTTAGTTGGGGTTGGTCCTGCTTTGAGCAGGGGGTTGGACTAGATACCTCCTTAGGTCCCTTCCAACCCTGATTTTCTATGATTCTGTGTTGAACAGGACTGGTCCCAGAACAGACCCTCAGGGGACACCTCTATTTACCTCTCCCCTTTCTGAAAAATTAATTTATTCTTAGCCTTTGTTTCCTGTCTCTTAAACAATTACTAATCCATTAGAGGACCTTCCCCCTTATCCCATGACAACTTACTTTGCTTAAGAGCCTTTGGTGACGGACATTGTCCCAAAGGCTTTCTGAAAGTCCACGTACATCCACTGGATCACCCTTGTCCACATGTTTATTGACCCCCTCAAAGACTTCTAATAGATTGGTGAGGTGTGATTTCCTTTTCCAAAAGGCATGTTGACTATTCCCCAACACATTGTGCAGATCTATGTATTTGAAAATTCTATTCTTTACTATAGTTTCAACCAATTTGCCTGGTACTAAACTTAGACTCACTGGCCCATAATTGCCAGGATTGCCTCTGGTGCCTTTTTTAAAAATCAGATTATTTTTAAAAACCAGGAGTCACCATGCCAGGAAGGGGGAAAAAAAGGGGTGGGGAAAAAGGGGTAGGGGAGAAAGCCTTTAAAAATAAGGCTTGAAAGTGAGGCCTTCATCTGGAAGCTGAGGGACAGTCACTTGACAGGTGCTGTCTATGAAACACACTGGGAAACTGTTCAAAGGCAATAGGTAACTTGAACTAGAATAGGAAATGTCTCTGGTTTGCATGCATAAAGCTGGGGGTTGCATCTTCATGTGTTTATTTTCTGTCACTTGTGTTCGCTTTTCCTTACTATTTTATCACCGAATCTGTGATTTTTCTAATAAATAAACGTATTTAGTCTTACCCCAAGCAAACTGCGTGGAGTGTCTGTGCCATAAAAAGCTGGTGTCCTGGGGGCTGGTTTCACACCATTGAGGGAGAATGAATGAGAGGGGTAAAGGCCGAGTGCCTGGTAGCTAAGAACTTGGGATGGACGGAGTTGGGGACCGGAAGGGCTGCTTAGGAGGTCATGCTGCAAGGACTAACTAGGTTGGTGGAAGCCAGCGTGAGATGTGCTTGTGGGCTAGCTACTGAGGTCAGGGCTCTGAGATATCGCAACCCAGCATTAAAGCACCCAACAATCCAGGGCAGGTGGTAATGGCCTGGCCTGGGTGATACCCAAAGTGTCATGACTAAGGATCAACTTCTCCAAGCACCAACTTTAGTGCCTGCAGAATGCTGTAGCACAATCATAAGCTGTTACACTTCAGGAGGAATTAAACTGAAATTCTTTGGCCTGTGATAGCCAGGTGGTCGGTCAGGATGGTCATGATGGTCCTTTATGGCTTTAGAATGTATGACGGGCTCCAGCCAGGCAGCCTCGGAGACTAAAGTCATTTATCCCCACAAGAGCTACAGCCTAGGCTATGGGCCATATCATCTTCCTAACAACATTCCCACAGGGAATGCTTCTGCTTTCTGACCTGCAGCCACCTCTGAGGTGACTGGGGAGCAGAGCTGGCTGGAAAACAGAATTTCCACCCTGGGAAGAATTATGTTTTTTTGTCCTGACCCAGGATGAAAAGTTAAAACCCCACTCGTTCGTGGTGCAGAAATTCAAAAAAATTCTGCCTTGGGAGAACTGAAATGATATTTTTTTTGGCTCCCTAGCTGCTTGCTTGGAAGGGTCTAATCAATTTACTTTTCTCCCTTTAAAGTGAGATTGACGAGATCCTTCCAGCCATGCAGCTGAGGTGCTGTCATTTAGTTTCTCCCAATGGAAAAAAAACAAACCCAAAACACACAACTGTTGGGGGTGAGGGGGCAATTGAAATTTCCCCATGGAAAATTCCAATTTTGCAAAAAGGGCATTTTGTGTCAGAAGATCATTCCAATGGAAAATCCCCAGCCAGCTCTTATGCCCACACAATCTTTGCTGGGGCTGATAAAAAGGTTTACTGTGGTATTTGTGCGCCAGGAACTGGGCTGAGACCCACCACCTGGTCAGCGACATGGGATGATGGCTGGTCAAGACGGGAACTGTGCCGCATCTGAACAGATGACCCGGAAGCCAAACTGCAGGGGAGGTTATCCTCATCACTGCCTATGCTGGAGCTGTTCTCTGCCTAGAGGGTTGCAGTCTTCAGGACCAGCAATCCACAACTTCACACCACTCACTTAATTCAGAACTGAGCCCCACCACAACGTGGGGCAAAGGGGCCACATGGCTGGTGTAACAACCAGCTGAAGATTCCCCAGGTGGCATAAAGCCAGCGTATCTGCCTTCTGCCACCCACTCACACCCCTGGCATAAAGGAGTCATGCGGGGGGGGGGGGGGGGCGGTAAAGGCTATGGGTACAAGAGGGAGTGACCAGAGCATATTATACCACCACTATTTTCAGTTAAAAAAGCTCAACAAGAAATACCTTCCATAACACAACAATCTTCCAGGCAAAACATCCTCCCACAAGCCTGACTCCCAGCTGGAAGCCAGGGAGTTTTATAGACAGCTTCCCTACCCTACTCCTTTGTGGGGGGGGGGGGGGAGAAGTCCTTCCCCTGTCTGTCTGGGTGACGGACAGCCCATCCAGCCAATCATCTCTTTTTCCTCTCTCCTGGTTCTGCAAGAGCATCACACACCTGCTCCCCTGCAGTAGCTCTGAAGCTTCTCTAGGGGCACAGCCAGCTCCTCTGCAGCCTCCTTATCTCTGCTGCACTCAGTGGAGACGGGCAGGGCAGAGATTTAGCTCTTCATGTAGAAACAGAAGCTTCTCCCCTTCAGTAAGTCCCTGACTTGCTCACCCCAGGTCCTGCTTCCTCTAGCACAAGCCGGGCACTTTGCTGGGAACTAGGGGCCCGGATCTGACTTTTACATTTGGGTGGTACAAGAACATTTTTCACAGGGATGCTGGCAGTGCAGGAACCTCAGAGAAGGCCAGCTGAGTGCTCCGGGCCGGGGCAGGAGGAAATAAAATCCTACCA
Source organism: Gopherus flavomarginatus (assembly GCF_025201925.1). Classification (NCBI taxonomy): domain Eukaryota; kingdom Metazoa; phylum Chordata; order Testudines; family Testudinidae; genus Gopherus; species Gopherus flavomarginatus. The sequence continues at coordinate 213,500,125 of NC_066620.1, read as the reverse complement.
TTCGAAAATGCAGATCTCGCCTGGCTCGGGAAATGGGTCACTGGGAGAGAGATCTCAGCATTTTTAAGCTCCTAAGAAGCAGCAGCAAAACGTTCAAAGCCCTTAGAGATGGAAGTACCTGTTGCTTTCCTGGAAAGCTGGGAGGCACAGTGAGTGGACACAGCTGCTCGAGGACAAACAAGACAGGCTGGATCATTGCCACTGGAACAACAAGGAACAGGGCAAGGAATGGAGCCGGAAAGACTGGGTGGGGGTGTAACGGGGTGACTCGGAAAGGTCCAGTGACAGGACGCATTATCGCAGGATCTCATCTCTGTGTGAAGAATCCATCCCTGCTGCGATCTGAACCTAGAGACACACAAATGGAGTTCAGGCTCCATTGTCTATTCAGTTCTCAGCCTCTCTGCTGGGACCGTACCCCCTGCAGGAAGGAACGTCTAGGCTCGTTCGAACTGTGATGCTGGTTTTTGCAATGTGGATACCTGGTCCCTGGGGAACTGAGCTGAGATCACCAAGTGCCTATCAGACGGGAAACACTTTTTGATCACCAGCAAGCTGGGCAGGATGTGAACTCGTGGCCGCTTTCCTTGGCCATGGTGCACACCCATAGCGCACTTGGCGACAGGGGCTTGATCTTAAGCTCTTTGAAATGAACAGCAATGAGCTTTGGACCAGGTTCCCAGTCAGCCAGGGGCATTCAGACCCAGCGTTGGCCAGGACGCTGAGTTAAACAATAGCCCTGTGATGCCAGGGCCAAAGATAGGCAGAAGGGAGGGACCGTGGCCCCATCTGCAGGCAAAATGTTCTCACTTGTAAGGCACCGGAGTATTAACTCTGCCAGACTGCTAGCCCCACGTGCTGTCCTTTCATGTTTTCAGACCTCCACCATTTATCTACTCAAAAAGTGATATTTGCAGATGGATTTTTGCAGCTTCTTCACACTGTAGGCCATAGCCCCTCACCCACCCCTCTAACAGGCCCATAACCTCAGGCTGACTTACTGCAGTCCTTAAATCTTGATCTAAATACTTCAAATTACAGAGAATGCACCATTTACTCTAGTTCAAACCAGCAAACGACCCATGCTCCACACTACAAAGGAAGGGGGGAAAAACCCAGGGTCTCTGCCAGCCTGACCTGGGGCAAAATTCCTTCCTGGCCCTCATCTTTGGAGTCACTCCCTTTCATGCCATCTTTACTTGAGTTACACTATTGAGCCACTAGGCAAACTATGGCCTCTGGCTGGTAGGACTTTCCTGCCTTGCCCCTAACCCTCTCATAGAATACCAGGGTTGGAAGGGACCTCAGGAGGTATTTAGCCCAACCCCCTGCTCAAAGCAGGACTTATCCCCACCTGGTCCCCTCAAGGATTGAGCTCACAACCTTGGGTTTAGCAGGCTAATGCTCAAACCACTCAGCTATCCCTCCCCCCAGCCTCAGCTTGCCATGCTGCTAGTGCTCTGGGTGCTGGGGCTGTGAGCTCCTGCTGTGCAGTGCAGCAGTGTGGCTGGCTGGCTCCGACTGAGAGGCACGGCTGCCAGTCCTGCTGTTCTGAGCAGCATGGTAAGGGGGTGGGGAGGTTGGATAAGGGGCAGGGGGTACCAGGGGGCAGTCAGGGGACAGGGAGTGGTTGGATGGGGCAGAGGGTCTGATGGGGGGCAATCAGGGGACAGGGTGGGGGTTGGATAGGGGCTGGGGTCCCGGGAGGGGGCAGTCAGGGGACAAGGAGCAGGGGGGTTGGAGGTTCTGAGGGAGGCAGTCAGGGGGCAGAGGCCAGGCTGTTTGGGGAGGCATAGCCTTCCCTGCCTAGCCCTCCACACCATTCTGGAACCCCAGTATGGCCCTCAGGCCAAAAACTTTGCCCACGCCTGCATCAGATATCTCTGTGGGCTTGTCCCAGGGCACACACTCAGCGTAGGTGCTGCCTCCTCCTGGCTGTTCTGGGGATTAGCTCCCTTCTAGGTCCAATGCCTCCCCTTGTGGTCTCTCCCCCGCTGTCCTGTCCCTCACTCTGGGACCCCTCTCTCACCCCAAGAACTACAGCTACCTCTTTGTGACTCAGCCACCTCACTATGGGGTTCCCCCTTCTGGGCTACAGAGTGTCACTGGACCCTTTGTCCAGGCAACGCCATCCCCCACCCCCATCAGTGGCTGGGGGGAACCCAGGCCCACACACTACTCCAGGTTCCAGCCCAGGGACCCTACAACATGCAGCCAAGGGTTGCTCAGACCCCAACTTTGCTCCTCTCTTCCTGAGCTGCTTCCTACTCCACCTCCCACAGGCTTTGCTCCCCCCTTCCCTGTACACCCTTCCCTCACGGCTGGGCTCCCACAGTCCTATTCTTTCCCTGGGTTCCCTCCTTGCCTCTCTAATGCACAAGGGTGGCTGCAGATTTCCTTACAGCAGTCATTTCTGTGGCCAGCTTCCTGGCTTTATCCTAGCCCAGCCTACACCTGCTCAGCTGACCTCCATCTTCCAATTAGAGGTTGCTTCTCCAGCCTAACCCCATATGTGTGAACTATTTCACCCAGCGAACCCTTTCACAGCTTCCTTCACCTTTTGGGGGCTGGTGTGGGGTGAAGACCCCATCACAGGGCAGTACAGCGTTCCCGCCAGGGTATGGTCCCTGGTAAACAAAGGAGAGAAGACTGGAACTCAAGCTGTGTAGAAACTTGTTTGTTTTGGCCTGTAGTTTGTAGGTGTTTTCATTAAGTTAATAAATGCATCTTGCTGAGGATGGATTGATGGACTGGTATTCAAAACCTAATATATATATATATATTTTTGCTGTTTCAGCATCATTTCACTCTCCTTCTCTTCCATCTGCTTCCTCTGTGCCTGTAACTCTCCTTTTTTACTTCTTTAGCAATCTGGTTTCAGTTCCTTTGGGCTTCTGCTGCTTGCCTGTGCTCGCTATGAGTGAAATTCACCTCACACAGGGAGCCAACACAAGAGGCCAGGCTATGTCCTGTTTTAAGGGCTTTGTGCTGGGTCTTGTCCACAGGAGTAAATTTCACCCATAGGCCCTCATCCAACAGTGGGATCTGCTAGCATGGCCCTAGGTACTAACACAGAGCCCCCTGAACAGGGCAGGACTCTCTACATCGAGGGCTGCTACAGCCAATGCCTGCCCCACATGGCTTTATTTTTATTATTCTGGATTCTCGCCTGGACTCAGCGGTTGGAAGCCAGGACTCCTGCATTTTGTTTTACTGCATGGCTAGGGCCAGATGTTCAAAGGCAGCCTGTAATTTTGGAAGCCCAATTTCAAACAGCAGGAGGAGGACAGATTTTTAGAGCTGCTAAAGAAACCTTCCCTGGGTGTGTTTGAACTGGGGACTTTCACATACCAAATCACAGGTCTCTACCATTTGAGCTAAAGGAGTAACTCCCTTTGCTGTCAGCAGTAGTTGGTTTGTATCCTCTATGTAAACCAGCCACTATGGAGGAACACAACACATACTTTGCCAGTGTATTATACTGAGCACCCCACAGTGAATTCAATGGAAGTGGGTGAGTACTCAGCAATTTTGAAAGCCAAGCGCCTGTGGGTAAGTGTCTTCAGTAAACAGTGGCAGCCAAAATGGAGGTCTTACCCTCTTGTGATCCCCAGTTCACTGAGAATGAATTCATCTGTTTGTAGAGCACTTTGAGTGCCTCAGATTAAAAGTCTTAATTAGGTGCTTTTATTAATTTAGGGCACAGATTCAGTCTGACCAATTCCAAATGTTCAAAACTCATGCACTGGGTCCCCCAAAATCATAAGCTTGGGTTAAACAAGCCCCAAGGAGGGTATCTTTGCATCAAAGGGGCCTGAATGGAGCTACTGGCTTACTGAGAAGGGAAACTGAGGCAGAGAGTACCCGCAGCACAGCACTAACTCAGCAGAGGGCGCTGCAGGACAGGCACACCCTCTTGACAGAGTTGGCTACATTACAGATTTTCTGTGGCTGCCTGTCTAATGCAGCCGCTCTGGTGCTGACAATTGTAAATATACCTGGAATTAGGGGGGCAGTTCCCTCATCCCTCACAACTCCTGGCATGGAGAAGTAACCAGCTGCCAGTGTCCACCCTGAGCCATCTCCTCCTCCACTGGTGTGTCAGTAGTCCTGTGAACTAACATAGCTGTCCCAGTTCACAGGACTACTGACACACCAGTGGAGGAGGAGATGGCTCAGGGTGGACACTGGCAGCTGGTTACTTCTGGCAGCAGGCAGTGCTCCACCCCTGCTGCGAACCCTCCTGCTGTGGTAATAGATAACCGTTATGCTCTTCTTGATACAGGAGAGAAGGAATCACCCCCAACAGTTAAGGAGGCGAAGCCTCGTACCCCTAAGGCTGGGAGGTCTGCTGCCACCACTGATAAGAAACGTAGGGTAGTGGTGGTTGGAGACTCTCTGCTGAGGGGGACGGAGACACCCATCTGTCGCCCTGACCGTTCATCCCGGGAGGTATGCTGCCTGCCAGGGGCCCGTATCCGAGATGTTACAGAGGTTTGTCGAGGATTATCCGGCCTTCTGACTACTACCCCATGCTACTCATCCATGTGGGCACAAATGATACTGTGAGGTGTGACACTAAGCAGATCAAGAGTGACTACAGGGCTCTGGGAGTACGGGTTAAGGAGTTTGAAGCGCAGGTGGTATTCTCTTCGATTCTTCCTGTCGAAGGTAGGGGCCCGGGCAGAGACAGATGCATCGTGGAGGTGAATGCCTGGCTGCAAAGATGGTGTCGCCAGGAGGGCTTTGGCTTCCTCGACCACGGGATGCTATTCGAGGAAGGACTGCTAGGCATAGATGGCGTTCACCTTTCGAGGAGGGGAAAGGTCTTATTTGCGCACAGACTGGCTAACCTAGTAAGGAGGGCTTTAAACTAGGTTTGACGGGGACAGGTGAGCAAAGCCCACAGGTAAGTGGGGAACAAGACCTGGGAGATGGGTTGGAAACAGGAGGGAGCACGGGATATAATGGCAGAGAGAAAGGAGGGTCAGGGCAAAGCTGGGAGGCAAGATCAAACCAGTATCTTAGACGCCTATATACAAATGCAAGAAGTATGGGTAATAAGCAGGAAGAACTGGAAGTGCTAATAAATAAATACAGCTATGACATTGTTGGCATTACTGAAACTTGGTGGGATAATACACACGACTGGAATGTTGGTGTGGATGGGTATAGTTTGCTCAGGAAGGATAGACAGGGGAAAAAGGGAGGAGGTGTTGCCTTATATATTAAAAATGTACACACTTGGACTGAGGTGGAGATGGACATAGGAGATGGAAGTGTTGAGAGTCTCTGGGTTAGGCTAAAAGGGGTAAAAAACACGGGTGATGTCGTGCTGGGAGTCTACTACAGGCCACCTAATCAGGTGGAAGAGGTGGATGAGGCTTTTTTCAAACAACTAACAAAATCATCCAAAGCCCAAGATTTGGTGGTGATGGGGGACTTCAACTATCCAGATATATGTTGGGAAAATAACACCGTGGGGCACAGACTATCCAACAAGTTCCTGGACTGCATTGCAGACAACTTTTTATTTCAGAAAGTTGAAAAAGCTACTAGGGGGGAAGCTGTTCTAGACTTGATTTTAACAAATAGGGAGGAACTCGTTGAGAATTTGAAAGTAGAAGGAAGCTTGGGTGAAAGTGATCATGAAATCATAGAGTTTGCAATTCTAAGGAAGGGTAGAACGGAGTACAGCAAAATAGAGACAATGGATTTCAGGAAGGCGGATTTTGGTAAGCTCAGAGAGCTGATAGGTAAGGTCCCATGGGAATCAAGACTGAGGGGAAAAACAACTGAGGAGAGTTGGCAGTTTTTCAAAGGGACGCTATTAAGGGCCCAAAAGCAAGCTATTCCGATGGTTAGGAAAGATAGAAAATGTGGCAAAAGACCACCTAGGCTTAACCACGAGATCTTGTGTGACCTACAAAATAAAAAGGCGTCATATAAAAAATGGAAACTAGGTCAGATTACAAAGGACGAATATAGGCAAATAACACAGGAATGCAGAGGCAAGATTAGAAAGGCAAAGGCACAAAATGAGCTCAAACTAGCTATGGGAACAAAGGGAAACAAGAAGACTTTTTATCAATACATTAGAAGCAAGAGGAAGACTAAGGACAGGGTAGGCCCACTGCTCAGTGAGGAGGGGGAAACAGTAACGGGAGACTTGGAAATGGCAGAGATGCTTAATGACTTCTTTGTTTCGGTCTTCACTGAGAAGTCTGAAGGAATGTCTAACATAGTGAATGCTTACGGGAAGAGGGTAGGTTTAGAAGATAAAATAAAAAAAGAGCAAGTAAAAAATCACTTAGAAAAGTTAGATGCCTGCAAGTCACCAGGGCCTGATGAAATGCATCCTAGAATACTCAAGGAGTTAATAGAGGAGGTATCTGAGCCTCTAGCTATTATCTTTGGGAAATCATGGGAGATGGGAGAGATTCCAGAAGACTGGAAGGGGGCAAATATAGTGCCCATCTATAAAAAGGGAAATAAAAACAACCCAGGAAACTACAGACCAGTTAGTTTAACTTCTGTGCCAGGGAAGATAATGGAGCAGGTAATTAAAGAAATCATCTGCAAACACTTGGAAGGTGGTAAGGTGATAGGGAACAGCCAGCATGGATTTGTAAAGAACAAATCGTGTCAAACTAATCTGATAGCATTCTTTGATAGGATAAGGAGCCTTGTGGATAAGGGAGAAGCGGTGGATGTGATATACCTAGACTTTAGTAAGGCATTTGATACAGTCTCGCATGATATTCTTATAGCTAAACTAGGAAAGTACAATTTAGATGGGGCTACTATAAGGTTGGTGAATAACTGGCTGGATAACCGTACTCAGAGAGTAGTTATTAATGGCTCCCAATCCTGCTGGAAAGGTATAACATGTGGGGTTCCCTAGGGGTCTGTTTTGGGACCGGCTCTGTTCAATATCTTCATCAACGATTTAGATGTTGGCACAGAAAGTACGCTTTTTAAGTTTGCGGATGACACCAAACTGGGAGGGATTGCAACTGCTTTGGAGGACAGGGTCAAAATTCAAAATGATCTGGACAAATTGGAGAAATGGTCTGAGGTAAACAGGATGAAGTCCAATAAAGATAAATGCAAAGTGCTCCACTTAGGAAGGAACAATCAGTTTCACACATACAGAATGGGAAGAGACTGTCTAGGAAGGAGTATGGCAGAAAGAGATCTAGGGGTCATAGTAGACCACAAGCTTAATACGAGTCAACAGTGTGATACTGTTGCAAAAAAAGCAAACGTGATTCTGGGATGCATTAACAGGTGTGTTGTAAGCAAGGCACGAGAAGTCCTTCTTCCGCTCTACTCTGCGCTGGTTAGGCCTCAACTGGAGTATTGTGTCTAGTTCTGGGCACCGCATTTCAAGAAAGATGTGGAGAAATTGGAGAGGGTCCAGAGAAGAGCAACAAGAATGATTAAAGGTCTTGAGAACATGACCTATGAAGGAAGGCTGAAGGAATTGAGTTTGTTTAGTTTGGAAAAGAGAAAACTGAGAGGGGACATGATAGCAGTTTTCAGGTATCTAAAAGGGTGTCATCAGGAGGAGGGAGAAAACTTGTTCAGCTTAGCCTCCAATGATAGAACAAGAAGCAATGGGCTTAAACTGCAGCAAGGGAGATTTAGGCTGGACATTAGGAAAAAGTTCCTAACTGTCAGGGTAGTTAAACACTGGAATAGATTGCCTAGGGAAGTTGTGGAATCTCCATCTCTGGAGATATTTAAGAGTAGGTTAGATAAATGTCTATTAGGGATGGTCTAGGCAGTATTTGGTCCTGCCATGAGGGCAGGGGACTGGACTCGATGACCTCTCGAGGCCCCTTCCAGTCCTAGAGTCTATGAGTCTATGAGTCTATGGAAAGGGTCAGGATTCAACCAAAAACAGGAGGGGCAGGGGGAAGGGACTAAAGGCTCCAGCTGACGTCCTCCTGCATCTGTCTGACCCAGAAGGAAGGACTGACCCCAGGAAGGTTGCCCTTCAGATTCCAACAGATCCAGGCTTCCTAGACAGGACGTGGTAAGAAGGCCACTGCAACTAAGTTAAAAGCAAAACCCATAAATCTCCCGACTGCATGCTACCTAACTCTGGGGTGGAGTCACTCTCTGACCAGGCAGCCTCCCCAAGCATCCTTTGGGCCCAATGGTTAGTTCTGCCCACGCCCAGGAGGTGGGGTGACCAGGTGTCCGGTTTTCAATGGGAACACCTGGTCTAAAAGGGACCCAGGTGCTCCGGTCAGCATCGCTGACCAGGCTGTTAAAAGTCAGGTTGGTGGTGCTGCCCAGCTAAGGCAGGCTAGTCTCTACCTGTACTGGCTCCGTGCTGTGCCCTGGAAGCGGCCAGAAGGTCTGGCTCCTAGGTGGGGGGGCCATGGGGCTCCACGTGCTGCCCCGTCCCGAGCACCGGCTCCACACTGGGAGGTGGTGCCGAGAGCAGCATGCAGAGCCACCTGTCAACCTCCGCCTAGGAGTCAGACCTGCTGCTGGCTGCTTCCGGGGCGCAGCGCAGTCTGTGGTGACAGGACAGGCAGGAAGCCTGCCTTAGCACCCCCGCTGCACTGCTAACTGGGAGCCATCTCACTCCAATCCCCTGCTCCAGCCCTGAGCACCCCCAAACCCAGAGCCCTCTCCCACACCCCAAATCCCACATCCCTGGCCCTACCCCACAATCTGCACCCCCAGCCCACAGCCCTCCCCACACCACAAATCCCCTGCTCCAGCCCTGAGCACCCCCAAACCCAGAGCCCCCTCCTGCACCCCAATCCCTTCATCCCTGGCCCCATCCCAGAGCCTGCATCCTCATCCCAGAGCCCTCACCCCCCTGCACCCCAACCTCCTGCCCCAGCCCAGAGCCCCCTCCCACACCCCAAATCCCACATCCCTGGCCCTACCCCACAATCTGCACCCCCAGCCCAGTGCCCTCACCTTGGGGAAGGGGCGGGGAAGCGGCAGGGCCTCGGGGAAGGGGCGGGGCTAGGGTGTTCAGTTTTGTGCAATTAGAAAGTTGGCAGCCCTACCAGGAGAGTGACTATTGACAGTATGCTGACTTTGGAGATTTGGCTCGAGTCCCGTGGGTTAAACCCTTTTACAAAGCGAAAAGGAGCAATACCAGGGAAGGGGATCAGACGATGCGGTTTCCCTACCACCGTGGAAGAGCGAGTCGGTGTTTCCATAGGCACCTGGTGTCAGGGAAGCTCCATTGGGGTGTTTGTGTATATGTGTTACGGGGGGGTGGGGGCGGGCTCTGGGTTGCCTCCATTCACATGATCTGCCTGCACATTTTAAATTACTCCCAGCAGGGAGAGAATAAAAACATACCAAGAACTGACATGAGGCCCACCCTGCCTTCCAAGAGTTCCCTTCCCCACCCCGGAGCTCCGCGCAGCCTATGCTTTGACAGCAGGCTGATGGCCCACTTCCAGGCGGTCTTGCTTCCAGGTACGAAGACTGTCAATATTGAGAAAGCAGAGGGTTTGTTTAGAAGATGGACGGGTGCTGCATGGTGTGACGGGCTGGATCACAGAAAACCCCTTGGGAACTGCCAACTGATGTGTTGAGACTACTTCTGCCCCTGCTTTCTTGACAGCTTGGGACTCCAGTGCCCTGCCTGGTCTGATCCAGACACGCTAGCCTGCTGCAGACACAGACCCAGTCTGAACAACATCCCCCTAAACTACAGGCTTAACTGAAAACAGCTTAAGAAGTGCTCCTGTCTCCAACACCCCGATGCCCAACTCCCAGTGGGGTCCAAACCCAAAATAAAGCTGTTTTGTACAGGATACACTCATAAAATTGTCCATCCTCTATAACGCTGATAGAGAGAGGTGCACAGCTGTTTGCTCCCCCAGGTATTAATACAGACTCTGGGTTAATGAATAAGTAAAAAGTGATTTTATTAAATACAGAAAGTAGGATTTAAGTGGTTCCAAGCAGTAACAGACAGAACAAAGTGAATTACCAAACAAAATAAAATAAAGCACACAAGTCTAAGCCTAATACATTAGGAAACTGATTACAGATCAAATCTCTCCCTCAGAGATGTTCCAATAAGCTTCCATCACAGACTAGACTCCTTCTTAGTCTGGGCCCAATCCTTTCCCCTTGTGCAGCCCTTGTTCCAGCTCAGGTGATAGCTAGGGGATTTCTCATGACTGCAGCCTCCTTTGTTCTGTTCCACCCCCTTATAGAGCTTTGCACAAGGTGGGAATCTTGTGTCCCTCTCTGGGTCTCCCCCCATTCTAAATGGAAAAGCACCAGGTTAAAGATGGATTCCAGTACCAGGTGACCTGGTCACATGTCCTGTGAAGCCCCAAGCCTTCATTCTTCCCGGCCTGGCTCACAGGAAGGCTGCCTGCAAACAGAGCCACCCACAGTCAGTTGTCCTGGTTGATGGGAGCCATCAAGATTCCAAATCACCATTAATGGCCCACACTTTGCATAATTACAATAGGCCCTCAGAGTTATATTTCATATTCCTAGTTTCAGATACAAGAATGATACATTTATACAAATAGGATGACCACACTCAGTAGATGATAAGCTTTGTAATGATACCTTACAAGAGACCTTTTGCATGAAGCATGTTCCAGTTACATTATATTCACACTCATTAGCATATTTTCATAACATCATGTGGAGTGCACCGTCACACCTAGATCCTGTAGCTCAGGGATTGGCAACCTTTGGCACACGGCCCATCAGGGAAGACAGTTTATTTACCTGCAGCGTCCGCAGGTTCAGCCAATCGCAGCTCCCACTGGCCGTGGTTCACCATCCCTGCCCAAGGGGGCTGCATGAAGCGGCCAGCACATCCCTTGGCCCACGCCGCTTCCCGCAGTCCCCATTGGCCTGGAGCGGCGAATCGCGGCCAGTGGGAGCAGATGCTGTAGGTAGACACACCATCCCGGCCCGCCAGCGGCTTTCCGTGACAGGCCGCGTGCCAAAGGTTGCCGATCTCTGCTGTAGATGATCTATACGTGCTTGCACACCAGTCTGGAAGTGACAACCCAAATGGTCTCTTAATTCATGCTCCGGTCAGGGGGGCTGTGAACAGAGGGCGGAAGGAAGATACTGCTTGGATTCTTTTGTAAACTGTCGAAGGAACCACGTTCCCGCTCTGCTTCCATTTCAGTACCCAATGCTACTGAGCACCCATAGTAAATGCTGTAGTGAACAGGCTGCAGGGTATGTGTTAACAACACCCTCTGCTGGATTGAATGAGACCGGTGCTGACGTGTCTCAGTGACCCTATACTGTGAATTCCCAGTGGAGATTCTCCTTTGGCCAAAGGGGCCAGGGGAGGGGGTTAGCATGAAAACCTCCAAGCTTAGTTACCAGCTTGGACCTGGTACCTGCTGCCACCACCCAAAAAATTATAGTGTCTAAGGTCTTTGTTTTCTGGCTGCCTGCTTTCTCTGAGCTTTGGAGAAGTAGTTTCTATTTTCTAGTCTTCTGTTTCCAAGTGTAAGGACAAAGAGATCAGATAGTAAGTTATATGGTTTCTTTTCTTTGGTATTTGCATGAATATAAGTGCTGGAGTGCTTTGATTTGTATTCTTTTTGAATAAGGCTGTTTATTCAATATTCTTTTAAGCAATTGACCCTGTGTTGTATCATCTAATACAGAGAGAACATTTGTACTTATTTTTCTTTCTTTTTATATAAAGCTTTCTTTTAAGACCTGTTGGAGTTTTTCTTTACTTCAGGGAAATTGAGTCTGTACTCACCAGGGAATTGGTGGGAGGAAGAAATCAAGGGGAGATCGGTGTGTTGGATTGCTAGCCTGATGTTGCATTCCCTCTGGGGGAATAGGAAAGTACTTTTTGTTTCCAGGATTGGGAACAGAGAGGCAGATTCACTCTGTTTGGATTCACAGAGCTTGTGTCTGTGAATCTCTCCAGGAGCACCTGGAGGGGGGAAGGGAAAAAGGATTATTTCCCTTTGTTGTGAGACTCAAGGGATTTGGGTCTTGGGGTCCCCAGGGAAGGTTTTTCAGAGGGACCAGAGTGCCCCAAAACACTCTAATTTTTTGGGTGGTGGCAGCAGGTACCAGGTCCAAGCTGGTAACTAAGCTTGGAGGTTTTCATGCTAACCCCCATATTTTGGATGCTAAGGTCCAAATCTGGGACTAAGGTTATTACACACCCTCTGCTGGATTGAATGAGACCGGTGCTGACGTGTCTCAGTGACCCTATACTGTGAATTCCCAGTGGAGATTCTCCTTTGGCCAAAGGGGCCAGGGGTTTTGAAACAGGAGGAGCGGGTTTCTATGTCCCCCGTTGCTGCAAAGTTCTGGGAGGTCCCGCTGTGTGCTAAGTGCCCAAGGATTTGGTGCTGTATGTTATAGTCCAGAACTAGTAGCTGAATGCATGCAGCTAAACAGGTGGCCCGTGTAGGACGAGGAAACCCAGAACTCACATTCAAGGATGGATTTTGTAGGGACAGTGTCTCTGCCAGGTGTTTCAAAGTCCAGGCCCATGTCAACCTCCTAGCAGGGGCACTGGAACAGGGAGGACGAGGGGGCCATGGCTCTGTCACGGAGTCCCCAGGTGATGCTCTGGAACTGCTCCTCACAAAGCCAGCCAGGACTTTGGGGAGCCTCCTCTCCCTTGGAGACTATCTTCAGGGCAAGAAGCTCACACGTCTGACCTGGGTCTGACCTTGGAGCATTCAGCATCCTCTGCCCCTCCGTGTGCTTCCCACAGCGAGTCCGCCTGAGACACTGACTCTTAACCAGCCAGTAAAACAGAGGTTTATTAGATGACAGGAACACGGTCTGAAACAGAGCTTGTAGGTACAGAGAACCGGACTCCTCAGCCAGGTCCATTCTGGGGGGCAGTGAGCCCAGACACCCCCCTCTGCCCTCACTTCCCGTCCCCAGGCAGCTGCAGACTGAAACCCCCTCCAGCCCCTCCTTTCTGGCCTTTGTCTCTTTCCTGGGCCAGGAGGTCACCTGATCTCTTCGTTCACCTTTAGCCATCCCCTTGCAGGGGGAAGGGGCCCAGCCATTTGTTGCCAGGAGACAGAATGTCGGCCATTTATGCACGCTGGAGACTTAAGAACTGCATAGGGGAAACTGAGGCACTCCCACAGTATTCAGAGGAAACATTAAGAACAGTTCCACTTCGTCACAGGTCCCATCACTTTTTAACAGACATAAGAGTGAGTGATGTAGGGCAGGGAGGGGATGGAGAGGAGTGAGCGGAGGTGAGATCTTGGGGGAAGGGGCTGCACGAGGGCAGGTGCTCGGGGAAAGGGATGTGGTGGGGGCAGGGCCTAGGGACAAGGGTTGGCACGGGAGCAGAGCCTCCAGCGGAAGGGGTGGCATGGGGGACAGGGCCACATTTCGGGTGCCGGGGGCCCCCCACTTTTAGGGAGTTTCCAGTGCGCCTGCCTCCTAGTCCAGGGCAGGGTTTCTGGGGCTCACAGTTGGTAGCCTGATTCTTTCCCCCTGGCCTGAGCTCGTTCTAGCAGTAAGAACTCAACCCAGATCCAGTACTGCACCCCAGCTGTGGGAGGTTTCTTTCCCTTCTGCAGATATTGCGTGCTCACTTTCCTCCAAGAAGTATGTGGCAGCAGGCCAGGTCAACGGCCTCACAGTGAGGTCTCATGATGCCTCATGGGAGATCCGAGTTCAGGAGTGTGCTCGAGAAACTCACTGGCACAGCTGCTAGGCTGCTAGAGGGGTAACAGCCTACTGCCACTGGCTGATGGAGCTCCTCCTGTAGCTCAAGTGATAAAGGTCAGGATAGCGGTGCTGATGACAAGGGATTTAAGCCATGCTGATGACCCAGGCAGGGGGAGTTCTTAGACTCAGTCTCTCACGTCCCAGACTGACAAGGACTATCTGGCCTGTGGGAGTCTGGTGCACTGGAGTTGGCACTAGCAGAGGGAAAGAGCCTCCTACAGATTCATGTCCTGTGTGACACCTAGGTTTCCTTTCCAGGCTTCCGATCCTAGCACTGAGTAGACTTGGTCCTGCTTACTTGTGCGATTGATCAAGATCCTGGGTAACCCTGTGGGTCCGAGTCTTGGGAGATGCAGATGAAACGCGCACACAGATCTTTATGATGATTTATAATCACATTTATTATGGTGGTGTGCAAGGGCCAACCAAGAATGGCACCGCACTCTGCTAGGGGCTGTACAAATATTCTGTGCATCTCAGACAGGCCCAGAGTGATGGCGTTTCTCCAGAGCTGTGTGGAGTCAAGACTTGATTTCCATGGTGTCGGGTTCGGGAGGCCCATGCTGCTCTCGGTGGGAGGCCTCTCAAACTAAACAAGAAGCGGGTGGGTTGTTTCTTCCAAGGGTCAGCGGGAAATGAAAGGGCCAGACCGCCAAGCACCACATCGCAATTTGGCCTCATGGCAGTTGGGAGCGATTGCAGTGGAAGTGGCTTTGCAAAACATTCGGGTGGAAACAGCTCAGCCCACAAAACCAACACATCAGCTTGGGAGCGGGGCAGGCCAAGGCTGTTCATTAATCCTCCGCGTGGTGCACCTCGGCCTGATGCAACCACAGCCCCCTGGAGCCAAGAATTACTCAAGCTGTGCCTGGTTGAGCATTGGGTATGATTACACCCAAGACGCCGGGTGGTGGAGTAAACACAGGATCCTGGAGACATGCTGGGGGGATTAAGGGACTGCCGAGGGAGATCTCTGAGGCGCAGCGATTGGCGGAGAAAGAACGTGGCTGCGGAAAAGCACAGGAGGATCTGGCCCACTCGTTACGTTTTGCCTTTTTCTAGCGCCTGAAGATCTGAAGATGCAGAGACATTTTTTTTTTAACATGACTTGCCCAGGATGATGCAGCAAGCCAGTGGCAGGGCCAGGAATAGCCCCTAGCTCTCGGTAGTCCATCTCCTGACCAGTCCCACGTGTGGTCACTCAAGGCAGTGCCCAGGGCTGCAGGCTGACAGCTGCCCTGAGGGACGACGTAGTGAAAGAGTGAGACGGAGAGGGCGACCACCGCTGGGCATTTGGGCCATGAGGACTCGTGACTTGGTGAGTCCTAGATTCCAAAGCCAGAAGGGAGCACTGTGATCATCCCCCATTTCCCGCCCCACCCTCCCCCGGATAGCACAGCCAGAGACCCTCCCTACGGTGATCCCTGCTGGAGCCAGAGCCTGGCTTCTCGAAACCACCCAACACTGCAGTGAGCTCATGCAGCTCCTACCAGACCACAAGCATTTTCAGCCCTGCCTGGCTGAAAGAGGTGGCAGCCCAGAGGCGGCCGTGAAGGCTCCGGTACAAACACGGCATTCCCCACCTCATTCCACTCCTCCCCGGAGCAGGAGGCAAACCGGAGGCGCCTTTACCTGCCAGGATGAAGAAGCCGACGAGGATCAGGAACACGAGCAGGTAGAGTCCGACCACCGCGTACTTCAGAGCTGTGATGGAGCCCAGCCGGCCACAGCGCCCTGTTCCCCTCCTCCTGCCGCCTGGACCTAGGGGGGGACAAAGACCCGTTAGGAACAGAATTCTCCTCTCTTCTCGGCTTGCTCGTCCTCACGCACCAGGCCCCGATCCAGCTCCTCTGCAATGCTGAGAATTAACAAGTTTGGAGGAAAACCAGCTGGCCCCAGAGTGAGGCGGAAGCGTGGGAACCTGGGGGCTGGCCGTAAAGGCTCTTTGGGTGGGACCCAGCCAGCTTCCACTAGCATCAATGGGGGCTGAATCGGGGTTTTGTGGGACAGAGCCAGGAATCACCGGGAAAACGAGCGAGCCCAAAGGAAAGCGGGAGGGAAAAGGAGAGAGGGAGTGGAAGGCAGGAATGAAAAAGAGAAGGCGGGTGAGAGCTGTGAAGAAGCCAAGAGCCGTCCCAGTGCAGCGGTCAGGTTGTCATCACCAAGCAGCGTCGGAGAGCGCGGCCGGCAGCGGGCCCAGAGCGGGGGCAGCTCTGCAGCTGGGATTCCCAGGGTCGTCCCCACCGACGGGTTAGGGAGGGAGCCGGGTGGTCGCGCCAGTTGCGTCTCAGTGCATTGCAATGCAGGAGCAGACGAGCCGACTCGGTCCTCTTCCCCTCCCCCGCCCTGCCCCGCCCATCTCTGTAAAACCTTTGAACAAAGGTTAGCAGGGCCACCTCCTAGCAAGGCTTGGGAAATGCCGAACACTGTAAAACCAGCCAGGGGGGAGGCCCTGCAACTCCCCCGGCAGTGAACCCCACTGTGCAGATGGGCAAACTCTGGCCTCTGCAGCCCGGGGCGGGAGGATGGCTCAGCATCTCTTGTGCTCAGCAGAGCAGAGGAGTTAGGCCTATGTATGAGGCACCCTGGGGTGGGGGCAGTGAACTGGCCAGGGCAATTACAGCCACTCCCCTCCTGTTGATATCTGGAGCTAGGGCAGGATTGGGGGGTTTCGCCACCGTCCCTGCCTTGCTCAGACACCTCCTGTCTGGGCTGGGCAAGGCAGGCCTGAGTTGAACTGCAGCTGCCTCCTGTGTGGACATAGGGAGGAGAAGGATCTCAGGGATCCCTCTTTTCCCATCCACACAGAGCCAGCTGTGACTCGGTCCAAGCCAAAGCTCTGCCATGAGACCACCAGCCATACCCCCGGGCCAGGCACAGCACGAGCCTCTGCCTTCGAGAGGGAGCTTGGAACAAAACCGCCTGGCCTTGAGACATGAGGCTAGGACGCAAGTTCCCTGCAACAAATCAATCGCATGCCTTCGAGAGGGCAAAAATAACATGAGGCCGGCCGGAGCGCAGATAAAACGGGGGAGAAAGAGGGAGAAACTGATTAAGACCCGTGCTCGGGAAATCCCGACAAAAAGCCCTTTGTTTACTGCTGTCTGGAGATGCAGAATGTCCTTCTGCAGGTATTAAACACCAGACAAAAAGACAGCTCCTGCCCCCAGGAACTGACACTCCACATATCTGACACGAGATGAGTGGATTCGACAAACAGACTGGGGAGCCCCTCTTGTTACATTGCACCTTTCTTCCTTAAATGTATTAGAGGCTGGGTCTATCCAAGTGTCTCTAATGCACCCATGACTGTGGTCATCATAATCATACCCAGCTCTTATATGGTACTTGCATCACTAGATCTCAAAGCTCTGTACAAAGGAGGTCACTACCATTACCCCATTGTACACATGGGGAAACTGAGGTACTAGATGGTGCAATGACTTGCCCAAAGTCACCCAGCAGGTGACTGGTACAGCTGGGATTGAAACCCAGGTCTCCAAATCCTAATCCAGGAGCCCACTAGGTCACACTGTCTCCCCCAAGCCCCAATACTTAGCCATTTGCTAGCCCTTTGCAAACACTAAGTACAGCCTCACGACAGGGCCAGCAGAGATGGGGCTGCATTATCACCGTTTTTACGCAAGGGAAAACGGGTACAGGGATTAAGTCTCCAAGTCTCTGGAGGGAATCAGTGGCCAGATGGATACACGAGTTCAAGAACTCCTGGCTCCTAGCCCTGTGCTCATTCCACTAGTCCATGGCACCACTGGCCCAGGACTGGGAGACACCCACACCCACACACACATCCCTTGAGGTTGCCAAAGTTTGTGTACCAACAAGGAAGTGAGCAAAGACTTGCTAAAACCTAAGGATGCTACTGCAACTTTACCTAGTCAAGTGGAATTTAGTTGGAATGAGACTGGACACGTCCCAGGGCAGGGGCCGTGTCTATTGAAGTGTCTGTCCAGCACCAAACACAACAGGATCCTGATCCCAGCAGGGGCCCATTACTGAGGACAGTTCTATCCATTGCTAACCCCCTATCTCCATCGGGCTGTACCTGGATTCTGCAAACGTACCAGGAGCACGTCGATCTGGCAATAGATGAGATGTTCCTCTATCCCACCAGCTGTTGCAGGTCTTGCACCTATCGAGGAGGTCTGACAGCTGGCTGCTTTTGAGCCCTCTCTACCTAGGGTGGCCAGGTGCCTGGTTTTCAACTAGAAAGTCCGTTCTAAAAGGGGACCTGACAGTGTCCAGTCAGCTCTACTGAACCGACACCCAAAATCCAGTTACTGCTGCGGGGGAGGCAGGGAGGCACTGGGTCATCAACCACACCAGCCCCTACTCAGCTGGGGCCGCCTCCTACCTGCGTCAGGTGGCTGCAGCTCCCAGCCGCAGCAAAGCAGCCGAGTCCCTCCTGACCCAGACACGGGGGCTTGGAGGGGAAAAGCAGCGAGTGATGAGGCGGAGGGGCAAGAGTGGATGGGGCAGAGCCTCAGGAGAAGAGGCTGGGCAAGGACAGGCCTGGCGGGGGGAAGAGGCAGGACTGGGGAGGTTCTGGCACTCCTGCTGGAGTGTCCGGTTTTTAAATATTACCAGGTTGGCAACCCTACCTCTACCGGGGAAAGCTCGCATTACAAGGTGGAGCTCCACAGCCAGCTGGCTTCCTAGTGCTCTGTGGTAGCGTTTGCATGTGGGCAAAACCTGGCCACAGTCGCTCTGCTAGTCAGGCAGTGGTGAGAATCACCGGCTTTGCAGATCAGAGCCGCTCTCCTGGAGTGTCATGTAAAGAGACAGGCAGGGTTACCCTGCACTGTGGACACAGGCCTGTAGGTTCAGAGCTGTCTCCTCCAGCCTTCAGTCTGAGCTTCTGCAGCCCTCATAGACTTTGAGGCCAGAAGGGACCATTGTGATCATCTGGTCTGACCTCCTGCACATCGCAGGCTACAGAACCTCACCCACCCACTCCTGTACTGGACCCTTAGCCTCTGGGAAGGGGCTCAGGGCTGGGGCAGAGGGTTGGGGTGCAGGGGGGTGAGGGCCCCAGCTGGGGGTGCAGGCTCTGGGGTGGGGTGTTGCCTCCAGCTGTAGTGTAGGAGTTGGTCTCAACCGCCCTCCCACCTGGAAGCGTGTGGCTTCCCCCAGCTGCAGAAGAATCAAGAAAAAGCAGCAGAGAGTCCTGTGGCACCTTATAGACTAACAGACGTATTGGACCATGAGCTTTCGGGGGTGAATACCCACTTCGTCAGCTGCATGAGGGTGGTATGAAGTGGTATTCATCCACAAAAGCTCATGCTCCAATATGTCTGTTAGTCTCTAAGGTGCCACAGGACTCTGCTGCTTTTACAGATCCAGACTAACACGGCTACCCCTCTGATACTTAAGAATCAAGGAGACTCTCGCATTCTCTCAGCAGTTCCTGAGACCTTACCCTCAGGGGTCCCAGCATAAGACTCCTTTATGCTACAGGCAAATACTTTAACCTGAGCTACATGGAAAAAATCTTTACCAAGGAGCAGGTCGAATAGGAGGTGATCCATTACCCCCACAGTCAAAACACTTTCCAAATCTTCCCACACCACATGGATTTCAGCTAGCGGTACAAGGAATCTGCTTTCACCCACCCCCACAATCTCTGCCATTTGGCCAGGTAACATACTGACCTTTGGGACCACACTCTGCTTAACCAGAGAGATGTGGGCCCCTGTATCCCTCTGCCCCAAGTGTTCCCTGCCATTAATTTGGACAACCTTAACGTGCTCCATATCTGGTTCTGCAGAGGCTAACCTCACAGAGCCAATTTGATGAGTTTCAATTGCTTGGGGTGGTGTGTGTGTGGGGGTTGTTCTGTGTTGAAGTCAGAAGAACTAAACATGAATTACAGGTTGCCTGCTTCCTCCCAGCACAGGGCATTTATTCCTCAGGTGATCAGTGGAATTACATTTTGGGCTCTTCTGCTTTTACGGGAGATTTGAGATGAGAGTTAGAGGAATGTTTTGGGGTAAGAGAATGTTTAGGCTCCCAACCCCCTTCTCTCCTCCCAGGGGCAAAATGGGATCCTCTCTTCCTACCAGTTTTAAACCCCTTTCTTTGGCCTGCCCTCTGTAGACGCCTGATTCTGTTCAAAGGCATCAGCTAAAAAAGCCACCTCATCCACAGACTTTACATCTTTGTCCCACAGACACTGCTTCACATCAGCCTTACAGACGCTTAGGAAATGCTCTTGAACAACACGATTCAACATTCCCTCAAAACTTGCCACATCTTTACCCCTCACCCATTTTCCCAACAAATCTTTCATTTTGTTTACATATTCCCCATTACTCATCCCAATATCCCCTTAAGATTCCTAAATTTAATTCTATATGTTTCAGGGGTAATCTGAAAACTTCACAAAACAGTATCTTTAAATTGACAAACGTTTAAAGCATCTTCAATAGGCATTCCACTGAATACATTTCAAGCTTTATCTGTTAATTTTGCAGTCAGGGTAGGAACTCTCTTATCATCAGGGATTTCATGTATCACACACTGCCTTTCAAAGGTAGTCAGATATTCAGCAATATCATCATCTTCACTGTATGCAGGGCATCAGTGTTCCCCTTTGTGGATTTTTGGAGTGATGGGAGTCGTTGGGGTTGGGGGGTTCTGGTTCTGCTTCTCTAGCAGGTCCAGTTGGTGTTCTCGCTCTCTTTCTCCCCTCTCTTTCTCTTTTTCTTCTGTGTGCAGCTTCACTCCTGGCTGTCTCTTTCAGTTGCAATAAACTCTGCTGCTCCCTCTCCTTTTCTGCAGACTGACGACTAGAAAGCTCTAACTCAGGGGTAGGCAACTTATAGCACGTGTGCCGAAGGCGGCACAAGAGCTGGTTTTCAGTGGCACTCACACTGTTTGGGTCCTGGCCACCGGTCCGGGGGGGCTCTGCATTTTAATTTAATTTTGAATGAAGCTTGTTAAACATTTTAAAAACTGTATTTACTTTACATACAACAATAGTTTAGTTCTATATTATTGACTTATAGAAAGAGACCTCAAAACATTAAAATGTATGACTGGCATGCGAAAGCTTAAATGAGAGTGAATAACTGAAGACTCGGCACAACACTTCTGCAAGGTTGCTGATCCCTGCGAGTCTAACTTCACAATTGCTTCATTACTTTCACTTCCTGCTTTTCTGTTCCTACTTCCCTTTTCCCAAAATACGCAAACAGAAGATAACAAAACTGTGAGCTCCTCCTGACTGTCCTTAGCCACTGCACTTAAGGCTCA
Source organism: Gopherus flavomarginatus (assembly GCF_025201925.1). Classification (NCBI taxonomy): domain Eukaryota; kingdom Metazoa; phylum Chordata; order Testudines; family Testudinidae; genus Gopherus; species Gopherus flavomarginatus. The sequence continues at coordinate 213,479,146 of NC_066620.1, read as the reverse complement.
CTTCAAATCACAAATATCAGTGCTTCATTTGTGAACTGCACTTGGAGTAACAAGCCGTACATACACCTTTGCTCACTGCGCCACTGGGATGTTCCCCTGGTGTTGTCTGGACCAGTGATCTGCTAGGTCACTCCAATCCTCGACTCTGGGAGCCTGCCTTACCCTGCTCCGCTGTGAGAACCCCAGTCCCAGGCTGTTCACGCATGGGCTTGCTTTAAGCCATGAGGACACATTTTTCAGCCTCATACCTACATACATGAAATTATAACCTATAACTTTACTGTAATAATTACTATAACATCACTATAACAACTACGCTCAATGCATCATGAGCCTTCCGAAGACACCCAACCTGACAAACTTTGCACTGGCTACCACACAATCATTTTACAAGCATCAACATGGGGTGCAGGGTGTTCCTCTGAGGTACGGAGCATCACATTCGGAATGAGGGGTTTGAGGTGTGGGAGGGGGCTCCAGCTGGGATGCAGGCTCTGGGGTAGGGCCAGGAATGAGGGGTTTGGGGTACAGGCTGCCCTGAGGCTGCAGCGGGGTGAGAGGACTCCCCACAGCTGCCTCCCTAATTTGCCTGGCGGTTTCACCGGGATGTGGTCTCCCCAGGCCCATGTCAGAGCATCGCTGTTGACTTTAAGAGCTGCCACCTTCCATGTCAGAGCTGACCAGATAAGAAGAGTCCTTGCTATATTTTAGTCCTGCTGAATGGAAATCACAGCACAATCCTAACTGTGGAGTCACTACCGATGTCTCTACACTTATAGCACCATAATAGATTGTGTTTTATATAAGAACATGAAAATGGCCACACTGGGTCAGACCAAAGGTCCATCCAGCCCAGCATCCTGTCTGCCAACAGTGGCCAATGCCAGATGCCCAGAGGGAGTGAACCAAACAGGTGATCATCAAGTGATCCATCCCCTGTTGCCCATTCCCAGCTTCTGGCAAACAGAGGCTCGGCTGCATAAAGGGCTCCAGCCAGTTTGATATTATATCTTAGCCAGATGTAATCTCCTAAAAAGAGATAGGAGGAAGCAGAAGTGAGTGTCCAATTCCTTCAAATGTGTACCAAGGGTGGAGATACGTCCATCTTATCCCCACCCTCGGGGATTCATAGATTCCAAGCAAGAAGGTACCATCTAGTCTGACCTCAGGTATAATACAGGCCAGAGAACTTCCCTGAATTAATCCCGGTTTGAACTAGAGTGGCTCTATTAGCAAAACAGCCAGTCTTGATTTTAAAATTGCCAGTGATGGAGAATCCACCACGACCCTCGGAAATTGTTCCAATGGGTAATTACTCTGTTAAGAGTGGATGCCTTATTTCCAGTCTGAATGTGCCTGCTTCAACTTCCTCCCATTGCATCATGTTAGACCTTTCTCTGCTAGACTGAAGAGCCCAGTATTAAATATTTGTTCCCCATGTAGGTCCTTCCAGACTGCGATCGAGTCATCCCTTAACCGTCTCTGTGGTAAGCTAAACAGATTGAGCTTGTTGAGTCTCTCACTTTAAGGCCTGTTTTCCAATCCTTTATTGTATTCATTGACAAATATTTTATACTGAAATAAAACAAGAGCATATCCTAAAACAGAATCACAAAGGGGCAGAGTTAAGGTTAGTTCTGTATTTTCCCATCCTTAACATTGCATTAATGTCAGGTTTTGGCCCAACATTGACTCTGTGCCTATTAGAAGACAGACCATGACTCTCTTCTAGCCCAATTAATGATGGCTACCAAGTCTGCCATCAGATATTAACTATTGCTGGTTGCTAGCGCCTACTTGAGCCAGATTTGAAGCAGATACTGCTTACAGAGCTTATTCTCAATTGCTTCAGGTCTCCCATGTCTCAGTTCCACTGGAATTTTGATGCAGCAATCCTTCTTTTAAAATGAAATCTCCTTTCTAGCTTTGCCAGACTTCCAACTCTGGCTATGTCTATACTGCAAAGAAAAACTTGCAGCTGGCCTGTGCCAGCTGACTCGGGCTCCCAGGGCTCAGGCTGCCCAGCTGTTTCACTGCAATGTAGACCTACCCCAAGCTCTGAGACCATCCCACCTCACAAGGTCCTAGAATCTGGGCTCCAGCCCGAGCCCGGAAGATTACACTGCAATGAAACAGCAGGGCAAGCCTGAGTCAGCTGGCATGGGCCAGCCGCAGGTGTTGCGGTGCTGTGTAGCCATACCCTCTGTGACTGCCTAGGAGGCTATAACAACAATACAGTGCTGAGCACTTCTGTGAAACAGCATTCGGCACCTTATCTGAAAGCACTTCACAAAGGTAGCTCAAGTAATGTTATTCCTATTATACAGCTGGGGAAACTGAGGCACAAGAGATCAAGGCTCCTGTTTTCCAAAGGTGGCCTCTAATTCCGGATCCCTCCAGTTTTTGAGGGCTGCCCCTTTCGAGAGACTTCAGCCCCGCTTTTCAGAGCTGCGGAGCACCCACAACTGCAAATCAAGTCCACTGGAGCAGCTGATGGTCAGCATGTCCGTCAATCAATCTCAAGGCGTCTCTGGCGAGGGACCCAGCATCAGAGGCCACGTAGGGGAGCCTGGCCCATAAACTCCGGGAGCCTCTGTGTCTCCATGTGTGAAATGATCCGAGTGCCCTGTGCAGCACCGTACAGCGAGGGATGGGAAGAGACCCCAGGCACCCTGGTGGTCAGTTGGCCTCTCTACTGGGCCGTGCTGATTCCGTCCAGCAGTGAGAGTCTGATTTGTAGTCGCACTGAGCAGGCACAGCTCCCATTGACTTCACAGGGAATGGCAGGTGCTCAGCACTCACTAAAAACCACGCTTGACAGAGTGTGTGGAGGAGGAGCTGCTAGCGATACGCCAGCCTCCATCCCCCAGAGCCTGCATGCAATTTGGATCCTGATGCAAACGACTGCAGCCTCCAAAGGGTTACGCTGGGTGTAGAGCTGCGAGGGGCTGCAGCCGGCATATGAAATGATAAAACGCTGAGGTCACTCCCTGACCGCAGGCGGGGCCGGATCCCTCGAGGAAACGTTGTTTTAAGAGGCGATGCTGAGCAGGGATTAAGCCGTGAAATGCAGCATCCCCAGCTCTCCTGCATAACTCAATCTGCAATTCATTAGCAGCATGCGGTTCCCATTTGCTGGCCAGGGCGTTCTGTCACTGGCCAAACAGATGGAGCTGGGGGGTTCATAACGAGGATAGCTGCAATATTTTTCTGACATTAACACTTAGATCAGGTCCTCAGAGGGCGTACGAGGAGCTGGCCTCAGCCCTCGAACCACCCACTCCCTTCTCGCTTGCTCGCGAAGTGGAGAAAGGATCGCAGCTGTCCAAGCAGGGCTTTCACAACCTCCGAAAAGGAGCCCAGGGCTTAGGGTTTGCTCTCCTCAGTAACCAAGGGGAAAAGCAAATATTTCTCCCTCCCCTCTTCCCCCCCAAAAAGGATTTTGCAATCTAGCCAGCCCAGTGGGGCAGCCTGATCAGCCAGCTCCTGCCCCCTCACTGTGCCTTGCCCAGAGCTGCTGCTATCCCATTTTCCAGTGTTCACTTTGTAACAAGCAGGTTGGGGTGTAGGCCTTTGTGCCACTGCCTTTGGCATCAGAAGGGCTCAAGTGTATCATAAGCCTTATACTGCAAACAACTAACGGAGATGCGCCATTACCTCCAATGGCTCAGGCCTCCATTTTGGGAGCCAGATTCCATCCCTCCTACTGCTGTGAAGTTCTGAGCACCTAGTGACAGCTAGGATGGCGGACAGGGCCACACATTTGTTACAGTATTTTAGTATTTTTAGACATTTCAACAGTTCAAACCAGCAAGATGCTCATTATCATACCACCTCATGGCCCGAAGGTTGAAGGAGGAAGCCCCCATGAATTAATTTGTTATAAATTACTCACATCTGAGAACAGGTGAAGAAGGAATACGCTGAAGTGGGAACGGGCTGGGGCTGATGGTCAGAGTAAGAGGCAGGCAGGCTGGACACCTTGGTTGTATCCTCAGCTGGCCCACCAATTAGCTCCGTGACCTCAGGCCAGTCACGAACTCTCAGGGTGTGTCTGCACTGCAGTTAGACACCTGCAGCTGGCCCATGCCAGCTGACTGGTCTCATGGGTCTTGGGCTAAGGGGCTGTTGAACTGCAGCATAGATGTTCCGGCTCTGAGACCCTCCCACCTTGCGGGGTCCTGGAGCTTGGACTCCATCCCAAATGGCAATTAAACACCCTTTAGCCCGAGTCCTATGAACTCGATTCAGCTGGCATGGGCCAAGCATGGGCTTTTAACTGCAGTGTAGACAGACCCTTCAACTTTAGCAATAAATCTGAAAAGAAATATGTCAAAGGGTGTGTGCGTGTGTGTGTGTGCGCGAGCGCGCGGTTCAGTTTGTGTTTGTAAAGACATTGGAGAGTGTAAAGGTGTGCACAGTCCTGCCCGCCCCCTGGTGTCCAGGTGTGGAACTGCAGGTGACCCCCAACCTTTTACCCAGTTGGGGAGTCAAAATGTTCCCTATTAAGGATCTGGGTAGGGGGAAAGCCAGAACAAATTAATCTAAACCAGTCTGTCGCCTGGAAGCAGGTCTCAGGGAAGGAGAAAGCACAACAGGCCGCCCATAAGGGTCTCGCCACAGCATCCTCCGGGGTCCCAAACTCATGCAAAGTCTCTGAGTCTGGGCAGGCTAGAATCCAGGAGCCAGAGAGTGAGTGCATCACCCCCTGTAGGCTCGGTGACGTCACAGCCCTTCCCTCGGCCTCTCAGCCAGACCTGCTCCCACCTCAGCTCAGCGCCCTGTTCCAACAGCCTGGATTACACCCAGCCCGCCCCTTAAGGGATGGAGCGCTCCTTCACAGGGCCCTGGCATGTCCCGTGCCGCAGAAGGACTCAGAATGTGGAGCCCATGGGGCTAGCAGCTGGCTGGCTATATTCAGGTCAACAGTACCCGGCTTCGACTGATACAACCAACCTTCAACAAAACCCAGCAGGCAGACTCGAGCTCCCAAGAGTATTAACGCCACAGGCCTGTTTGGCACCCAGAGGCCCCCCCAGCCCTGTGCGACGTCTCTGCTTGCGGTCGCTGTGGGGCAGGAACTTTCCTTTGTGTCTATGCAGTGCCGCACATAACATCCACCCTCATGCCGTCCAAGCAGCTCCTAGGATTCGTGGCGGTAGTCTCACAACCCCCCTCGGAGGTGAAGAAGTATCCACCAGAAGTAATTTATAGAGAGATCGAGGGCGCAGTCCTACTCCTACAGCGCAGTAATCTTGCAGGAGTCTGTGGCACAGCTAGGAATTCAGCTCAGAGCTTCTGAGTGTCTTATCCACTAGACAAGACTTTCTCTCCAGAGTCCCTCCTCCCGGGACCTGGGCTGAGCCAGGCGCGCATGGAGGAGCTACAGGACCTGAGCCACGAAGTCTCTGGGAGCTTTGCTAGCCCCCGGAGCGCAGAATTTGGCCCATCTGCCTTTTTAGCAGCAGAAAGATCGTACGGCTTCAGCTGCAGGTGTGTCTCCCCCAAATAGCTCAGCTTTACAAGCCAGACCACCCTGGGTGGTGGCAGCGTTTCCATTAGGAAATGCCCTGAGGCATCCGTCCCAAATCTTTCTGCCTCCTTTACTAAGTTTGCCTGCCAGCAGCCCAGGCTAACTAAAACTGCTGCGATAGATGCCCAGAGCTGCCACCCCACCGGCGTGAAGGAGCCAGTCCCCTCTAGGAACCATGCCGGTCTCAGTTCCCTTTGAAATACGGTACAGAAGAAAGCATGTTCTACAGAACAGAGCACTGGACTGCGAGTCAGGACACCTGGGGTCTGTTTACTGACCTTGTAGCGGGCTGGGCACCCGCCCCTGCCTTAAAAGGCTTGAAACAGCCCAGGGAGAGGGCTGTAGCAGGGAAGGAAGAGTGGGGCTGACTGGGGAAAGCAGCCTCAGATGGGGGCTACCCCCCAATCAGACTGAGGCTGGCTTCATGAGGGCCCAGCTGGCCCTTATAAGAGGGCTGGGGCCAGAAGCCAGAGACAGAGTCTCTCACTAGTGGTAGAGAGGGAAGGGCCTGGCTGCCTGGAAGCTGAGAGGGTACCAAGACTGGCGCAGGGCTGGGGGAAGGTCAGAGGAGTTGGGGAGCTCCGGCCTGGAAACTCCCCAGGCTGCAGGCTTTGTTAAAGGCCAGAAAAAGGTACTGGGGTTGCAGAGGGGCAGCCCAAGGGTAGACAGAGGCAGCAGGGCCAAACCCTCCTGGCCGATGATGAGTGGCACTTACAGTGTCGTCCGCCCCACGAACGGGGGCTCGATGGTGACTGGCAGTAGCCAAAGACTGAGGCGAGCTGGGGCTAGGGGGTTGGGGGTTTCCCTGAGTGGGGAGACCCAGATCTGTGGGGGTACTGCCAAGGGGCAGCATCCTGGCGTGAGAGGGGCACTGGGGTCCGGGAGGGACACGGGGACCAGAGGCAAGTGGGACACCGGCCTGCAGAGGGCGCCCCGGAGCTGGAAAAAGAGCTAATTCCCAGGACACCAGCAGGAGGCACCGCAGGGGTGAGTCCTTGCACCATGACGGACCTGCTGTGTGTTTTGGGCAAGTCCCTCCGCTCTGTGCACCTTAATTTCTCCTGCGTGTGCCGTGTGGATAACAGCCACTGTTCTCCTTTGCAGAGAGCCTGGAAATCTATCAACGAAACATGCGCAATAAGAGTTAATATTGGTGTTATTCTGGCCTATGTAGGTACTTATCCCACATTCATCACCTTGGTATCTGGGTGCCTTCCAGTCCCGCATTAAGGAGAGTAACTAACATCAGTGCTACAGGCCAATGGCAAGGACGCCAGCACTCGCTGGCTCAAATCGGGGGCCGCTTTCCATGGCCCAAGCCCGACTGAAGTGCCAGCGGAAGAAGGCCCGGGATTCTGCCTTGCCCGCAGGCAGTGGATTGCACTCAACCACAGTCAGACAACGCGTGGAAGGCGCGTATCTCTCCACCACAAATGGAAACTCATCGAAATCGCCACCTTGGGACTGCGGCGAGGAGCAAACCACACGACACATCGTGGACAACCTGCCCCCGTCAGGCTTGCAGTGGTGGCACAATGCCGGGTCTTTGGAATCGCAAGATTCAATTAGAATCCCAGCCTGCTGCTTTTCTAAGGCTGCCCAAGAGGAAGAAGACGATGACGAACATCTGGCCCATGTTCGTTCTCTCCTCCTCCCCCCAAGGGGAAAAGCACGTGCAGGAGAGAGTCTTGCTTTGGATTTTACTCCCAGGCAGACAGACACATGTTGCTCTAGGGTTATGTTAGAGAAGGCAGGTCAAAGGAATGCGGGAAGATCTGAGGGTTTGGTCGAAGTTTTGCACGTCAATGAGGAAGGGGGAAGAAAGAAAGGGAAATTCCACGAGTCAAACCAGGAATAATCAGAAAAAACATACTTTGGGTGTTTCTAACAGAGAGTGGGAGGGGAAGATCACAACTCCAAAACACACTGGCATCAGATCTCCTGTTGTAACAGCCACACAAAAATTAAGCCCTTGGCTCAGTACAAACATTCAAACAAACCCTCTCAGGCAGATTGGCATCTTCTGTCCATTCGAGGTCACCCCAAATCCCTATGTTCCAATGCAACGTAGCCCAACCAGCGGGACTCTTGGAGCACTGGAAATGACATGCCTCTGCAATCAGTAAAGAGCAGGATCTTCCAATCCTGCCCCCTGGAACAGCGCCCCACACATTACCCAGGCAGCCTCTGCTGGATGTTGCCACCTCGTTGTAGCTACAACTTTTCCGTGCAAGCCTGTGGTAATAGCTCTGCCTCCCAGATCTGTGCGCTCACCCCAGACCACACAGGCCTCACGACAGTGGCAGTTTATAAGATCACCATCCCAGCCATCTAGCCTGTAGAGTGCAGAGCTGTTGGCAATCAATGTGCAACCCAATTCTGTGCACCTGGGGCTAAATGTATGGCTGGCTGTAATAACTCCCCAAGGAGCTCCTGGGAGATCAGCATTTGCCTGGGCAGACCAGTGCGTGGTGCCAAGGCTGGCAGAGGCGCAGTGATCACAGCAATGCCAGAAGAACCATTCTCCAGGCTGACCAGGTTTATTGGGACCTGAGGGGATTGCACTGGTTGTGCTGGGTCAGACACTGGAGTACGTGTTGCTGGCAGGCAGGGCTATTAGGCCAGAAACGCTCCTTTGGAAGACGCCCGGCTCGCGACGCAGTGAATTCTACACCCTGCAGAGCAGTTTGCTGTGTTACGTTTTCACCACTCTTGCAAGTGTGTGCATGAGTGAGGGTGCCCTCTGGTGGCTGGGCCAAACCCAGGATGCAAAACCTACTACTGCCAAAGGCCTGAGTGCCAGTCACAGAAGGATAAGAATTCTAGTCCAAGCTCCCTTTGGGTGCGAGGAATATCATGCTGATGGTGTCTATTGTCTAGAGACAACAGATTCATGATAAGCTCCGGGAGCAGCGCACGGCCTAATGGTTAGAGCCTGGCATAGGGAGCTGCGTGACTGGGCTCAGATCTGCCACTAACATGCAGTGTGACAAATGGGGCTGACAGTTAAAAAAAGATCCTGTGCTTCGGGGTGCCCAATGCTTAAGCTGTCCCTGGTACAGAGGCTGACACACACATCTGAGCAGTTCTGTTTCCACCCAGCACACACACACACACACACACACACACACACACACACACACAGAGCAGTGCCCTGGGCAACCACAAACAATGCCCCATGCAAACGGGGACCTTTCAGAAATCGTTTGACAAAGTGCCTCAGCAAAGGCTCTTAAGCAAAGTAAGCTGTCATGGGATAAGAGGAAGGGTCCTCTCATGGATCAGTAACTGGCTGAACCATAGAAAACAAAGGGTAGGAGTAAATGGTCAGTTTTCAGAATGCAGAGAGGTAGATAGTGGTGTCCCCGAAGGGTCTGTTCTGGGACCAGTCCTATTCAACACATCCATCAGTGATCTGGAAAAAGAGGTAACCAGTGAGGTGGCAAAATTTGCAGATGGTAGAAAACCTACTCAAGCTGATTAAGTCCAAAGCAGATTGTGAAGAGTTGCAAAGGGATCTCACTAAACTGTGCAACAGGGCAAAAAAATGGCAGATGAAATTCAATGTTGATAAATGAAAAGTGATGCAAATTGGAAAACATAATCCCAACTATACGTATAAAGTGATGGGGTCTAAATTAGCTGTTACCACTCAAGAAAGATCTTGGAGTCATTGTGGATAGTTCTCTGGAAACATCCACCCAATGTGCAGCAGCAGTCACAAAAGCAAACAGAATGGTGGGAATCATTAAGAAAGGGATAGAAAATAGGAAGGAAAATAATCATGTTGGAATTAGAAAAGGTTCAGAAAAAGGCAAGAAAAATGATTAGGGGTATGGAACAGCTTCTGTATGAGGAGAGGTTAAAAAGATTGAGACTTTTCAGCTCGTAAAAGAGACGAGATATGATAGAGGTCTCCAAAATCTTGACTGGTCTAGAGAAAGTGAATAAGGAAATGTTAGTTACTTCTTCACATAACACAAGAACTAGGGATCATCCAATGAAATTAATAGGAAATAGGTTAAAAAAAACGAAAGGAAGTATTTTTTCACAATGCACAGCCAACCTGGGGAACTCCTTGCCGGAGAATCTTGTGGAGGCCAAAACTATAACAGGGTTAAAAAAAGAACTAGATAAGTTCATGGAGGATGGGTCCATCAATGGCTATTAGCCAGGATGGGCAGAGAGGCAATCCCATCATCTGAGTGTCCCTAGCCTCCAACTGCCAGAAGTTGGGACTGGATGAGTGGGATCACTAGATGATTCCCTGCTCTGTTCTTTCCCTCTGGGGCACCTGGCATTGGCCGCTGTCAGAAGACAGGACACTGGGCTGGATGGACCCTTGGTCTGACCCAGTATGGCCGTTCTTATGCTTTTATGAGTCATGCACTGGGACAGCCCAGGGGTCTCTCTGAACCCACACCCAGCTCGCCCAGTCTAGAGCTGTGAAAGCTTCAGAGCTGCCCCCTGCAACAAACATAATCTTAATGTGCTTCCATGGCAGCCACCACTTAAGGAGGCTTTTACAAACTTTCTCTAGTTGGAGGTGGGTCTTGGGAGAACTAAGAGGCGGAGCCAGTCCTATAACTCCACCCCCCTAGGAAAGCTTAAAAATGGAGCCGCCTGCAGGAAAGCCACCAGTCCTGCCCTGTCCTGCACCAAGACAGCCTGTCCTGCCAACCACCTTTCCCTCAGCTACCACGGAAGTCAGAGGCCGATCTATCAGCCCCCAGTCCATCCATCAGTATCCAGTCAGAGCTAACTAGAATCTCAGCTTTACCACACCCGGGGGGGGGGGGGGGGGCGGGGCGCGTTGGTGGTTTAAGTGGTTAAGTGAGGATGTTGACTCTCTATGCCCCATTCAGCTCTTGGCATCTCCACTGCCACTGCCACCATGGGGCCAATTTGTGACAGTCACAAATGTGGGGCTTTCCCCCCAGACAGATGCTTGTCCACTGAGATAGAGATGGAAACCCCCCCACCAACTCATGTCACAAAGGCCCATCTTTCAAGGCGGAAACTAGCTGTCCCATTGTCAGCTGGGTTTCCCGTCTCCTTTCCAGAGTTCAGGCTGGGAAGGCTGGGTGGGGTGGGAGTCAGTGATGGAGAATTATATGGCAGTGGGGAACCAGCTGGATCCTTTCACTGGCCATTTCCAGACTTGCCAAGGTTGGGCTGTAGAAATTTTGTTTCAAACAATGCAATATTATTTTGGGCCGCTAGCTGGTCTCCATGGAAAAATACACTCAATCTTAACTCTTTCTTGACCGACTCCAGTTTGTTGTGAATAACAGCTTTGGCTGATGTCTCACCTAGGCTGGATTTGTCGGGGTGAAAGTCCCCATGGCCTAGTAACAAGTCTCCTCCACCAACTAGCATTTAAAATCTCTCTCTAACTTGTGCTCATTTTCTCTCATTGACTCCACATCAGCTCAGATCAGCATGTCAGTTAAAATAATAATACCTAGCTCTTGTATGTGATGTTTTTCCAGCTCTGCAGATTCACCTGGAATCTGAGAGTCAAGCTGGGTCCTTCCCTTCCCATGCATCATCCCCAGTAATAAACATTTTGCAGGGCCAAGATGCTGTCTGTTGCACTTAAGCAACCTGCTCTGCTGTCCATAGGATTGCACGGATGTTCTGGATTGTAATTTAGGGGGCAATTAATGCCCAAGAAGGGACACCTCACTGGAGGTGTCATATGGTGGCTCGGCAAGGCTCTCAGGGGAAAAGAGATCTGCTGATTAAGCAGCTGCCATTTTGACACATTATTATTGATAATCACATACAAAAACCTACATTCAAAGAATGCTCTTTAGGCTGCAAAGTCAAGCACTCGAAAGTTAGGAAACGCCAGACAGACAGTTGCACGTGCAACCCACTCTCTGGCCCCATGTGCATCCTGCGTGTGCACTGACGCTGTCAGCGACAAACTCATTATGCAGCAGCAGGCAACAGCCGTGTGCTCGAGCAAGGTCTGGGCCAAAGGGCCAGAGCTACAGCCAGGCCTGGGCGTGAGCAGAAAGACCCAAGCTCTGCAGCTGAAGGACTGGCCCAGAGTTCCCCTTCCAGCAGTGGGACTCTCCACACCCATTTGGCAACGCTGCCGGATGGAGAGGCGAGTCCCAGCCCCACACCCCTTCCGCCCCACCCTCTCTTGGCAGCCACGTCCATGCTCCAGCTGGCCCCACTCTAACAGGGCATGCTAGAATATCCAAAGCTGAACCCAAAGCCCGAGAGCATCCCCCACCCGAAGCTCTAAGACGTGGTCCCTGAGGCCGGCCCGCAGGGAGCCCACACCCTGGTGAAGTCAATCAATGCAGCCTGTTCCCGAGAGCAGCGGCTAGCCAGAATGGAGCGTGGAACCAGGCTTCACATGTCTGGCCAAGGCACCGCTTGGGCTGCAGGACGTCAGGACACTGCCTGGCCTGATGCTGGGTGTTCAGGAGGGACCTGTCAGCCCCTCAGGGAGGATTCTCCCATAACTACATATTCCATGGGTTGGGTGCTATTCAGTATTTTCATTACTGAGGTGGATAATGGAGTGGAGAGTACGCTCATAAAATCTGTGGATGACACCAAGCGGAGAGGGGTTGCAAGCACTTTGGAGGACAAGGTTAGACTTCAAAACGACCTTGAGACATCGGAAAATGGGTCTGAAATCAACAAGAGGCAATTCAACAAGGACCAGTGCAAAATATGTCACTTAGGAAGGAAAAAAATCAAATGCACCACTACAAACTGGGGAACAACTGGCTAGGGGATTGTACCGCTGCCAAGGGTCTGAGGGTTACAGTGGATCACAATGTGAACATGAGGCAACACTGTGGTGTAGTTGCGAAAAAGGCTAAGATCCTTTTGGGGTGTATTGGCAGGAGTGTCGTATGGAAGATGGGGAGGTAATCATCCCACTCTTCTTGACACTGGCACAGCCGGCTTTAGGCCGATTCGCCCGGTTCCCCGGAATCGGGCCCCACGCTGGCACCTTTTTAATTTTCACTCACCCGGTGATGCTCCAGGTCTTCGGTGGCATTTCGGCGGTGGGTCCTTGAGTGCCGCCGAAGACCCAGAGCGAGTGAAGGACCTGCTGCCGAAGTGCCGCCGAAGACCCGGAGCGCCGCCGGGTGAGTACGAAGCGGGACCTGCACTTGCTAAAGCCGGACCTGGGCACTGGGGAGGCCTCAGCTCCAGTTCTGTCTCCTGTTCTGGGCACCGCCCTTCAAGGAAGAAGTGGACAAATTGGGAAGAGTCCAGAGGAGAGCAACTAAAAGGATAAAGGTTTAGAAAACCTGACCTTGGAGGAAAGGTTAACAAAAACTGGACATGTGCAGTCTTGAGAAAAGAAGACCCGATAACAGTCTTCACATATGTTCTGGCTGTTATAGAGAGGATGGGGATCAACCATTCTCCTTGGCCATCGAAGGTAGGACAAGCAGTAATGGGCGTTATCTGCAGCAAGGGAGAGTTAGGTTCGATATTAGGAAACACTTGCCAACTCTCTTGGGAGTTAAGCTCTGGAACAGGCGTCCAAGGGAGGTTGTGTCATAAACAGATAGCTAAGGGTTAATGTTCTTTTACCTGTAAAGGGTTAACAAAGGGAACTAAACAGCTGACCAGAGGACCAATCAGGAAACAAGACTTTTTCAAATCTGGGTGGAGGGAAGTTTGGGTGTGAGTTCTTTGTTCTTTGTCTTGGTTCGGTGACCCTCTCGGCTCTGAGAGTGATCTTTCTATCTCCAGGCTTTCTAATCTTCTGTTTCCAAGTTGTAAGTACAAGGATAGTAAGACAGTAGGTTTATATTGTTTTTTTTTGTATTTACATGTGTGTAGTTGCTGGAAAGTGTTAAATTGTATTCTTTTTGGATAAGGCTGTTTATTCATTTTTTCTTTTAAGCAATTGACCCTGTATATTGTCACCTTGATACAGAGACCATTTTATGTCTTTTTCTTTCTTTTTATATAAAGCTTTCTTTTTAAGACCTGTTTAAGTGTTTTTCACTGGTTAAGGCTAAGAAACGAAGGGAGGGGGGAAATCTCTTTGTGTTAGATTTACTAAGCCTGACTTTGCATACCCTCTGGGTGAGAGGGAAGAGAGATTTGATCTCTCGGTACTTGTGTTTCAAGGACTTGAAGCAGGGAGGGTGGAATCCCTTTGTTTAGATTCACGGAGCTTGAATCTGTATATCTCTCCAGGAACCCAGGGAGGGAACACCTGGAGGGGAAGAGGGAGAAGGGAAGTGGGTTATTTCCCTTTGTGGTGAGACTCAGGACATCTGAGTGTTGGCGTCCCCCAGGGAAGGTTTTGGGGAGGCCAGAGTGAGCCAGACACTGGAATTTTTCTGGCTGGTGGCAGCGATATCAGATCCAAGCTGGTAATTAAGTTTGGAGGTTTCATGCTAGCTTCTCAGGTTCTGAACTCTAAGGTTCAGATCTGAGTAGGACAGTTATGACAGGTTGTGAAATCCCCATTATGGGAGATTTTTAAGAGCAGGCTGGGCAAACACCTGTCAGAGCTGGTCTGGGTTTATTTGGACCTGCCTCAGCGCAGAGGCCAGAACTTGATGACCTCTCAAGGTCCCTTTCAGCCTGTCATTTCTATGGTTCTAGGATTCTCCATGATCATCTGGTTTGAACAGGTCCCTACAAACCTCTGCTCTTTGAACCCAGTGGAAGAAACCTCCTGAGGGCAGGGACCCGAAAGCCCCTTGAGGCGCATGCTAGGAGCTTTGTCTTGTCTGGGATTTTTAGAATTCGATCCAACCAGAAACATCTCAGAGGCAATGGATATATGGTTAGGACTCTGGGGCTTTTGACATCCAGCCAAGATCCACGCTTCATCTGGCCTGGGGTTCATGTTCTCACTAGCGCCCTTGCCCACTTGCACCCTTAAACGCAATCCCTAGACTTAACGTAGCAATGGTCGCCTCGGAAACTGTTGCATTATTTGTGTTGGTGGATTTCGGTGCGTAGTGCTGCCCTGACAGCCCTAGGGACTGAAATCCCCAGCCCAGGTACAACACAGTAACAGTGTGAGCGTCCCCCGAGCTGCCATGTCCAGGTGCCTCATCTCTCTAGTGAGGTGAGGGCAAGTTCAGTGCCCAGGGGTCCATCCATGCCTTTGTCTATCTGCTTAAAAATCTGAGATGCAAGGAACAGTTTCACAGCGAGTTCTCTGCTATCTTTCTGTGCACATGGCCGCTGAGCGAAACGGTTGAATGGTTCCATTGCATCTGGAGCTCCCACTCACCCCAAAGCAGCCATGAGGTTTAACATCAGCTCTTGTTGGGGCTCATGCCCCCATGGTGTGGGAGTGGTGCCCATTTTTCCATGGGCAATGATTTTCTGAAGAGCCTTGCTCAGCAAGGCTCCCCCAGCACTTACCATCCTCACAGAGGTTCAGTTTGGACAGGTTCCTTCCATCAAATGACTCCTCAAAGATGGAGCCGTTCTCCCGCTCGCTGAAGGTGTGCAGGTACATGGCCTTGTTCTCCATCCTCTCGCTGCCGGGGAAACAGAACAGGCAGGTGAGAGACTGCATGGGGTGGGGGTGAGGGGCACAGACAACATGGGACCAGAAACTCCCTGTCACCCCCATCTCTGCCCTGTAACTGTAGCCGCTGGAGTAACTCTGTGTAACCCTGACCCACAGCTGGGGTCAGCCTCCACTAGCTCCTGCTCCATTACCCAGCATGCACTTGGACATGTGTGTCTATCCATACGTGATGGTGCACATTAGTGGCTGGTCCACAGAAAGGATAAAGCACTTACTACTGCTGCCAATGAATTGAGCTCTCCGCTAGCTCATGCAGTAGATGCCTCCGGGTTTGGAGCTGAAGGAGCAGGGTTTTCACCCTGGCTCTGCAGGGTTGGGGGGAATATGTGGGTTATATTCACCCATGAAAGCTCATGCTCCAAAACCTCTGTTAGTCTATAAGGTGCCACAGGATTCTCTGCTGCTTTTACAGATCCAGACTAACACGGCTACCCCTCTGATACTTGTGGGTTATAGAATCATAGAATATCAGGGTTGGAAGGGACCTCAGGAGGTATCTAGTCCAACCTCCTGCTCAAAGCAGGACCAACCCCCAACTAAATCATCCCAGCCAGGGCTTTGTCAAGCCTGACCTTAAAAACCTCTAAGGAAGGAGATTCCACCATCTCCCCAGGTAACCCACTCCAGCGCTTCACCACCCTCCTAGTGAAATTTTTTTTTCTAATATCCAACCTAAACCTCCCCCACTGCAACTTGAGACCATTGCTCCTTGTTCTGTCATCTGCTACCACTGAGAACAGTCTAGATCCATCCTCTTTGGAACCCCCCTTCAGGTAGCTGAAGCAGCTATCAAATCCCGCCTCACTCTTCTCTTCTGCAATCTAAGTAACCCCTGTTTCCTCAGCCTTTCCTCTCAAGTCATGTGCCCCAGCCCCCTACTCATTTTCGTTGCCCTCCTCTGGACTCTTTCCAATTTATCCACATCCCTTCTGTAGTGAGGAGACCAAAACTGGACACAATATTTGGCACTGGTGAGGCCACACATGGAGTAGAGGGGAATAATCACTTCCCTCGATCTGCTGGCAATGCTCCTACTAATACAGCCCAATATACCGGTGGCCTTCTTGGCAACAAAGGCACACTGCTGACTCATATTCAGCTTCTCGTCTACTGTAATCCCCAGGTCCTTTTCTGCAAAACTGCTGCTTAGCCAGTTGGTCTCCAGCCTGTAGCTGTGCATGGGATTCTTCCGTCTTAAGTGCAGGACTCTGTACTCATCCGTCTTGAATCTCACCAGATTTCTTTTGGCCCAATCCTCTGATTTGTCTAGGTCACTCTGTACCCTATCCCCACCCTTCGGCATATCTACCTCTTCCCCCAGCTTAGTGTCATCTGCAAACTTGCTGAGGGTCCAATAAATCCCATCATCTGGGTCACCTCAGCGCATGGATTCTGCACACACTGACAGCTCAGCCAGGGACTGGAAATGCTGCGAGCCTTGACATCTTCCTGAGCCAGCTGTCCAGCGCTCGGAGAGGCCAGATGTGCTGAAGCCGAAAGGCCTCACGCTGCCAAGCGGGGGCTGAACTAAGGTCTCCAGAAGCATGCAAGCACGGCTCTGGCCCAAGCCTGTCACAGCCCAGATTCGTCTCGGGGAACAGCCATGTTAGAACCACGTCAAGCCGCTTCACGGCGCAGACCGTCCGTGAGGGGAGGTGGGTCCAGCTGGAGCACACTAGGGTCCTCCTTGGCCATGGATTAAAACACAAGGTGTCCAGACCATGCCGAGGATTTCAGACATGGCTGCCAGCCTGTGTTAACTCCCCTGCGATCAAGGCCTAGAGAGACCCTTGGTGGTTACTGCGGGTGCGTGGGCCAGAGAGGTGGAACCGGGTCATTAGGCAACCCCATGCAGGGCCCCTTCTTCCCCCAGGCCCTGCCCTTCGCCTGCCCCATGTGGGAGGCCAGGCACCCTAGAGAGGCTACTCTGGGTTGCCTGGGTCCACCCAAAAACCCTCTTACAGGATGTCCTGGTCCTGTCTCGTTGTGGATCACACAGAGCCAGCCAGGCCCTCTTGGAACCAGTGGGGTTGATCCCACAGTCCCTGCCCCGGTGGGAGTCGGTCGGTTCCACGGAGGGATATATCAGGGTCAGCATGGTGCCAGGGAAAGGGGAATCAGGCTTGATGGCCCCAGCCCCCACCGGCCGTTTCCCTTGTGGTGCTGGCCTGCACCATGGGGGTAAAGCAGTGCCGGGTGGGAACGGGGGGGTATTAGGTTGGCCTGGCACCGGGGGAAGCGATGCAGCTGGCCAAGGAGAGCCAGGCCAGGCCCCACACGCTCTCCACAAAGGCGGTAGTGTGGAGGGGTTAATACAGGGCCGCCCAGGGGGAGAGCAAGTGGGGCAATTTGCCCCAGGCCCTGCAGGGGCCCCCATGAGAATGTCGGACTCTCCCCCCCGCCTCTGCCTTCCCCCATCCCCCATCCCCGGCACCTCAGCGCGCCGTGTCCAGGAGTGGCCCTGGACAGAGCTAAAGCCGCGTGGCTTGGGCGGGGCCTGAGCCCCTCCCGCTCAGAGCCATGTGGTAGGGAGGTGGGGCCTGAGCCCCTCCCTCTCAGAGCCGCGTGGTAGGGGGCGGGGCCTGAGCCCTCCCGCTCAGAGCCGCGTGGTAAGGGGGCGGGGCCTGAGCTCCTCCCGCTCAGAGCCGCGTGGTAAGGGGCCGGGGCCTGAGCCCTCCCGCTCAGAGCTGCGTGGTAAGGGGGCGGGGCCTGAGCCCTCCCGCTCAGAGTCGCGTGGTAAGGGGGCGGGGCCTGAGCCCTCCCGCTCAGAGCTGCGTGGTAAGGGGGTGGGGCCTGAGCCCTCCCGCTCAGAGCCGCGTGCTAAGGGGGCGGGGCCTGAGCCCTCCCGCTCAGAGCCGCGTGCTAAGGGGGCGGGGCCTGAGCCCTCCCGCTCAGAGCTGCGTGCTAAGGGGTCGAGGCTGCGAGCTGCAAGCCGAGTGGCCGGAGCTCAGGTCCCATGGAGCCAGGCCGCTGCAGCACTGTCCAGGGCCGCTCCTGAATGCCACGCACTGAGGCTCCAGGAGAGGGGGAAGTGGGGGTAAGCAGCATGGTAAGGGGACCAGGGCCACTGGATAAGGGGCAGGCAGTCCTGCGGACAGTCAGGGGACAGGGAGGGGGCAGAGGTTGGGGGGGGCGGTCAGGGGACGGGGAACAGGGGGTTGGATCGTGGACGTTCCAGGGGTCTGTCAGGACTTGGAGGGGGATAGGGGTTGGGGCAGTCGGGGACAGGGAGCAGGGGGGGTTAGTGGGGGGTGGGGTCCTGGGGTGGGGGTTGGGGGCGTCTTGGGGGGCAGGAAGTGCGTGGGGGTTGGATAGGGGGCAGGGCCAAGCTGTTTGGGGAGGCACAGCCTTCCCTACCCTAAAGCTCATTCAGCAATTTGAGGCTTGCAGACAGCTATTTAACACAAAGAGCCAAGCTGCTACCTTTTCCCTTAGGGCTGCCATCCCTTTCACTTCTCAAATGCCAAATTACAGTCTACATTTAATTTCAGTGCCATAGGGAGATTCATGTCAGGGGAGGGTATCCTCATTCAAAATTAGCCACTTTAGATTAACAGCGATAGAGCCGAGAGAGCCATGGGGGGGGGGGGATCACATGAGAAGAGCAATATCCTACACCACCTACCTCCTTCCCAACCCTACCAAGGGAGACGCCCCTCCCCTGCATTCCCCGAGGCTCCAGAGGGGTAAATTCAGTGGTTCTCAAACTTTTGTACTGGTGACCCCTTTCACATAGCAAACCACAAAGTGCAACCCCCCCTTAAATATATAAAAAAGTGTTTTTAATTTATAACACTATTATAAATGCTGGAGGCAAAGCAGGGTCTGAGGTGGAGGCTGACAGTTTGCAACCCCCAGTAATAACCTCATGACCTCCGAGGGGTCCTGACCCCCAGTTTGAGAACCCCTGGGTTAATTTAATTTTAGCACCCTGTGTCCATTCACATGCATGTGCTATTTTGAGCATTTCAGTTTTCACAACATAGACTCATCCCAGATTCTGGAACAAGCTCAAATGCTCAGTTCGTGGAGTATGTGCATAGTCTATACTAAAGACAAACCCACAGTAACCGTCTCCAGTTTGTGAGGGACCCCATGGAGCCAGTCTCTAGGAAACAGCTAAATTCATGGAGGTTAAATCCATTAATGGCTGTTAGCCAGGATGGGTAAGGAATGGTGTCCCTAGCCTCTGTTTGTCTGAGGGTGGGGATGGATGGCAGGAGAGAGATCACTTAATCGTTGCCTGTTAGGTTCACTCCCTCTGGGGCACTTGGCATTGGCCACTGTTGGTAGATAAGATACTGGGTTGGATGGACCTTTGGTCTGACCCAGTGTGGCCGTTCTTATGTTCTAAGTTAAATGAACCCAAAGTTATGGAGACAGATATGAGTCAAGGAAGCCAGCAGAATATCAGAAACCTGGAAAAATCTCTGACTGGATGGGCTCAGGCGTTTGGTCACAAGCTGAGGTGGTTCAAAAGTTGTGGATTTTTTTTAAGCAGAATTTTTTTATTGTTTCTTTAAGCAATCAAACACAGCAAGCAGCAAATATTTGGTCACACACTTCTGAAACCCCAAACCATGTTCAGGTTTTGGCAGACTAATTTCAACTTTTCAATTAAAAAAACACAACACATTTTGAAGGAAAGCAGACATTGTCCGTGATTTTTTTCTGCTTTTTAAAAACCCTTAGTTTTCAATCCAAAAAAAGTTTTGATGGAAAATATTTGTCTAACCTCTTTAATGAGCTTTAGTGCCTTTTAGCACCAGCTGATGCTGAGAACCAGTGATACCTTGTGAAGGTGACTTGAAAAGAAGTTTTCTCAAAACTGGGTTTGTGCCGAGATATGAAAGGTTTTTAAATGTTTATTTTTCCCAGGGCTGCCCGGGGGCGGAGAGGGAGCAAGTGGGGCAATTTGACCCGGGCCCGCAAGGGCCCCCACAAGAATATAGTATTCTATAGTATTGCAGCTTTTTTTTATGGAAGGGTCCCCTGAAATTGCTTGGCCCCAGACCCCCTGAATCCTCTGGGTGGCCCTGGGTTAATATGGGGCTGCTTCTGTCAGGGAAGTTGTGGAATCTCCATCTCTGGAGATATTTAAGAGTAGGTTAGATAAATGTCTATCAGGGATGGTCTAGACAGTATTTGGTCCTGCCATGAGGGCAGGGGACTGGACTCGATGACCTCTCGAGGTCCCTTCCAGTCCTAGAGTCTATGAGTCTATGAGCTGAGCCTGCCAGGTGGAATGTGCTGAGCACGCCCAAACTCATCTCACGTGTTCCCCTCAGGCGCTGGCTGCGGTGGAGAAGGGCCTGCTCGCTCCGCCAAGCCCCGTCCCTGCCCCTTCTGGCTCCAGCCACCATCAGCTGCTGCCTGCTAACACCTCTGGTTTTAGTTACCGAGACCCCCTGGCAAACGGCTTCAGCTCCATCTGCTGGGGGACCCCCAGGGCTGCCCTGGTTGGAAATGGCTCCACTCGGCTCTCACACACCCAGCCCTGCACCGAACGCTCGCAGAGCATTCACACCCCAGCGAGATTCGCTCAGAGCAATTGGCGGGTTCCTTAGTCTCTCTAATACAGATCCAGCCGGGCTGTCAGGCCAGAACCAGCCATGCCTGGCACATGGCGCAGAAACCCTGGGCATTTCCATCGGGCACCGCTGCTCCAGCTGTGTGGAGGCGAGGGGGAGCTCCTGAACATACACAGCCCTCGACAGAAACCCTCCATCCCACCCTGTGCTCTCTCTAAGGGGCGCAGGGCTCTCCCTGCCCCATGGGCCCCCTGCGCAGGGCTGGGGCTGAGGCTGGCAGCTAGTGACTCAGTGCAGCACACGCTGCATGTGGGCAGCTCCTTGTCAGCACTGAGGCACTAACCGGGCAAGGGAGGTGTCACTGCACCGGTTTTACAGAGGGGCACGGTCAGGTACAGTGAGAGCCATGGTTGGACCCGGGTTGGGGACCCAACATTTGAGCACCCAAAACTGATAGCCACTTTGGAAAATGGTAGCCTAAGTACCTTGCTCAGAGTCACAAAAGTAGCAGCCTCTTGGATCCCCGAAACCCCTGTTCTAACCACTACACCATACAACCAGAGAGAACCCAAGAGTCCTGGCTCCAAGCCCCCTGCTCTAACCACTACACCATACAACCAGAGAGAGAACCCAAGAGTCCTGGCTCTCAGTCCCCTGCTCTAACCACTACACCGTACAACCAGAGATTGAACCCAAGACTCCTGGCTCCCAGCCCCCTGCTCTAACCACTACACCGTACAACCAGAGAGAGAACCCAAGAGTCCTGGCTCCCAGCCCTGCTCTAACCACTACAGCGTACAACCAGAGAGAGACCCCAAGAGTCCTGGCTCTCAGTCACCTGCTCTAACCACTATACCATACAACCAGAGAGAACCCAAGAGTCCTGGCTCCCGGCCCTGCTCTAACCACTACACCGTACAACCAGAGATTGAACCCAAGAGTCCTGGCTCCCAGCCCCCTACGCTCATCAAGAGATAACGTTCCTTCCCAGGCAACTCTTTCGATGGTGCATCCCTTCCCAAGCAGCTCCTTAAACCAGCTGCCCGGGTACAAACATTTTGGGCTCCTTCAAGTCCCTCTTGACCTTTTAAGTGTATTACCAGGAGCAGCCAAAAATCCCCGTGTCCCCTGCCATCCAACGGTCCAGCAACCCAGCCCTGGGTGGGAAAGACGCTGCAAAGAGGGAATCAGTGAGCGACCCCAGTACAGAACCTTTTCCCCAGCCCTCCTGAGCAGGGCCTGAAGCCCAGAGTAGAGCGAGTGGCCTCTCGAGAGGCAGGCTGGGCTTTGAAACACATGCCCAACACCCTCATCCGCACTCTGGGACCCCCTGAGTGCACAGGCCCACCCATTGCCGTGGGAATCGTGCCACCCTGGAGAAGTTGCTTAAGCTGTGTCTGAAACGTAAAGCTGCACGCAGTGACTCACCTGCAGGCTGAAATCTTGCAGCTAGAAGGACGAGGCGTTTTCCAGTTAGTTCCTAGGAGGCAGCATCGCCCAGGGAGGAGAACAGAACTTTGTGCTTTACAGAGAGCTCCAGAAACTCAGGAAAGGAAGAAAAGAACTAGGCAGCATCTGCAGCTTCTTCCATAGTCGGCTGGGGCTGGTCAGCCTTTTGCAAGGTTGTGCTGGGGGGATGCAGAGACTTCCCCAAATCCTCCTGGCTCCTTCCAGGCTTCTTCCCAGTGGGTGAGAAGTTAGGAGAGAGACCCCAGCCCTCCTCTAGGACCAGCCAGTGCAGCAGCCGAGCAGGTTTTCCAGGCTCTTGCATGCAGCCACCAGGCCTGGGGGGAGAGGGCACCGAAGGATGCTCCGCAGAGCCGGAGGCAGCTGCAGGGCTGGGCTGCTGTGAACTGAACTTGCAGGAGACTTTTGTAGCTCTTGGAGGAGTTGCCAAGGCTGAAGTTGGGGGTTTGTGCGCCCTCTTGTGACCAAGACGCTACAGTGCGAACGTATCGTGGCTACACAACAGGGCGAAAACCTCAGCAAAATAGCCAGGGGCTCATCCTAGCTGTGCTCTCTCGTCCCCTGAGTATCCAATCGCCTTCCTCTTTATCCTCCTGCCAGGGGGGAAGGCTGTTCCCCAATGGGCAGAGGGGAAACTGAGGCACAGAGGGACTAAGTGACTTGCCCAAGGTCATACAGGGCAGTAGTTTTATCTGGTGACCCAGTTGAAGAAAATTGTCGATGCCCATGACTCAGTGCAGCTGGGGCTGAGGGTTGGGGTGCATAGGTGAGAACAGCAGGGTAGGGCCAGGGATGAGGGGTTTGGGGTGCAGGAGGGGGCTCTGGGTTTGGGGGGGCTCAGGGCTGGGGCAGGGGACTAGGGTATGGGACAGGGTCAGGGCTCTGGGCTGAGGGTGCAGGATCTGGGGTGGGGTCAGGGATGAGGGGTTTGGGGTGCAGGAGGGGGCTCTTGGTTGGGGGGGCTCAGGGCTGGGGGAGGGGATTGGCTCACAGGGTTGGGGCTCGGGCTTACCTCAGGTGGCTCCCGATCAGTGGTGCAGCAGGGGTGCTAAGGCAAGTTGCCTGCCTGTCCTGGCACCACGGACTGTGCTGCGCCCCGGAAGTGGCCAGCAGTATGTTCGGCTCCTAGGCAGAGGTGTGCAAGCGGCTCCATGCGGCTCTCGCGCGCAGGCACTGCCCTTCCCCAGCTCCCATTGGCTGAAAACTGGCTAATGGGAGTGCAGAGCCGGTGCTTGGGGCAGGGGCAGTGCCCCCCCGCCCCCACCTAGGAGCTGGACCTGCTGCTGGCCACTTCCGGGGTGCAGCGCGGTGTCAGAACAGATAGGGAATAGCTTGCCTCAGCCAGGCTGCACCGCTGATGGGACGTTTAACAGCCCGGTAGGAGCTGCTGGGCAGAGCTGCTGTGACCCAGCGCCTTTCGTTCCGTGACCCAGTACCACAGTTTGAAAACCACCGATACAGGGTGTCTGCAGCAGAGTGGGGAACAGAACCCAGGTCTCCAGCTAGTGCCTGAAATACTGACTCAGTCTCCCTCTCCTCCTTCGCAGGAAGAGTCAGCAATAGCCCCCCCCCCACCCAGCTCCAGCCATGTGCACTAGCCCTAGTGGAGCCCTCAGCTGGGTTTGAACCTCAGACCTACAGCACAGCTCTCTAGCACCCAAGCTAAAGGAGTGACTCCATTGCCTGGTAACCGTAGTAGACTGGTATCCCCCAGTGAGCCGACCAGCGTGTGTGTGGACAGAGCGAAGATGTGACACATCTTGCCAGTGTATTTCCCCTCTCCACAAGAGGATCATGACTGAGTGGCAGGCTGGCTTCGTAGCCCCACTGCAGACGTGGGGGTTACGGGAATCGCAGACCCCAGCCCCCACCTCGCAGAAGCGTGAATGTTTCTGTGACACTGCACAGACGTTTCCCCCGGTGCCTCTCGGTGTTTCTGAGCAGCGAGGCGAGTATCTCCGCCCTCCCGGGAAGAAACGTAGCCCTGTTTCCCCTCAGAGCAGAACAGGAGCTGCCTTGTGCCTGGCAGCGGGAGGAGAAGAGGGGAGAAACCCCTCCCTCCCTCTAACGCAGAGGTCTTCTATCTGTGGGGCATGCCTCCCTAGGGGGGTGCAGAGTAACATTTGGGGGGCACATCTGGGGGCACAGGGAACCTGGAGGAAGCGCCCCCCAGCTTCACTCCTGGCCCCACACCTGGGGTCCCAGCCGCCCACCCTGCGCCCAGGGATCTGTGCCTGGCCAAAGGTCCCCTTCCGTCTCCCTCCCCAGCTGTGGCCTCCTTACCCCATCCCCACTGCTGTGGCCCTGCTCCTGGCTCCGGGGGCAGGGAGGGGATAGACAGGGGAAGGGAGGAATGGGGAAAAAGTTTGGGGACCATTGCTCTAAGGGCTCCCATGCAGCCCTCCAGCTACTGTACCATTGTCATTGCACGGGGGGGGGGCAGATGATCCTCTTTCCTACCCAACCCCCATCCACCCCCTGAGATTCAAGAGCCCCCTCAGCTGGCTCCACACCCCCCCGACCCAGGGGCAGCTCTAGGCACCAGCAAAGCAAGCACCTGCTTGGGGCAGCCCATTTGCAGGGGCGGCATGGGAGCTGAGAACCAACAGGGGTCTCTGGGAGCTGTAGTTCCTTGGTTAGCTCCCTGCCTATAAAGCCAGCCCTGGAGCAGGGAAAGAACTACACTTCCCAGCATTCCCTTGGCCACCACCAGATGGAAAGGAAAGAGGGGGGCCTCATGTGGCAGTGTGCTGTGAATGGTAGGGAGACCATATTTTAACATTCAAAAAACAGGACACTCCAGGGGGAAGGAAGCCCCACCCCGTCCCCATCCACTCCCTCTGATTGCCCCCCCCCCCAGAAACCCCAACCCATCCAACTCCCCCCCCGTCCTCTGATCACCCCGTCCCAGGACTCCTGCCCCTAATTGCCCCCCCAGGACTCCACCCCCCTATCTAAGCACTGCTGGTCCTGGTCCCCTGATTGCCCCCTCCCAGGACCCCTGCCCCTAACTGCCCCCCCAGGACTCCACCCTCTATCTAGGCACCACTGGTCCTGGTCCCCTGATTGCCCCCTCCCAGGACCCCTGCCCCAACTGCCCCCCAAGATCCCACCCCCTATTTAAGCCTCCCTTCTCCTTGTCCCCAACTGCCTCCTCCTGAGACCCCCCCAATCTCCCCCAGGACCCCACCCCCTACCTGTCCCCTGACAAACCCTTGGGACTCCCATGCTTATCCAACCGCTGACTGCCCCCCTGAACCTCTGACCCATCTAACCCCCCCTTCTCCCTGCCCCTGACTGCCCCCCGCAAACCTCCGCCCCATCCAGCCCTCCCTGCTCCCTGTCCCTTGACTGCCCCCCAGGAACCCCTTACCCCTTCTCCAACCCCCCCAACCCCCTTACTATGCCACTCAGACCAGCGTGTCTGGCTCCGCGCAGCGCCAGACACGCTGCTGCCATGCTCCCCCGTGGAGCCCACAGCCCCCGCCCTCCCCAGCACCTACCCTCCATTTTTGAACATCTCAAAATTCAGGAGTGCTCAAGCTGAGCTGTTACTTCATTTCTCCCAAATCAAATATCCTGATCCACTGTAACTTGCTGTAGGAAACGTAGATAAAATTGAGCAAGAAATGCTTCCCAGCCATTATTAGGACTGGAATTGCTATTTTCAACAGCCATTGCCTTTTGTTTGTTTGAAAGGAAGACAGTGATATTGCACTGGCAAATTCCCCATAGAAAGAAAGAGTGAAACAAAAGAATAATAAAGGCACCTCAACTTTTCCTCGTTTATGGAGGACAGTCGTATAATATGCATCCAGAGATCCTCCAATCACACAGGCTGAAAATTGTTCCCCTTTACTGCAGCTCTGTAACCATATGGGAACCAATCCTGTCTGTGTTTTGTGCACATCCAAAATTCCTGGTGAATGACCTGCCCTGGGAGCAAGTTACCCGTGACCCAGAGCTGTGGTGGAAGGAGGGTGCAGGTGGCGGGGGAGGAGAGCCCAGGGCTGGGGCAGCAGGAGGTGTGGGGGAGGGGCACTGGTGGGGGGGGAGCCCAGGGCTGGGGCAGCAAGGGAGGAGGGGAGAGCCTAGGGCTAGGGCAGCAGGGGGATGCGGGAGGCAACCCAGGGCTGGGACGGGGGGCAGCCAAAACTTTTTTTGCTTGGGGGGGCAAAAAACCTAGAGCCGGCCCTGCCCCCACCCAGGTGCACACCATTCTGCCCAGCATCGTCCCCCCAGCTCCTGGGCCCCTCTTGTGCCATGGACGGGGGCTGAAAGGAGCCATCGTCCATGCCGACCCCCCTCGCCCCTCGACAGGCAGCTGGCCCTGCCACATGGCACCCTGGGAATTGCTGTGCCAAGGCCTGGCTGTCCCTGGCCTCGGGGCTAATAGGGCCATTGGCACGGAGCCCCTCACTGGCAGGCTCTCGCTGTCCTTAGCAAACAGCTCTGGATGGTCTCATGCTGCAGCAAGCCCAGCTGGATTGTCTCTGGGATTAAACCCCCAGGGCTGGGATCCACGGAGCTGCCCAGGCGAGGCCCAGGGAGGGGCTGGGCTGTTTAATTTGGTTTCCTCCTAGTCCTTGGAGCAGGATGAGAATGATTTAACAGGGAAGAGGAGGCTGGCTCCCTTCAACGTAACCTCTCCCGAGTGAGCAGGGTGACCGGGGAACATGTCAGCTACTCCAGTCTCTCAGATACCCCATCCCTGCACTTAGGGCAAGAATGGCAGCGGGGAGGGCTCAGGTACCTTTACCCTCGCTACGGTGGAAAGCGGCGGCACGTCCGGGTTCTTCGGCGGTGGGTCCCTCGGTCTCCATTGGAGCGAAGGACCGGCTGCTGAATTGCCACAGAAGAATGAAGCGGTGCGGCTAAGCTGCCGCCAAAGTGCCGCACATCAGGGCTTTTTGGGTTTTTTGCCGCTTTGCCGCTTGGGGTGGCAAAAAAGCTGGAGCTGGCCCTGGATACAGCCTCAGCTCTTTCCCACATCCATACAGCCTGTCACCAATTCCTTTGTCGTTACAGCTGGACCAAATATAGCACTGAAGTCTATTGTCAAGTAGATCCTGCCTTAGCCACATCTGGCGCACTGGGAATGCGTCTGTACTGGGTGATCATAAGGGGTCTGTGTTTCATACCCAACTTTCAAACAGTGGGGTAGGGGCTGCAGGGAAAAGGTGGCCACAAGCCAAGCTGTCCATACGCTGGTGTACGGGGCACAATGCAGCATTCAGAGCCCAGCAAACAGCCGAGCAAAGTCATGCTAGAGAACGCACAGGTTCTTTGCACGCTCGGTAACAGAGTTTGTTTAACATACGGGGCAGGGGAGAGTGCAGCATACCAGCTGCACGGGAATGTCTGGGTTACACTGGGGAACTCACAGAGTCATACAGCTTCTACAGCGTTTTGGATTATAGAAATAAAAAACCTGAGGCCACTCCAAAAATTGGTAGTAGGTTGTTATCCTCTATGCAGCTCAGGTATTCAAAGGAAGACCCACTACACGCAGCCTCTGTGTTACGCTAGTGTAACGTTTTCTTCTGAGAAAACCCACCTCAGTGTACAGGGATAGGCCACGGAGGCGAGGTCCAGGATTCTGGCCGTATTGTGAACCAATGGACATTTCTCATGTCTGGGTCAGACAAACCAGGGTCCTTGAGGGCCTCATCTCAGGGATGCAGCCGCATGGCTGGGCGTGGCTTTCCAGGGGCCTTCTGAGAGAGGGAGCCGCCTCTGTTTGACAGCCACAGCTTCAAAGAGGAGCTCTTTGTCCTTTCACTCCATGCGTGCCCAGCACCGAGCTCCAAGGGGCTCTGATCTCCAATGGGGGCCGCTTGGCTGCTGCCTCTAGACCAATAAATAAGGAGAGTGTCATTTCCCCATTGACACCCAGACACGCTGTGGTGGGGCTGGCGCTGGGAAGCCAAGAGAGGCTCCGCACCTCGCACAAGGTGCTTCTCACGCACACCCGGCTGCAGGGGGAGTGCACTGAGCGGTACTGGTGTCTGACACGGGCCAGCCCCAAAGCAACTGCCTCCAGGAGAATGAAAAGCCTGCAAAGCATCCCTGGCTACGCCCACAGCAGAGCAAGCCAGAACGGCCAACCCCCGGCAGATCCGTTCAGGCTGGGGCCACGGCCCCTCCCCTATTCCTCCCCACTCACTTTGGAATGGTTCTCAGGGTGCCCAGGACCATGAGTCTCTTTGTTACCCTCAGCCGCCCTGACACGAGAGTCTTGGGTTGAACCAGGTGTCAGCTTCCTGATAGGCTGGGGTGCCTGTCAGTCAGCCGAGCGCTCTCCTCTGGGCTGTGCCAGCCCTTGCTCTGCCGTGCAGGGTAACAATCGGTGCACTCAGCCCCCGAGCCCTTTGGAAGGTTTCCGCTGTAGTGCCCAGCCCCCTTCTCCACTGAACGCTCACAGCAACAGCAGGTCTGCTGCCCCCAAGAGAGTCGTGCACACCCCAGCTTGGATGGTTCCACTCCGGGTCAGCAACCAGCACGGAGATTTATAATGGAAACAACACGGTTATCGGCAGAGATTCACGAGACAGCGAGCAGGCACAGTGAAAACAAGAGGTTACATCCGAACCAGGACACGCTCTCGAGAGAGCAAGCTCAACTCCCCAGGCTCATCTTCTGTCTGGAGCAACTTATCTCATCCCGCTTCAGCCATGGCTGGTTGATATCCTGTTCTCATCAATGTTACCGCCCTGCCCAATCACATCCCAGGCGCAGGATGAAGGGCTGTCTTCCTTGCCTTCTCCTTGTAGAACATTGTACCAGAGGCTCGGTGGTCCCTGTGGCTTATTCACCCTGGCCCTGCCTCCTGGTGATTTGGGTCTGCCATTGAGTTGGTTTGCAATGCTTCTTTTTTTCTTTTTTTTTTTTAACACTGTTGCAAAAAAAGCGAACATTATGCTGGGATGTATTAGCAGGAGTGTTGTAAGCAAGACACGAGATGTAATTCTTCTGCTCTACTCTGCGCTGATAAGGCCTCGAGTGGAGGAACATTTCAGGCAAGATGTGGAAAAGTTGGAGAAAGTCTAGAGGAGATCAACAAAGATGATTAAAGGTCTAGAGAACATGAAGAAGGACAAAATTAGGTTTGTTTAGTCTGGAGAAGAGAAGACTGAGAGGAGACATGATAACAGTTTTCAAGTACAGAAAGGGTTGTTACAAGGAGGAAAGAGAAAAATTGTTGTTCTTAACCTCTGAGGATAGGACAAGAAGCAATGGGCTTAAATTGCAGCTGGGGGGGTTAGGTTGGACATTAGGAAAAACTTCCTGTCAGTGTGGTTAAGCATACGGTGAGCTTGAGTTTGGGAACCAAGGATGACAGATCCAGAGATGCCAGTGCTGGTTTCACCACAAACAACACTAAGCACTTCCTCATCTCGCTCTACCTGCCCCTTGGTCCTCCCAGCCCATGTGCTCCTGGGGGGCAGAGCACAGGAAGGGGTCCCCCACCCCCACTAGGGCTCAGGGCTGGCAGCAGTGTTTTTGCAATATATGGGGCTGTTCACCTCCCCACGCCTACTCAGCCCCCATCCTCCCCAACCAGGGCCAGGTCTCCCTCTCCCCTAAAGAAATCAGAGCTCAGCAGATTCCTTCACTCAGCCATGCCCCCGACCTATCCTGCAGGGCCCAGCCAAGCCCCTCTGTGATTCCTATGCGATGCACCGTCATGAACTCCTTATGCCCGGCAGGCTGCAGAGCTGCTCCCAGCGGTTCAGCTTGTGTACCAGATTTGGCCTGGCTACAGAGCATCCATCCTGGGGAGAGATACCAGGGGTGTGTTTGCTTTGATGAATGGCCAGGTGTGGCTGTTACTGGCTCAGGTAAGGTATGTCACACACAGCGCCTCCTAGTGGCTGATCTGTGTATTACAGGTCTAGCGTTCCACCACACCTCCACTGCCCCAAACACCCTGTTACTCTGCACCCCTGTAGCGGCTTTCACCACCCCCTCGCCACACACACACTGCTGGGATGCAGCTTTTAACCCCTTCCATGCCTACACAATAGGGGAGGGGAGTTGACTGCCAGCAGGTGGGCTGGAGCAGATTGTGTGGACAGGGGGCCCAGTACAGGACTGATTAAGGCCAGAAAGCAACTCAGTCAGTGACACCCCCCCCCCCCCAAGGACAATAACCCCTGTGCCTAGCTAAGCCCCTCCCTTATTCACATTCACTCTGGTATCTAAGCACTGATCGGAGGGGAGGACCCAAGGGGGCGGGGAAAGTCATGTGATTGGCCCTTAAGGAGGGAACGCTGCAGTCAAGTGGGATGATGCTGCAAGACTGCAGTTAAAAAGAGACTCAGCTCGGATTGTACAGGAGCTGCTGGGGCCAGCAGGAAGCTGCTGGCTTGTTCCAGCCTCTGGAGTCTCCCCCCATGAGTCTGCAGGAGCAGGGCCCTTGGTAGGAGGTAAGGGACAGTACTGGGCGGTAATAGATATTGTGGTGCACTGAGAACTGTGTTGGTGTTGCAAGCTATCGCCTTACGAGTGCTGAGGGGAGGTTTTCCTAGTCCTGCTGGCAGGTGAGTAGGCTGTGCTGGGAGGTGTGTGGTGTGCTCACAGTCTAGAAGGAACCAGCCTAGACAAAGGTGGGGTGAGTTGTGTCTCAATTCGAGCTCTTTTGCGACTCTTTTAGAAGGCAGCACAGCGTTTCTGAACAGTGCTGGCTGACGTCAAAGGGAAGAGGCCCAATAAGGGGTGTTGGATCCAGCCCGAGACACTGGTCTCAGTTATGCTAGTGTAAATACAGAGTAAATACATATACTTCAGTGATGATACTAGTGCCTGTGACAGGAGAACCCGGTGGAGAGGTCTCCTCCAGAGAGAGGATCATTTTCTGTTGTCCAGGAGGACGCTCAAGGCAAACCAAGACAATACTGTCCGGCAAGTGGGAAGCTGGGGGCCTGCCTTACTTTCCAGATGCAGCAGTAACAGTAGAAGGGACTTCAGCTTTCCCCCAGCTGCCAGCTCCTGGCAGGAACAGGGAGGCAGGAACAAACCTTCCCTGTGCAGACGCTGACGGCTTCCCTTACACCCTGTGTTATTCTAACTCCTCACCTTCCTTTGGAGTTTGGACCCAAGAGGGCCAATGTGATGAGACTTTTGTGGCACAGGGGCCCTACTGAAAGACTAAAGGAATTCAAAATGCTGTTGGGTGACAAACTAGATCCACTCCCATTTAGGCTAAGATGGTTTCTTGTTACCAAAATTTGGTTCGTTTTAAAACAATGTAATTACCTATGTGAATCACATACACATGCCAAAACAGATTAGGCAAGAAAGATAATTGGCCAAATTACCTCTTCTGAGGACAGGTGACTCCTTCCAAATCTCTGCTGCGTTCCTCACCCCGGTTCTTCTGCGCTCTCCACTTGTCAGACACTTGGCTTTTATCCCCATTCTGTAACTTTGCGCAGACTCAGCTTGCTTGCTTAGCTGTGCACCTAGCTACTCGAACCCCCCGACTAAAACCTTCTTGTGCATAAATCACAATAACAACCCCAAACTAATATATTATTGCTTAGCCTATGAAAACTTATTTTTATCTGTCTACTTCTATCGTCTCTTCTCCGCTGTTCATTTCACTGGGTCCATCCAGTTGCTCTTATCTTACAGATCTGTTTTTGTGGCCTTGGGTTTTGCTTGTTAGGTTGTCTTGGGAGGCACCTGAAGATACCAAGTCCCCATTTCACCTGGCTGTTTACACGCACCAAGGTTTTACAAAGTCAGATGCACAAGCCAGGTTTCACGCAACCCTGAAGTTGTTTCAGTTAAGTTCTGGAATGCTGCATCAGCAGAGACACAAACAAAAAGTAAAAATTCCTTTGTTTCCTGATACAATATTGATTCCTCCAACATTTGTGTGTGTGTGTGTGTCTGTGTCTGTGTGTGTGTCTGTATGATATTTGTCTAACACATTTCATTGCACCATTTTCTAACAAGACAAACAGCTGGCTTGGGCCCAGGTGCAGAGAAAGGGCCAGAGATGGTGATTTCTCTCAGGGTGTAACTCCACTGACTCCAGTTGTTAGGTCCCCGGTGAGCCATTCTTGCCACCTCATGATTCCATTTACTTCAGTGGGACTAGCCCTGATTTATAGCAGAGTCAGATCAGAGTCAGGCCCAAAGGACCTGCATCGACTCGCCTGATCCTACTCATTAAGAGTAGAATTCACCCTGTGCAGAGACACAGCACTGGCACCACCTACCCACAGGCCTTTTGCTAAATCTCTACATGAGGTGAATTTCACCTTCAGTGTGAGGTCCTGGGCAGACAGGTTCATGCACAAACCATCACCCCCTTGCAGACCCCCACTAACTTCAGTGGGGGCCTTTGGGCAAGAACAGGGGTCTGTGCATACACATTGCATGGTATGAGGCCTGCACAGGGGAAGGGAACACCATGACAATACCAGGCCATGGCGTGAAGTCCTTATTCAGTCAACACTCGCACAAAGTCAATGGGAGTCTTTCCTGAGCAAAGACCTCAAGATGCAGCCCAGTTAGAAGGCCCAGAGAAGTCCCAGAGGGTCATTAAAACTGCTGTGTATTTGGGGTCATGGTTATTGTTCCCATGGCAACTGAGTTAGATTATTTGGGGATAGCCTAGCCAGCTTCAGCCGGTTAGGCAAGCTCTGTGTCTGTAAATAAATGGTAGTTTTGTTAGCTGTCTGCTGTCTGGCCTCAAGTGATTTCTTCCTAAACCGGCTGCCCCCAAGGATATAACAAGTGGCGACGATGGATGGGATTCCGGTGCTGCTCCAGTCACAGAAGGAAGTAGAAGTCAAGGTAAAGAACAAACAAAAAAACTGCTTGTTTGCACTGACTGTGAAAGTGAAACTAAAAATCATGGCTACTCTGACCAGGCCACTGGAACCTTTTGAGGAGAATATAGAGCAGTGGCATGTGTATACTGAGCGTTTTGAGCTTTTTGTTATTGCAAATGACATTACAGAAGCAAAGAAGGTGCCAATATTCTTAAGTGTTGTAGGGGCTAAAACCTACTCCCTGCTACGCAGCTTACTACACCCTGGTAAGCCTGAGACTAAATCTTACAGTGATGTTGTGGAAATCCTGGGGTCCCATTTTTCCCCAAAACCACTGGTAATTGCTGAAAGATATCGGTTCCACAAAAGAGACCAAAAAGATGAAACAGTTGTCCAATTTGTAGCAATTTTGAAAAAGCTAGCAGAACACTGTGAATTTAAGGAGATGTTAAATGATGCCCTGCATGACAGGTTAGTGTGTGGCCTGTACAGTGAAGCTATACGGAAGCGCCTACTGACAGAGGCTCAGCTTACATTACAGAAGGCTGTTGATATTGCTGTCTCCATGGAACTGGCTACAACGGAGGCGCAATACATCGGTGCATCCCCTAGGGTGCAAAAAGTGTCACAAGAACCTACCCACAAAACTGGGGGGAGTCAGGAATGTTACTGCTGTGGGGAGCCGGGTCACCAGGCAGCAGAATGCTGGTGTAAGGACCTGGTGTGTCTACACTGTGGCAAAAAGGGACACATTGAGTGTGCCTGTAAAGAAAAGAAAAAGAGGCCTATGGTCTGGCTGACAAAAAGAGGAACCCTGCATTCCCTAGAGCAGACCCAGGATGATCAAGGTGACACCTCATCGCAAGCGGAAGTGCCACTGCATGTTTTGTCTTTGGCAGTGGGCTCACATGAATACTGGGTAACCCCGTTATTGGATGGCAAACCTGTACACATGGAACTGGATACCGGTGCAGCCGTCTCGCTGGTCTCTGAGACTGTGTATAAAGAAAAGCTACCACATCTTCCGCTTAAACAACAAAAACTGTTCTGAAGACATATACAGGAGAAGCTGTGCCCATGTTGGGCACTATTGATGTTGAGGTGGAGCTCAATGGACAGGCTGCTAAATTGCCACTGTTTGTGGTGAGAGGTAACTACCCAGCCTTAATGGGTAGGTCTTGGCTTGGGCAGATTCAGCTGAACTGGGCAGAAGTGCATCGGATGACTAAAGAAGAAACCAGTCTAACCCCTATACTAAGGAAACATGCTGCTGTTTTTGGAGAGTATTTGGGAAGTATGAAGGGAATCACTGTGACATTGAACATTAAACCTGACAGTCCACCAAAATGTCTGAAAGCCCGAACTGTGCCATATGCCATCATGCCTAAAGTTGAAGCAGACCTGGAGCGCCTGGTCACCAATGGAGTCCTAATACCAGTTACCCATAGCTCATGGGCCACTCCTATCATTCCAATAGTGAAGAAAGATGGCTCTCTCCAGTTTTGCGGTGATTTTAAAGTCACTGTCAATCCAGTGTTGTGTGCAGAGCAATACCCGCTTCTCCGCATCGATGACCTCTTTGCAGGCCTGGCTGGGGGACAAAAGTTCAGTAAGATTGCTCTGAGTCAAGCATATTTACAGATGCACGTCGATGAAAAGTCCCAAGAGCTGTTGACTACTGTGACTCATAAGGGGCTTTATCGATACTGTCGCCTACCCTTAGGAATAACGTCTGCTCCCGCCCTGTTCCAGAGGGCTATGGACCAGATCTTGTGTGACTTGTCAGGAGTTCAGTGCTATCTGGATGATATCCTGGTCACTGAAAGGAATGAAGAGGATCACTTAAAGAATTTAGAGGCTACCCTGCAAAGACTGGAAGAGTATGGCCTACGAGTTCGCAAAGATAAGTGTGAATTCTTCAAGCCCTCTGCTGAATATTTGGGACACATCATTGATTCTGCAGGTCTTCATAAGGCCCCTGCAAAATTTAAAGCTATTGTGGAGGCTCCCCCACCTCGAAATGTAAGCCAGCTGCACTCGTTTCTAGGACTACTGAACTATTATGGAAAGTTCATCTCACAGTTAGCCACACTGCTAAAACCACTTCATGAGCTCCTGGGGCAGAACAAGGTCTGGAAGTGGACTGGAGCCTGTGACGTTGCATTTAACAAAGCTAAGGATGCATTGCTAAATTCTGAAGTTCTAACGCACTTTGATCCATCCTTACCCCTACAATTGGCTTGCGATGCCTCCCTTTATGGAGTGGGAGCAATCATGTCACACATTATGCCTTCGGGAGAAGAGAGACCTATAGCTTTTGCTTCACGCAGTCTAAGCAAAGCAGAAACTAACTACGCCCAAATCGAATGTGAGGCATTAGGAATTGTTTTTGGAATTCGGAAGTTTCATCAGTACCTGTTTGGGTGAAAGTTTACTCTTCTCACAGACCATCGACCTCTGACGTCAATTTTTGGACCCTACACAGGCATTCCCCCATTAGCTGCTAGTCGTATGCAACGTTGGGCATTGTTACTTTCAGCACACACGTATGAAATCAAATATCGGAAATCCACTCTGCATGGCAATGCAGATGGCCTCTCAAGGTTGCCTTTGCCAGTCAAACATCAAGATAGAAGATTTCCTTTTGAGCACTACTTTGAACAGGTAGAGAATACACCCATCACTGCTACTCAGATAAAGAAGGCAACTCGCGTTGACCCAGTATTGTCCCAAGTTATGGACCTGGTGATACATGGAAAATCTCGACAAACCTCTCCGGTCTCACCCGACCTTGTTACCTACATATCCAGGAGGACGGAGTTATCGGTCCAATCTGGTTGTTTGTTGTGGGGGAGACGTGTCATTATTCCACCACCACTGAGATCACAGATGTTAGAACAGCTACATTCCAGTCACTGTGGAATAGTGCGCATGAAGGAATTTGCACGAAGCTATTTTTGGTGGCCTGGATTGGACAGTGCTATTGAAGAGAAGGCAAAAGCTTGTATGTCATGTCAGGGTGTGAGGAAATCACACCAGTGGGCACCTCTACACCCATGGGACTGGCCTGAAAACCCGTGGCAACGTATTCACATTGACTTCGCTGGCCCCCTTGCAGGAAGCATGTTCTTGGTGGCAGTAGATGCCCATTCTAAATGGCCAGAAGTCTCTATAATGCAGTCTACTACTGCAGAGAGTACTATCCAAAAACTACGGGGACTCTTTAGTCGTTTTGGTCTGCCAGAACAACTTGTGAGCGACAACGGACCGCAGTTCGTCTCTCAGGAGTTTCAAAATTTTATGAAGGCAAATGGGATACACCACATCACTTCAGCACCATATCATCCATCCACCAATGGATTAGCTGAAAGATTTGTGCAGACAATGAAACACGCTTTGAAATCAGCAGGGGGACAACACTCCATTCAAAAGCGTCTGGATACCTTCTTACTTTCCTACAGAAACACACCTCATGCTACGACCCAGGCATCCCAGGCCTTTCTAATGATGGGACGACAGCTGCGCACTTGCTTTGATCTGCTGAAACCTTCTGAACCCCGACAACTTGTGCAACATCAGCAGCAATATCAAGTCATCAGATGGGCACCCAGGGCAAAAGACCGAACCTTTAGCCCGAGACAGCCAGTTTTGGCTCGGAATTATACTTCCAGAGCTAAATGGGTCCCTGCCACGATCATCACTCAAACAGGACCTGTTTCCTACACAGTCCGGACTGCAGAGAATCTTACCTGGCGGCGACATATAGATCAGCTGTTGCCAGGTCATGCCAGTCCTCAGGACACATCTGCAGTTGAGTGGTCTGACATCACCTCTTCTGGTGAGACACCGAATCACCAATCACCTGTTCCTGACTGTTCTCCTCCATTACTGCCGGCAGCTGAGATACCCCTTTGCCCAGCACGAGCTGATACCACCTCCTCACCTGTTCATGCTGCAGACCCTGAGCCCATGGTATTTTCGGGTGCAACAACACCAGGAGTTTTCCGTAATCCACCTAGAGACAGAAGGCCTCCTCATCGGCTGGATCTTTCGCTAGGGCGAACCCACGGTTATGGGGCAAAATAATCCCCAGGGTTTAGCCAGGAATGGAGGCAGTCTACCCTCGTTGTCTAGTCTAGTGTGTGTTTTATTTAGGGGATGTTCTTATTAGGGGGCGAGAAATACATTGTGTATTTGGGGTCATGGTTTTTGTTCCCATGGCAACTGAGTTAGATTATTAGGGGATAGCCTAGCCAGCTTCGGCCGGTTAGGTGAGCTCTGTGTCTGTAAATAAATGGTAGTTTTGTTAGCTGTCTGCTCTCTGGCCTCAAGTGATTTCTTCCTAAACTGGCTGCCCCCAAGAATATAACGAAAACATTTTCTGTTTAGAGCAGTGCTATTGCTGGAGCCACTGGAGAAGGAGATAGGCAGACAGATGGACGCAGAGGGAGGTAATGGACACAGCTGTCTGCTGTGCCAACTTTTATTGTTCTGGTTGCACAACAGACACTAACAGGAGAGTGAGGTTTTGCACTGAGGAGCAGGGGAGAGCACACAGCCACCTGAACATTTAAAGGGACAGGATATCACATTCCTCCACCCTACTTTGAAAAGCTTTCCAAACACAAAGACATTATTGTTTACATGCTGGGAGAGGGTGCCCTACTCACTGCTGGATGGTGCCACCTCCGGGTGGTTTGGGGAATTAACTCTGGGAGGCTGACGTCCCTTCCTGAGTTTGCAAGCCAGCTCTCTGTCTCTCAGTCTGCAGCCTCTCTCTTGCTCCAGGAGCTTCTGCTGGCCCTTTGTAACTCGGCCCTCTGGCCAGGTCACTAAGTGGTTTTCCCTTCTGGAGCAGGGACTCATCTCTTCAAGAGGCATCAGGCATTTCTCACACCTGCTGCCCTGACCCTGTCACTCCTCCAGTGACCCAGGCAGTCTTCTAGTTCACTGCCCCAAACAGCACCACTCAGCAAGGGTTGGTAGGGGACCCAGGCTGGCTCTCTACTCTGTGGTCCAGTCCAGGGCCCTTTATCGAGCAGTCTGCAGCTACCCTAACCTTACCGTCTCCTAGCAACACACAAGTAGCAGCTAATGACAGAATTTTGTGATGTGGTCCAAAATCTGAAAGTAATGGGCAACGAGCCATCACCAAGGTAAAATGCCTACAATACCAATAGGTATGGGAGGTTCAAATTCCAAAGATAATCAAGGAGATGCCATCACTGACTCCAGCTCTGACTGGAGATCCGACTGCCATCTCTGCCCCAGATGCTATCTCTGACTCCCGCTTCTGATAATACGTGTAGTGTGAGGTCTTGGTCAGCATCACGAGAGCTCTTATCTTTTCCCACATTATGAAATTCTGACTTCTATCATTTCTTAGTTTTAGTCCCCAGAGGTGTCTTCTTGGATATATGGTTACCTGTATTGCTGGACATTAAACTGTGTGATAGGTCACGGTGACATGTCCTTTCTTCTGGCATTTTCAGCAAATAGCCCGATGAGCCCAGCAATCCTTCTCAGAGTGCGTAGTTTGCTCACAATGGTCACATGGAAATTCCTTATGTTCCCGTGGTCCTCTGTCTTGCTGATACGAGAGGTGAACTTCTTGGTTCACACTAAATTTCAGAGAATCCTTCTCTGTGGTCTCCATTGCAACTGCTACTTCAACAGTCTTCTTGAATGTAAGCGCTGATACAGTCAATGCCTTCTTCTGGACCTGGTCATTGGGTAATCCAGAGACTAACTGGCTGTGCAGGGCATCACTTAATGTTTGTCTGAACTGACGATGCTCTTACAAATTCCTTAAAGTGGCAACAGACTGTGCTACCAACTCTCTTCTTCTCTGAAGTCACCGATGAATCGGATATCGTTCTGCTGTCGTCGATGGAATAGGAGAAAAATGTCCCTGTATCACTGCACTAAGTGTGGCATACATGGCAGATCCAAGGACAATAGGTGCTGAAAAAAAATGGTGGGTGCTTGGCACCCGCTGGCAGCACATCAGAACCTCCCCCTCCCCCAATGCCTCCCACCCGTTATGGATCAGCTGTACCGCGGCATGCAGGAGGTGCTGGGGTGGGAGGCATGAAGACAGGACATGCTCAGGAGAGGGGGTGGAAATTGGAGGAAGAAGTGGGGTGGCGGTGGAGCAGAGGTGGGATGAGGCAGGGTGGGGCCTTGGGGGAAGGGGTGGAGTGGGGGCATGGCCTGGTGGTGGAAATTGGAGGAAGAAGTGGGGTGGCGGTGGAGCAGAGGTGGGATGAGGCAGGGTGGGGCCTTGGGGGAAGGGGTGGAGTGGGGGCATGGCCTGGTGCCCCTCCCCCCACCTGACACATTAGAAAGTCGGCACTTATGCCATGGACAGTTGGAGACCAGAGGTCAGGCAGCAGTCTGCTAGCCTTGGGACCCATTGCTGACAGCGAGGCTGAAACTCACTGTCTGGAACAGTGCTGCAGGTTACCAATTGCTGAAAATGCTGGCAGTAAATCACCCCTCATTCACAGGTGCTGTTGAACTCCCCAACAGTGCCCACAAACGGTGCCATTTCACTGCTGTCCTGCTGGACTTCACGCCTCCTGGACGCCTTTTCCACGGGGAATTGTTTTGTTATGGCTGTGCCTGGGATTGATCACACTCTGCTGGCTGTGTGCTTCCACACGCCTTTGGTTGTATGTGGGCTCTCTCTGCTGGCTATAGATCCTCAATGCAGGCTAAGCTGTGTGCTGGCCTGCCGGCTCGCATGATATCAATCAATCAGTCTGCCTGCTTACAGGTCACCGCTCTGTTTGAGCAGTTCTGGCAATAACTGCACAACCCTTCTCTGCCATTCTCTCCTTATTTCCCTACTTCTCCTTCTCTAGCTGGCTGGTTCCTGCTGTTCCGGGACAGCCTGTACCTCTAGGTGAAGTGAATCCCCTTTTTATAGCATTATTTGCTTACTTGTTCAGCTTCTTGGTCAGGCAGTGGGAGCACTGGACACTCATGGGATAGGATGGCCAGGAGTAGGGTGACCAGACAGCAAGTTACAGACTGGCTAACCTAGTAAGGAGGGTTTTAAACTAGGTTCGACGGGGACAGGTGAGCAAACCCCACAGGTAAGTGGGGAACAAGACCTGGGAGATGGGTTGGAAACAGGAGGGAGCACGGGCTATAATGGCAGAGAGAAAGGAGGATCAGGGCAAAGCTGGGAGGCAAGATCAAACCAGTATCTTAGATACCTATATACAAATGCAAGAAGTATGGGCAATAAGCAGGAAGAACTGGAAGTGCTAATATATAAATACAACTATGACATTGTTGGCATTACTGAAACTTGGTGGGATAATACACACGACTGGAATGTTGGTGTGGATGGGTATAGTTTGCTCAGCAAGGATAGACAGGGGAAAAAGGGAGGAGGTGTTGCCTTATATATTAAAAATGTACACACTTGGACTGAGGTGGAGATGGACATAGGAGATGGAAGTGTTGAGAGTCTCTGGGTTAGGCAAAAGGGGTAAAAAACACGGGGGATGTCGTGCTGGGAGTCTACTACAGGCCACCTAATCAGGTGCAAGAGGTGGATGAGGCTTTTTTCGAACAACTAACAAAATCATCCAAAGCCCAAGATTTGGTGGTGATTGGGGACTTCAACTATCCAGATATATGTTGGAAAAATAACACCGCAGGGCACAGATTATCCAATAAGTTCTTGGACTGCATTGCAGACAACTTTTTATTTCAGAAAGTTGAAAAAGCTACTAGAGGGGAAGCTGTTCTAGACTTGATTTTAACAAATAGGGAGGAACTCGTTGAGAATTTGAAAGTAGAAGGAAGCTTGGGTGAAAGTGATCATGAAATCATAGAGTTTGCAATTCTAAGGAAGGGTAGAAGGGAGTACAGCAAAATAGAGACAATGGATTTCAGGAAGGCGGATTTTGGTAAGCTCAGAGAGCTGATAGGTAAGGTCCCCTGGGAATCAAGACTGAGGGGAAAAACAACTGAGCAGAGTTGGCAGTTTTTCAAAGGGACGCTATTAAGGGCCCAAAAGCAAGCTATTCCGATGGTTAGGAAAGATAGAAAATGTGGCAAAAGACCACCTTGGCTTAACCACGAGATCTTGTGTGACCTACAAAATAAAAAGGCGTCATATAAAAAATGGAAACTAGGTCAGATCACAAAGGACGAATATAGGCAAATAACACAGGAATGCAGGGGCAAGATTAGAAAGGCAAAGGCACAAAATGAGCTCAAACTAGCTATGGGAATAAAGGGAAACAAGAAGACTTTTTATCAATACATTAGAAGCAAGAGGAAGACCAAGGACAGGATAGGCCCACTGCTCAGTGAGGAGGGGGAAACAGTAACGGGAGACTTGGAAATGGCAGAGATGCTTAATGACTTCTTTGTTTCGGTCTTCACTGAGAAGTGTGAAGGAATGTCTAGTATAGTGAACGCTTACGGGAAGAGGGTAGGTTTAGAAGATAAAATAAAAAAAGAGCAAGTAAAAAATCACTTAGAAAAGTTAGATGCCTGCAAGTCACCAGGGCCTGATGAAATGCATCCTAGAATACTCAAGGAGTTAATAGAGGAGGTATCTGAGCCTCTAGCTATTATCTTTGGGAAATCATGGGAGACGGGGGAGATCCCAGAAGACTGGAAGGGGGCAAATATAGTGCCCATCTATAAAAAGGGAAATAAAAACAACCCAGGAAACTACAGACCAGTTAGTTTAACTTCTGTGCCAGGGAACATAATGGAGCAGGTAATTAAAGAAATCATCTGCAAACACTTGGAAGGTGGTAAGGTGATAGGGAATAGCCAGCATGGATTTGTAAAGAACAAATTGTGTCAAACTAATCTGATAACGTTCTTTGATAGGATAACGAGCCTTGTGGATAAGGGAGAAGCAGTGGATGTGATATACCTAGACTTTAGTAAGGCATTTGATACGGTCTGGCATGATATTCTTATAGCTAAACTAGGAAAGTACAATTTAGATGGGGCTACTATAAGGTGGGTGCATAACTGGCTGGATAACCGTACTCAGAGAGTAGTTGTTAATGGCTCCCAATCCTGCTGGAAAGGTATAACAAGTGGGGTTCCGCAGGGGTCTGTTTTGGGACTGGCTCTGTTCAATATCTTCATCAACGATTTAGATGTTGGCATAGAAAGTACGCTTATTAAGTTTGTGGACGATACCAAACTGGGAGGGATTGCAACTGCTTTGGAGGACAGGGTCAAAATTCAAAATGATCTGGACAAATTGGAGAAATGGTCTGAGGTAAACAGGATGAAGTTCAATAAAGATAAATGCAAAGTGCTCCACTTAGGAAGGAACAATCAGTTTCACACATACAGAATGGGAAGAGACTGTCTAGGAAGGAGTATGGCAGAAAGAGATCTAGGGGGTCATAGTAGACCACAAGCTTAATATGAGTCAACAGTGTGATACTGTTGCAAAA
The DNA here is from genome assembly GCF_025201925.1 of Gopherus flavomarginatus. NCBI lineage: Eukaryota > Metazoa > Chordata > Testudines > Testudinidae > Gopherus > Gopherus flavomarginatus. The sequence goes on along the minus strand of NC_066620.1, from coordinate 213,436,826 downwards.
AAAGCAAACGTGATTCTGGGATGCATTAACAGGTGTGTTGTAAACAAGACACGAGAAGTCATTCTTCCGCTTTACTCTGCGCTGGATAGGCCTCAACTGGAGTATTGTGTCTAGTTCTGGGCACCGCATTTCAAGAAAGATGTGGAGAAATTGGAGAGGGTCCAGAGAAGAGCAACAAGAATGATTAAAGGTCTTAAGAACATGACCTATGAAGGAAGGCTGAAGGGATTGGGTTTGTTTAGTTTGGAAAAGAGAAGACTGAGAGGGGACATGATAGCAGTTTTCAGGTATCTAAAAGGGTATCATCAGGAGGAAGGAGAAAACTTGTTCACCTTAGCCTCCAATGATAGAACAAGAAGCAATGGGCTTAAACTGCAGCAAGGGAGATTTAGGTTGGACATTAGGAAAAAGTTCCTAACTGTCAGGGTAGTTAAACACTGGAATAGATTGCCTAGGGAAGTTGTGGAATCTCCATCTCTGGAGATATTTAAGAGTAGGTTAGATAAATGTCTATTAGGGATGGTCTAGACAGTATTTGGTCCTGCCATGAGGGCAGGGGACTGGACTCGATGACCTCTCGAGGTCCCTTCCAGTCCTAGAGTCTATGAGTGTCACGGAGTCACCGGGCGATGCTCTGGAACTGCTCCCCACCAAGCCAGGCAGGACTTTGGGGAGCCTCCTCTCCCTTGGAGCAGACTTGTTCAGGGCAAGAAGCTCACACGGCTTCACCTCCTGGGTCTCTCCTTGGAGCATTCAGCATCCTCTGCCCCTCCGTGTGCTTCCCACAGCGAGTCCACCCCAGCGGGGTCCTGGGGAAGCCACCGGGTTCTGCACCCCCACTTTGCAGTCAGATGTGACTCTCAGCCAGCCAGTAAAACAGAGGTTTATTCGATGACAGGAACAGGGTCTAAAACAGAGCTTGTAGATACAGCGAACCGGACCCCTCGGCTGGGTCCATTCTGGGGGGCAGTGTGCCAGACCCCCAGGTCTGCCCTCCACCCTTGACCCCAGCCAGCTCCAGACTAACAACCCCTCCCAGCCCCTCCTCTCTGCTCAGCCCCTTTCCCGGGCCAGGAGGTCACCTGATCCCTTTGTCTCCAACACTTTCAGCTGGCACCTTTGCAGAGGAGGGGCCCAGGCCATCAGTTGCTAGGAGACAGAGGGTCAGGCATTTAGGTGCACTGTCCCTTTGCTCTGCCAGATACTTAAGAACTGCCATGGGGACACTGAGGCACCAACACAGTATTCAGAGAAACATTAAGAACATTCCCAGTTCGTCACATCGAGTCTATGAGTCATGGGGTTTACCATTCCCCCCCCCCCCCCCCGGGCAACAAAAAAAAAGGCTGGGTTAAGCACAGGACACCTAGTTAAGGTAACATTAGATGCATTCAAAAGAAGCATCTCGTATTTAGTGAGCCTGGAGTTAGAGAGATGTTGAGTTTTCCCCTTAGTGAGGAGAGCAGTAACAGCATGGGGAACCGTGGCAGTCGAGGGGCTGCCCAGCACAAGGGTAGCGGAAGATTCTACATGGGCCGCCGCAGCAGCCACAGACCTAAGATAAGGAGGGAAACCATCAGCTACTGGGTCCAAAGAGGAACTAAAATATGCAACGGGTCTCTGCTTATTTCCATGGGTTTGCGTGAGGACCCCTAGGGCCATCCCCTCCTTTTCATGACAATAGAGAGTAAAGGATCAGAGGGGTAGCCGTGTTAGTCTGGATCTGTAAAAGCAGCAAAGAATCCTGTGGCACCTTATAGACTGGTGCCACAGGATTCTTTGCTGCTTTTAGAGAGTAAAGGGTTTCTTATAATCAGGGAGGCCCAGTGCTAATGCTCGGGCCAGAACATGCTTAACCTGAGAGAAAGCCTCATTAGTCTCTGATGTCCAAGGGATGGGGTCTGTGACCTTGTCTAAGGTCAAGTCTTGCAATTACAACATTTAAACATTTGAATAAAATCATTTTTACAAATATTTTTGCTGATTGTAGGCAAAACTGAGGAATTACTTAAATTACTCCCCATATTTTCCTGTATTTGTTTTATAGGCAGGTCAAGTTTTAATGGTTTAATTCTTTTAACTTCTGCCTCTGAACACGTTGATTTAAAATGGCAAACACAATTCATTTTGGCTTCCCTTTGGCAACATGACCGTTGATTACACAGAGCCACCTTAAGGCTTAGTGTGGGGTACTCACTACAGTTTCTATCTGCTATTCATTACCAAAACAGATTTAAGTCTTTTGCCATTCTCCTGGCCTTGACTGCCCTGTTGCAGCCACAACTTTGGATTGTTTTCTTGTTTAGTTTTGTGTTCTGGTAAAAGTTTTTTTTTTACAACCGAAAACACCAATTATTATAAAACAAAAATTATACACAACAAGAGTGCTGATTATTTACAGACATTCTAAAGAAAACAAGATTTTTTATAACACCTTTTTTTTTAACATTTGTACTTAGTTTTACTGCTTAATTTTCTCCAATAACTACAGAGTTAACTTTTATAACACCTTTTTTTTTTCTCTAACTTCCTCAAACTGCGGTTGCCGTTTGTTTGGGCCCAATCCTTTTTTCCTGCTGTATTATTTTTTCCATGGGCACAGGCATTATTTCACTACCAATTTAAGAAGGAGGGTGGGCTTTTTGACTAAACCCCCTTTTATCTATTTATGCACACCTATTTACATACATACATTACATCTAGATGCATCTTGTCTAATAATAAATATTTTCTCTATGTCCGGACTTAATACAATTTTCCTTGAGGCAATAACTACCCCTCAGCACTGATGCATTAAAAGAAAGAATAATAACAGGGCTACAAACAACAAATAAAATAGGGAGAACGACAGCATAAACAGCACAATAAAATTCCTTCCTCGGTATAGTTTGAGAGAGGGTTTCACTATATTTTTGCGAAGTGGTCTTGCTGGGTTTAGGCAAATTTCAGCCAGCTGGGCAGACCCAATGTGCCCAACCTGGTCAGCATGATCGGCTCACAAGGCCTCCAGGGGGGGAGAGACCTTAACCAGCAGTTCCTGTTGCAACGAGGAAGGGTTGGGGTCGGTCTTCTCCTTCTGAAAAACTGCCAAGACCTCACTGTGAGCGGGATCAGGCACATCCAGATACACACCAATTGGGTACAACAGATTGTACAATTTACAATTCACACAGCAAATCCTTCCCCAGTGGGTTGACGAGAGAACACAGACTAAGGAGAAACGCATGCACAGACAAGACAATACAAAAAATATTTTTACTTTTAAGTTGGAAGTTACACTCACATACACATCTACACAACTTGAGAGTCCACGCAATAACCAACGCTATATTCATTCTTACATACCCAAAGATATTAGAGTCTGGTGGATGAGGTCAGAACAGAACTTTCCATGATGCCCCAACCAGGTACCTTGTGGTCTAGATGGGTACGTTACAATAGATTTTTCCATAAGATCATCTATTGTCATATCCTTCACAGTAATCTTGTGGTTTGATTGGCATAGGATCAGTCTTAGGTCAACTACTCCTTATGCCTGGAGCCTAGTGTGGCTAAGCTGAAATCATAGGATCATAGAACTGGAAGGGACCTCGAGAGGTCATATAGTCCAGTCCCCTGCACTAATGGCAGGATTAAGTATTACGTAGACCATCCCTGACAGGTGTTTGTCCAACTTGCTCTTAAAAATCTCCAATGATGGAGATTCCACAATCTCCTTGGGCAATTTATTTCAGTGCTTAAGCACCCTGACAGGAAGTTTTTCCTCACGTCCAACCTAAACCTCCCTTGCTGCAATTTAAGCCCATTGCTTCTTGTCCTAGCCTCAGAGGTTAAGAAGAAGAATTCTTCTCCCTCCTCTTTATAAGAACCTTTTATGTACTCGAAAACTGTTATCATGTCCCCTCTCAGTCTTCTTTTTTTCCAGACTAAACAAACCCATTTTTTCCAATCTTCCCTCATAAATCATGTTTTCTACACCTTTACACATTTTACTTCTAATTATTTTTCTAGACCTTTAATCATGTAATGAAATCTTAGAGGCTTTAGCCTGTAGACCTTGCGTTACAGCCTTGCTTTACTTATATACCTAATACACACTCATCACTCCTAAATACTTGTCAGTCCTATACTCCTATTCTACTTATATCAATTAATCACACATTGATTGAGGGATGTGATCATTCCCCTCTATTGACATTGGTGAGGCCTCATCTGGAGTACTGTGTCCAGTTTTGGGCCCCACACTACAAGAAGGATGTGGCAAAATTGGAAAGAGTCCAGTGGAGGGCAACGGAAATTATTACGGGGCTGGAACACATGATTTATGAGGAGAGGCTGAGGGAATTGGGATTGTTTAGTCTGCAGAAGAGAAGAATGAGGGGGGATTTGATAGCTCCATTCAACTACCTGAAAGGGGGTTCCAAAGAGGATGGATCTAGACTGTTCTCAGTGGTACCAGGTGACAGAACAAGGAGTAATGGTCTCAAGTTGCAGTGGGGGAGGTTTAGGTTGGATATTAGGAAAAACTTTTTCACTAGGATGGTGGTGAAGCACTGGAATGGGTTCCCTAGGGAGGTGGTGGAATCTCCTTCCTCAGAAGTTTTTAAGGGCAGGCTTGACAAAGTCCTGGCTGGGATGATTTAGTTGGGAATTGGTCCAGCTTTGAGCAGGGGATTGGACTAGATGATGTTTTAAGAGAACTACTTGGGGCTATCCTGAGGGCCACCTTGTAAACACCGAGAAATAAACCAGAGTAAAGGATAAAAACAGCCTCCGGAGTAGGACTGATTTAAACCAGGCCCCCACCCCGTCCCCCATTGCCCAAGGAAGAAACACTGAGGTCGAGGAGGTGAAGGAGGTAGCTTACCACAATATATATGACAAAACAGATAAGGCAAGAAAAATAATTGGAAGATGACCCCTTCTGGGGACAAGGTGACTCCTTTCAAATTTCTGGTCTCTATGTTCTCCCCCCTTCTTCTCCACTCTCCTATTGTCAGTTACCCATCTTTTATCCCTTGTTCCATAACTTTGTGCAGACTCAGCTTACTTAATTACCTTATCTGTGTATCTATCTATTCTGAACCCCTGACTAAAACATTCTTATGTATAAAGAACAACTAACCTAAATATATTTTTGCTTATCCTACTAAAACTTATTTTTATCTGTCTACTTCCGTCATCTATTCTCTGCTATTAATCGCAATAGCTCCATCTAGTTGTTCTTATCTTACAGGTCTGTTTTTGAGATCTGAGTTTTGCTTGTTAGCTTGTGTTTGGGGGCACCTGAAGTTACCAATTCCCTTCATGACACTCCACTTCACCTGCTGTTTACACAGACCATGGTTTTACACAGTGAGAAACAAACGAGGTTTCACACAACTCTGAAGCTGTTTCAACTAAGTTCAGGAATTCTGCATCAGCAGAGACACACAGAAAAAGCAAAAAATCATTTATATTTCCTTATGTAATATTCATTTCTCTAAGTTATTTAGTGTGTGTATATATATATATATATGTATATATGTATATATATTTGACTAACACGATACATTACACAGTTTTCTAACAAGGCAAACAGCTGGCTTGGGCCCAGATGCACAGAAAAGGCAGAATATGGTGACTTCCCTTATAAGGGTATAACTCCAAAATGCCCTGGGAAGCCTTTTGATCCAACAACATGCCTTGTAGTACCATTCCCTTCACAAGAGAAAGCACATCATACTTAGTGGTTTCTTTGTTGATGTCTGTGCTAGTGATGGGTGACCTGTCCATCAAACTGAGATAGAACACTTCATCTGAAGTTTCTTTGGGTTGGTAAGAACTTGGGCACGACAGGGGTGACAGCCCATCAGCACTGTTATGGTCAGTCCCTTTACGAAACTGAACCGTATACGAATGAGCTGAAAGTAGCACTGCCCATTGTTGCAGCTGAGCAGCACTTATTGATGGAATGCCATGTTTTGGTCCAAAACTTGAAAGTAATGGGCAATGATTCATCCCTAACGTAAAAAGTCTGCCGTACACATAGGTATGGAACTTCCGAATTCTGAAGACAATGCTGAGAGCTTCTTGCTCTGTTTGTGCATAGTTCTACTCAGGAGTAGTGAGAGTTCATGATGCAAAGTCAATAGTTTTCTCCAGGAAATTCAGGAAAACATGGGAAAGAACTGTCCCCGCTCCATATGATGAAGCATCAGAAGCCAACTGCAATGGTAGAGAAGCATCAAAGTGCATAAGAACTTCAGCTGATATCAACAGTTTTTTGCTTCCTTAAATGCACACTCACACTCTTTAGTTCATTTCCATTTTCTCTTTGCTTGTAGCAGTTCGTGAAAAGGTGCGAATACTATCACCAGATTAGGCAGAAATGTGTTAATTTTTAGTGCTGCTGAACTATTACAGTAACTGTGACATGTTCCCTGATGGTGGCCCTTAAAGAACCGCCTTCTCTTTCTCTGTTGATTTCCTTCAGCCCATGGCATCAATTACATGCCCAAGGTATTCAACTGAAGGCTTGAAAAACTCACATTTGTCTCACTGTACCCAGTCCATGGTCTTCCAACTGTTCCAAGACAGTGCCCAAATTTCAAAGATGATCTTCTTGATCCTGTCCTGTAAGAAGGATGTCATCCAAATAGCCTTAAACTCCAATTAGTGCCTTCAGAATCTCATCCATGGCTTTCTGGAACAGGGCAGGTGCAGACGTGATACCAAAAGTCAGTCTGTTGTAACAAAATAAGCCTTTTTGTGTGTTCAGTGTGAGATATTTACAAGATGCAGGATCAATCTCCATTTGTAGGTATACATTCAGGAAATCCAATTTACTGAAACATTGTCCGCCACTAAGAGTAGGAAAAAAATCTTCAATATGAGGTGTAGACCAGTATCCATTACATAAAACTGGATTCAGTGTCACTTTGAAATCTAGACAAATTCGGACTGAGCCATCCGGCTTGATCACTGGTATGATGGGTGTAGCCCACTCCCTGTGTGAAACCGGTGACAAGACTCCAATGTTCATTAAATGGTCCAAATTAGCTTCCATCAGAGGCTTCAGAGCATAAGGCACATGTCCAGGCAGGATGGATAAAAATCAATGCTTTTAAAAAATTGTTTTTATTTAAATTGGGGTTTTTTTTATAAAATGTTTTTTGAGGAAACCTATCTAAAGATTGTTTTTAATTAAAATACATTATAGCTCAAAGATATTTCATCATGGAATAGTGATTATAAATTCTAATTCTATAGCATGCAACAATATATTAATGTAATATTTAAGAAAAGTTTTGTAAATGAGTTCCAATAGTTCATGGATTACAGACCCAATTTTATAGGGTTCCAGGGACTTCTGAATAGATTATTTAGGTTAATCTTTATATCTACCCAGTGGGACTTAGTGCTGTCTAGAAGATACCATCAGAGATACTTTAATTTTGCAGTTCTCAAACTGTGGATTTGTGTCTCCAGAGATAACATGCTTGTTAACAGCAAAAATGTTTTTAAATGAATAAATAATATATAGAGGTGATAAATAACAGACCACAATTCTATTGTCTCTCTGCAAATTTGTGTACAGAGTCAATCCCTTACCTCTCTCTAAAAGTGAAAAGTTTCCAAAAGTTCAGTGAATAGAAGATTGTTGGGGGCGGAATAGATCTGGACAAAGAGAAGTCTGGAGGTAAATGTGAGAAGGGAGGGACAGGCAGTAGAAACAAAAGTGAACCTGTTTGAGCAGCATATTCCAGAAGTCTTGAGGTCTTTCTGAGAGTAGCCTTCATTGATTTGAGATCTACCGTACCATTCTCTCACTAGAAGGGAAAACCTATAACAGCAGCAGGCCATAAAAGAGACCCAGTTTGGGAATATTTGAATGAAGTTCCTCTACCTCCGGGTAAGACAGGCATGCGTGCAAAAAGCAAACCGTGCAACAAAAGAAATGCAAGGCCTGGTTGCCCGAATGAAATAACATCATGAGAAGTGTTCCTTCTCAGGAGGAAGCTACATTGAAGATGAAAGGAACATCACTTTAAAAATGTATAGTGTGTACCTTCTAAAAATGAAACCTACATTTATCTCTGAATTGTGAATAATACGTTTTAAAGTTATAACCATCTACAAGAATGCACTTTTATGTAGAAATCCATGATTAAATCGAGTCTTCCTGACTAGTGATTTAAATCAATTTGATTTAAATCAAATCCACCTTGTATCCAGGCTTGCAATAATTTGGCTGGCTGTCAGACTGAACAGGGAGATTCACTGACACTCATCTGTGCAAGTTCTTTTTCAAAAACTTTGGTGAGAGTGTGTCCTGTATTTCATGAAGATTTTGAGGTGCTTTTATGATTGCCTTGATCTCAGTTCAATTAATGGCAGATATTTTATTTCAATCATATACAAAGGTAAAATGACTGATTGTCCATCTAGTTCAACTTTCACCTGGAGTATGCCTTTTGAGACTAACTTTTCTCTGGTCTAAGTCTTCAGAACCTTGGAGATTTTTTCTCATTGAAACAGCATGTCCAGTGTGTATTAAACTCTATTGTTGTAGGAATTCCTTCGATCAAGGTTGTAACCAAATGCAATCTCTGACTCCAGCTTCTGGTAACACATGTAGTGTGAGGTCTTGGTCAGTGTCACTAGAGCTCTTATCTTTTCCCACATTAAGAATTTCCAACTTCGATCCCTTCTTAGATTTAGTCTTCAGAGGTGTCTTCTTGGATGTTCAATTACTGTGTTGTTGGTCACTGAACTGTGTAACAGAGCATGGCAATGTCTCCTTTATTCTGGCACTTGCTGAAATAACCTGATGTTCTCAGCAATCCATCTCAGAGTGCCCAGTTTGTGCACAACAGTCAAACGGAAATTCCTTATGTGCCCATGGTCCTCTGTCTCACCAATGTAAGAGGTGAACTACTTGGTTCACACTAAATTCCAGAGAATCCTTCTCTGCGGTCACTATTGCAACTGCTACTTCAACAGCCTTCTTGAACGTAAGCGCTGATACAGTCAAAAACTTCTTCCGGACCTGGTTGCTGCATAATCCAGAGACTAACTGGTTGTGCAGGGCATCACTTAATGTTTTCCCTAACTGACAATGCTCTCACAACTTCTTTAAAGCGGCAACGAAGTGTGCTACTAACTCTGCACTTCCCCGATGTCGCCGATGAATCTGATATCATTCTGCTATCATCAGTGGAGTAGGAGAAAAATGTTTCTGCATCACTGCAGTATTTGCAGCACATGTAGCAATTCTGGGCACAGTTGGAGACAACCGGTCACGCAGCAGTCCACGTGCCTTCAGACCCATCACTGACAGCAAAGCTGAAACTCACTGTGTCTGGAATGGTGTTTCAGGTTACAAATTGCTCAAAACGTTGGCGGTAAACCACCCACGATTCGCAGGTGCTGTTGAACTCCCCAACACTGCCCACAAACGGTGCCATTTCCACTGCTGTCCTGCTGGGCTTCACGCCTTCTCCACGGGGAATTGTTTTGTTATGGCTCTGCCTGGGATTGATCACACTCTGCTGGCTGTGTACTTCCACATGCCTTTGGTTGTTCTTGGTCTCCCGCTGCTGGCTATAGACCCTCAGTGCACGCTAAGCTGTTTTTTTTGCCAGCCTGCTTGCAGGAGATCAATCTATCTGCCTGCTTACACTTCACAGTTCTCCAGCCCTATATGGTCTAGTGATTTGGATTCCTGGTTTTCACCCAGAGGCCCTAGGTTCAATTCCTAGTGTGGGAATAGAACAGTTCTAGCAGTACTTGCACACCCCCTTTCTGTCTTTACTTCCCTTTCTCTAGCTTGTTGCTGCTGTCCCAGGAGCAAAAACAACAGTCTGGTACCCTGTGCCTCTAAGTCAGTGGTTTTCAACTTGTGATCCTTGGACCCCTGAGGATCCCCAAACTGTGTCTAAGATTTCCAAAATGGTCCACACGTCCATTCAAACATTTTTAGGGGCCTGCAAATGAAAAAAGGTTGTAAGCCACTGCTCTAGGTGAAGTGAACCCCTTTTCATAGTATTTGTTTACTTTTTCATCTCTTTGGTCAGGCAGTGGGAGCACTGGACGCTGATGGGATATAAATTCCTCATCATCAAATGTTATATTTCTAGAGCCAGGCAGATAGAAAGACAGATGCAGAGGGAGCTGATGTACACACAGCTGTCTGCTGTGCTAGCTTTATAGTTCTGGCTGCAGAACTGAAAGTAACCTGAAACTGCAGGGAGAGCACAGAAAGCCCTGATCATTTAAAGAGAGTGGGTAGAAAAATTTCAGTCAAAACATTTGCTCGACAAGAAAGAAATGTTAGCAAATAAGTTCCATGAAAATGGACTATTTTTGGTTTTCATAAAAACGCAGAAAAACCACAAAACTGACTTTTTTGGTTTTAAGCAACCAATAAAATTTGCAGTAGTTTTTCGCCCAAAACCTGAAAAATATTTTTTTAAGATTTGCAGGGAAAAAATAATTTCCTCAGTAGTTTTAGTTCTGGTTCTGTTGCTATAACATATCCAAGTCTGCATTTGACATGTACACAATTGATTCCACCGTTAGCAAGCTGGGCTTTTTGCATATTCTGTGTTTTGGAACTAAAATCTATGAACAAAGTATTTTAACTAAGATGAGTATAAAAACATGGTTATCAGGGCTGGCCTTACCATGAGACGAACTGAGGCGGCTGCCTCAGGTGCCAAATTATGGGGGAAGGGAGGGTGCCACTAGGACCCAGAGTGTAGAAAATTGTGTCTGGTGCGTATGTATTCTCTCTGCTCTAGATTCACAGAGATGGTAGAGTGATGTGCTGGAGAAAGGAGGGCACAAGAGCTATAACAGGCAGGCAGGAGAAAAAGTGAGAGGGAATAACAGCAGGAGGTGCAGGAAGAGAGAGGAGGAGGAGCCTCTTATGTACCTCTCTAGCACCTCCAGGAGCCTGGACTGATTCACACCAGCTTCTCAGGGAGCTCCCTGTTTCCTCCTGCTTCTCTGAACCTACTTGAGGCGAACAGGCAGTCAACTGAAGTAGTAGGAACCAATTAAGCCCTTAAGACGCTGATATCTTCCCTCACTCAGGCTCTGCTACCAGCCTGCTTATTTGTCCCCTTCAGCTGAGTGTTGAGAGCCGCTTTAGCTGGCACAGAACAGCAGTCATGAGTGAAAGAAGAAAACGTCCCTCTGGGGCAGCATTCAGAAGAAGAAAGAAAGCAAAGGAAGCTTTTCTATCCAAGCAGGAAGGAGCTCTCCTGAGATACATAGACACAAATGTTCATGGTGAGCCTTCCGGCCCCAGTGAGGATGTGAGTGGTGAGGAGATGCCTGATCTTCCAGTTAGTCAGAGTGCAGGTGACCTGGCAGCTGCTGCAGCATCCATATCCAATGGATGTAACCATGCACATTCCTGAAGAAAAGTGTAGATCAGAGAAGTGTGGTGGAGGCGCAAGAAACAGCTGCTGCTGAGTTTAGTTCCTTAAGTCTAGATGATCCAGGACTGTGGACCCCTTGCGCAGTGGCATCTAGTAGCATCTAGACACGATATATCGATCCCTGAACATGCTCCCATTGACTCCGGAACTCCACCAGAGCGAGCAGCGGTAGCAGAGTCGACACGGGGAGCTGTGGACGTCGATCCCGCACGGTGAGGACGGGAGGTAAGTCGGAGTAAAATACTTTGACTTCAGCTACGGGAATAGCTAAAGTTGCGTATCTTACATCGAAACACACACACACACACACCACCAGTGTAGACCAAGCCAAAGTTTTGGTCCAAGCAAGGGGGCATGTCATTTGAGCTCTCTGTCTCAGGTGCCAAAATGTTGTGGGCCAGCCCTGATTGCACAAATGCAACCCCCTAGGTGCAGACACACAAACCCGCTATTTGCACCGGTGCAGTTGATTCCCTGCTGGAAAGCAGGCTGTTACATCTTTGCTGTTATCAAGTCTTCCACCAAAGAGTTTGGGTACAAAACAAACTGGGGTAACTATCCGCACCTAGCTAGCTACAACATGGGCTAAGCTGCACCAGTGAAAATCATGGCTTAGGGTGATTTCCCCCATTTACATTAGGGCTTTGCACTGAGGCAACTACCCCAACAGCTGAAATTGGGGCAAACCCCCAACATGGACAAAGCCTGGCACTTTTAAGAGAGTTTGTAACCAGCTGTGATGCAGTTAATACTTAGCAGCAGACCAGGCATTCCCATACCACAGGGAAGGATCCTCCACACCTGGAACCGACCTTCCCTCTGTGAAGGATCCGTAAACTGTATTATACTGTTCAGAAGCTGCTTGGCACAGTACGTGACATACCTTATCTGAGCTGGTAACAGCTATAGCCAGCAGTGCATTAAAGTATCTTATGGTTGTGGAGGACACACGTCTGGCCTCTCTGTCGATAAAGATAGCCAGGCTCTATCTGGCACTGGAGCCTGACCTACTAGAAACTACCCTGCAACTTACCATGTACAAGAAATATATGACAAAGTATCAGAAGTAAAGGCAGTTTAACTAGTGCCAGAAGAGAACAAAAACAGAAGAAAAGCAGCGACAAAGGTTAAAAACGGAAGGGAAAAAGAAAAGATGCAACAAAGTTTGCAGGATCTCATCAACAAGCCACTCTTCAATGCCCCAGAGGACTTCAACTTTGACAGACCTTCAGAATGGAGAGACTGGAAGCAACATTTTGCAAGATTTCACATTGCTATTAAAATCCATAAGGAAACTGAAGACATTCAAGCATCATCTTTAATTTATGAATTCAAGCAGCAAAGAATCCTGTGGCACCTTATAGACTAACAGACATTTTGGAGCATGAGCTTTCGTGGGTGAATACCCACTTCCTCAGATGCATGTAATGAAAATATCCAGGGGCAGGTATATATATGTGTGCTAGCAAGCAAGCTAGAGATAACGAGGTCAGTTCAATCAGGGAGGATGAGGCCCTGTTCTAGCAGTTGAGGTGTGAAAACCAAGAGAGGAGAAACTGGTTCTGTAATTGGCAAGCCATTCACAGTCTTTGTTCAATCCTGAGCTGATGGTGTCAAATTTGCAGATGAACTGAAGCTCAGCAGTTTCTCTTTGAAGTCTGGTCCTGAAGTTTTTTTGCTGCAGGATGGCCACCTTAAGGTCTGCTATAGTGTGGCCAGGGAGGTTGAAGTGCTCTCCTACAGGTTTTTGTATATTGCCATTCCTAATGTCTGATTTGTGTCCATTTATCCTTTTCCGTAGAGACTGTCCAGTTTGGCCGATGTACATAGCAGAGGGGCATTGCTGGCATATGATGGCGTATATTACATTGGTGGATGTGCAGGTGAATGAACCAGTGATGGTGTGGCTGATCTGGTTAGGTCCTGTGATGGTGTCGCTGGTGTAGATATGTGGGCAGAGTTGGCATCGAGGTTTGTTGCATGGATTGGTTCCTGAGCTAGAGTTATTATGGTGTGGTGTGCAGTTACTGGTGAGAATATGTTTCAGGTTGGCAGGTTGTCTGTGGGCAAGGATTGGCCTGCCACCCAAGGCCTGTGAAAGTGTGGGATCATTGTCCAGGATGGGTTGTAGATCCTTGATGATGCGTTGGAGGGGTTTTAGCTGGGGGCTGTATGTGATGGCCAGTGGAGTCCTGTTGGTTTCTCTCTTGGGTTTGTCTTGCAGTAGGAGGTTTCTGGGTACACGTCTGGCTCTGTTGATCTGTTTCCTTATTTCCTCGTGCGGGTATTGTAGTTTTGAGAATGCTTGGTGGAGATTTTGTAGGTGTTGGTCTCTGTCTGAGGGGTCAGAGCAGATGCGGTTGTACCTCAGTGCTTGGCTGTAGACAATGGATCGTGTGATGTGCCCGGGATGGAAGCTGGAGGCATGAAGGTAGGCATAGCGGTCGGTGGGTTTTCGATATAGGGTGGTGTTAATGTGACCATCACTTATTTGCACCGTGGTGTCAAGAAAGTGGACCTCCCGTGTAGATTGGTCCAGGCTGAGGTTGATGGTGGGGTGGAAGCTGTTGAAATCATGGTGGAATTTTTCCAGAGTCTCCTTCCCATGGGTCCAGATGATGAAGATGTCATCAATGTAGCGTAGATAGAGAAGGGGTGTGAGTGGACGAGAGCTGAGGAAGCGTTGTTCCAGGTCGGCCATGAAGATATTGGCATATTGTGGGGCCATGCGGGTGCCCATAGCAGTGCCACTGATCTGGAGATATATATTGTCATCAAATTTGAAATAGTTGTGTGTAAGTATAAAGGCACAGAGCTCAGCAGCCAGTTGTGCTGTGGCATCATCAGGGATAGTGTTCCTGACAGCTTGTATTCCATCTGTGTGTGGGATGTTTGTGTAGAGAGCCTCTACATCCATGGTGGCTAGGATGGTGTTTTCTGGGAGGTCACCAATGCATTGTAGTTTCCTCAGGAAATCAGTGGTGTCGCGGAGATAGCTGGGAGTGCTGGTGACTGTAAGCTGTCTAAACTCCTACCTGCCACATGGGGCCACAACAGTGGTACCCCTAACCTACCCAGCAATATCGTCAATCTATCCAACTACACACTCAGCCCAGAAGAAAAGTCTGTCCTATCTCGGGGACTCTCTTTCTGCCCTGCCACCCCCACCAACATGATACAGTTCTGTGGCGATCTGGAAGCCTACTTTCGCCGTCTCCGACTCAAAGAATACTTCCAGGACAACACTGAACAGTGCACTGATACACGGGTGCCCTCCCACCAACAGCACAAGAAAAAGAACTCCACATGGACTCCTCCTGAGGGTCGAAATGACAGCCTGGACCTATACATTGAATGCTTCCGCCGGCGTGCACAGGCAGAAATCGTGGAACAACAACATCGCTTGCCTCACAACCTAAGTCGTGCAGAACGCAATGCCATCCACAGCCTCAGAAACCACCCTGACATTATCATCAAAGAGGCTGATAAAGGAGGTGCCGTTGTCATCATGAACAGGTCTGACTATCAAAAGGAGGCAGCCAGACAACTCTCCAATACCAAATTCTACAGGCCACTTCCCTCAGATCCCACTGAGGAATACACTAAGAAACTACAGCATCTACTCAGGACACTCCCTACACTAACACCAGAAGAAATCAACATACCCCTAGAGCCCCGACCAGGGTTATTCTATCTACTACCCAAGATCCACAAACCCGGAAATCCTGGATGCCCCATCATCTCGGGCATTGGCACTCTCACTGAAGGACTGTCTGGATATATGGACTCTCTACTCAGACCCTATGCCACCAGCACTCCCAGCTATCTCCGCGACACCACTGATTTCCTGAGGAAACTACAATGCATTGGTGACCTCCCAGAAAACACCATCCTAGCCACCATGGATGTAGAGGCTCTCTACACAAACATCCCACACACAGATGGAATACAAGCTGTCAGGAACACTATCCCTGATGATGCCACAGCACAACTGGCTGCTGAGCTCTGTGCCTTTATACTTACACATAACTATTTCAAATTTGATGACAATATATATCTCCAGATCAGTGGCACTGCTATGGGCACCCGCATGGCCCCACAATATGCCAATATCTTCATGGCCGACCTGGAACAACGCTTCCTCAGCTCTCGTCCACTCACACCCCTTCTCTATCTACGCTACATTGATGACATCTTCATCATCTGGACCCATGGGAAGGAGACTCTGGAAAAATTCCACCATGATTTCAACAGCTTCCACCCCACCATCAACCTCAGCCTGGACCAATCTACACGGGAGGTCCACTTTCTTGACACCACGGTGCAAATAAGTGATGGTCACATTAACACCACCCTATATCGAAAACCCACCGACCGCTATGCCTACCTTCATGCCTCCAGCTTCCATCCCGGGCACATCACACGATCCATTGTCTACAGCCAAGCACTGAGGTACAACCGCATCTGCTCTGACCCCTCAGACAGAGACCAACACCTACAAAACCTCCACCAAGCATTCTCAAAACTACAATACCCGCACGAGGAAATAAGGAAACAGATCAACAGAGCCAGACGTGTACCCAGAAACCTCCTACTGCAAGACAAACCCAAGAGAGAAACCAACAGGACTCCACTGGCCATCACATACAGCCCCCAGCTAAAACCCCTCCAACGCATCATCAAGGATCTACAACCCATCCTGGACAATGATCCCACACTTTCACAGGCCTTGGGTGGCAGGCCAATCCTTGCCCACAGACAACCTGCCAACCTGAAACATATTCTCACCAGTAACTGCACACCACACCATAATAACTCTAGCTCAGGAACCAATCCATGCAACAAACCTCGATGCCAACTCTGCCCACATATCTACACCAGCGACACCATCACAGGACCTAACCAGATCAGCCACACCATCACTGGTTCATTCACCTGCACATCCACCAATGTAATATACGCCATCATATGCCAGCAATGCCCCTCTGCTATGTACATCGGCCAAACTGGACAGTCTCTACGGAAAAGGATAAATGGACACAAATCAGACATTAGGAATGGCAATATACAAAAACCTGTAGGAGAGCACTTCAACCTCCCTGGCCACACTATAGCAGACCTTAAGGTGGCCATCCTGCAGCAAAAAAACTTCAGGACCAGACTTCAAAGAGAAACTGCTGAGCTTCAGTTCATCTGCAAATTTGACACCATCAGCTCAGGATTGAACAAAGACTGTGAATGGCTTGCCAATTACAGAACCAGTTTCTCCTCTCTTGGTTTTCACACCTCAACTGCTAGAACAGGGCCTCATCCTCCCTGATTGAACTGACCTCGTTATCTCTAGCTTGCTTGCTAGCACACATATATATACCTGCCCCTGGATATTTTCATTACATGCATCTGAGGAAGTGGGTATTCACCCACGAAAGCTCATGCTCCAAAATGTCTGTTAGTCTATAAGGTGCCACAGGATTCTTTGCTGCTTTTACAGATCCAGACTAACACGGCTACCCTCTGATACTTATGAATTCAAGTTAACTGTGTCCCTGCAGCAGAACGATGAAGTGAAAAGAGCAGTGCCGAAATGGGGAAAAGCCCTTTTTATGCCTATCATGGCCTGAGAATGTGCAGTTACCTTGGTTTCAGTTTCTCTGCAATAGAAACATTCCTAAACAAGCCTCCTAAACCCCAACTTTTCTTGGGCAATTTTATCTCTGTATAAATTACTACAGGATCCTTCCCAGAATTATCGTTTTATTCCCAAATCTGAACTCCACTTGGGGTCAGACTAATATAACTCGATAGCAATTCAAGTTAGGATTTTATGATTTTAGGGCCAATCTTTTCAAACTTGGGTCACGTCCCCTGGCACCCATTCCCTATACTATCCCTGAAGACACTTATGCGTGAGCTTAAACTTATGTGTGTGTGTTTACAGGATCGGGGCCTATGGTGCTGAAAGATAAAAGAGACCAGGACTTTTCACTAGAGAGTAGACAAATAAGAAGGGACACAATAACGAATATTAAATAATAGATGATCATCTAGAGCAGAGGATTGGGAACTTTTTTTCACCTTTTGTCATAATACAAGAGCAAGGCTACATTCAAGGACTTTGAATGGTAGCTGATTTAAATCCAATAAATAAGGTTGTTGTTTTTTTCTTTTTGTTTTTTTTACACATCACACACAGTGGGCCCATGGAATTCATTGCCACAGGGTATCATTGGGAGCCAGAGCTTAGCAACATTCAAAAAAAATTGGACCTTTATATATTGTGACAAAGTTCCTCCTCTGCCTTGGTGGGTCCTGCGCTTATTGGCGGATTTGCTTGCCTCAGAGATTCATGGCAGCCCTCTGTTTGGCCACTTTTGCTAGTGGCTCAAACCTGCCATCCACTCAGCTAACCTCATCACTGGCCAGCATGGGGAAAACTGAGTACAATCCCCACAGTCTGTGTGTCCCACCTAGTGGGTCAGGAACAGGCCAGATCCCTTTCCAATTTAGACCTTCCCTTCTGGTGTTTCTCACAGACCAGGTCAACTCCTCCTGTGTCTGATCAGGAGTTGGAGGGATGGGGGGAACCCAGGCCCGCCCTCTATTCCAGGTTCCAGCCCAGGGCCCTGTGGATATCAGCTGTCTACAATGTCCCCTGTATCAGCTGCATGACAGCTACAACTCCCCAGGCTACTTCCCCATGGCCTTCCCCCAGCACCTTCTTTATCCTCACCCCAGCATCTTCCTCCTGAAGCCTGATCACGCTTGACCTCTTCACTCCTCCAGCAGCACATCTTCTCACTCCTTGCATGCTCCCCCCTCCCTTACTAACTGATGGGAGGTCCTTTTCAAACCAGGTGCCCTAATTAGCCTGCCTGCCATAATTGATTCTAGAAAGTTCTTAATTGGCTCCAGGTGTCTTGATTAGCTTGCTTGTCTTCATTGGTTCTAGCAGGTTCCTGATTGCTCTAGTGCAGCCCCTGCTCTGGTCACTCAGGGAACAGAAAACTGTTCATCCAGTGGCCAGTATATTTGCCTTCTACCAGACTCCTGTACCCAACTTGTCTGGGTCTGTCACAATGGATAAGGTGAATCTCCAGAGTGACACAAGTAAGGATTACAAAAAGATCAACCAGAAGATTTGGAAGGGATATAAACCCTCATGTTTCAGGACATAGTCTGATCTCTGACTGGGATCAGGAAGAATGTTCCCTGTGGACGGGTTATTCCACAATTGTCCAGTGCACCTTCCTCTGCAGCCAGAGCCAGATTTAGGGGCAGGTGACCCAGGTGGCCTCCTGGGGTGCTGGGCTTGGGGGAGCACCAGGCTTTGGGTGCTGTTATTGTTTTCAGTGATAAAAGGGAAAATAGAATGTTTGAAGTAAAATGTTTCAGGTATTCTGTAGGCAGAATTATTTTTTCACTCACCTCCTAGAATGTTCTGGACCTTTGTAGAATTTTGTGGAACCTTCTGGACTTTCTGAGAACTATATTTTCTTCAAACCTCCTAGAATGTTGTCAGCCTCGCAGGTATATTTGCTTATATATGCCATGAATAAATACAGATTTACAGATCCTAATGTACAAATTAATTGCCTTATATGACAGGGATAAATCATGCATGCAAATCTTGGGTCAAAGTCTTGAAATGGGCTACATATGCAATAAAAAATAAGGTATTCAAAAGTTTAACAAAGGGAGTGGGCGCTGAAGACACTCCTTGCCTGGGCTGACATTTGGTCTAAGGCCGGCCCTGTATGCAGCAGCTATTGCTGGCCACTGTCAGAGACAAGAGCATATCTAGATGGACCCTGATCTGATCCAGGTTGACAATTCCAGTGTTTCTAAATTAGGTACCTAAATCCATATTAAGGCACATAAATTAAAGGGGTCTGATTTCCAGAGGTGCGGAGCACCGACAGCTTGCAAGGAACCAGGAAGTTTTCATGACTATTAAAGTAGCCAAACTTGCCCAAGCAGAACTTCAGTCAATGCCATGAAACATCTGCACACACAAAACAGAAAATAGCCCAGGGAGAGCACCAAACCTAACCACCCGAACTAGGGTGACCAGACAGCAAGTGTGAAATATCAGGACAGGAGGTGGGGGGTAATAGGAACCTATATAAGAAAAAGACCCAAAAATCGGGACTGTCCCTATAAAATCAGGACATCTGGTCACCCTAACCCGAACACACCAGATACAATGCACCACATACAGTAAAGCAGCTCATGCAACAACTCCCTCTAGGTTAGATAATGAGCAGTTTGTCTTACCCACACCGTGTTCAAAGTGCTACAGAATCTAGCCACCTTAACCCGTAAAAAAACCTGTCACTTACCGAGGAACAAAAGTATTTCTAACTTTGTGTTCTCTGACTGACTCCTGCCTCCTCCTTAATTTCCTGGACCAGCAAAAATGAAACTGAGCCTTCATCAGAGGTTACAGCTTGGAAAAGAGATGACTAAGGGGCGGTAGGATAGAGCTCTATAAAATCATGATTGATGTAGAAAAAGTAACTAAGGAAGTGTTATGTACTCCTTCTCATAACACAAGAACTAGGGGACACCCAATGAAATTAATAGCAACAGGTTTAAAACAAAACAAAAGGAAGTATTTCTTCACACAACGCACAGTCAACCTGTCGCGTTTACCTTCGTTGACTAACTGTCAATTCGATTTTTAGACTTACAACCATCATTTACCTCACAGTGGTATGATCTGCTGAATCATCGTTGTTTACCACCTTCTTTTCCCCACCAATCTGGTTTTCCCACCAATTTCTAGTGCTACCTGACCTGTGGCTGTCAGCTAATGGTGGAGTGACTCTGGCTTATTTAAAATGGAAGCCAGGAACACAAAAGGGAGTCTGAGGACTTCAAAATGGAGTTTCTCTGGTATCACCGTCCACCACTATCCCAGTCCTGGGCTCTCCACACAGCTCTGCTGACGCACCTCAATCCTGACCAGCAACCCCTCCACCCCCTTCAATCCCTGTCCTGAGAAGCTCCTCAATCCTAGCCCGCACCACTTCTTGCTATCCCAGTCTCCTCAGCCCCGCTGAGGGCCTTTGATCCTGAGCCACAGATGAGCGCCATTGATCCTCCATATTGCTCAGATCCCCATCACCTTGTTTAGGGGAAGCCCAATGGCCCAGAGCAATAGAGACCTATTCACATCACACAGGAGCGCTGGAACCTCTGTAGAAATGGGGGGGCCCCCCACTGGTGCTAGAATTGTGGCACTAGCCCCTGCTCCTACTCTCCCCTCAGGCCTCACCCCCTGGCCAGGCTGGAAGCTGGAGCAGAGCCATGATAAGAGCTGCCCAGGGAGCCCCTGACCATTGTGGGGAGCCCCAGACCCCACATGTACCCTGGGTGGCGTGCCCCAGAGGATAGGGACACATGCCAAGGGCTGCTCTCAGCTACTACACCCATGTTAAAAAGTGAGTGGGCCATGGCCCCTAGGACCTCTCCCTTGGTTCTGGCACCCCTGACGTCCCAGCAGGAGGAGAGTTTGCCTAACTGTTCTTTGATCCTCTGGGATTGGAGATCGCTGTCACCACATCTGGCCCTTTTACTCTCCCATCAGAAACCACAAGCACATTAAAAACCAATGAGTTGTCCTAGCCTACAATGGCAGGTGAGGCAGTGGGGCCCACACCTGACTCATCCAAGGTTCTTTGGGGGGAAGGGCCCTCTCTTTTGGAAGCACCTGGCCTCTCTCCATGGAAACCCCTCTTTAAAACTCTGTTATTTCCTGGACAGTCACCCAGCCAGGGCTTAGCAAAGAGCGCTCCTATCCGGGGATGTCACACTCACCGGGATAGGCTGGGCCACATGAGAAGGGGGTTAATGGTGGGGAGTGGTTTGTGCTTGTGTCTGAACACCAAACATGTGTCACTGCTGGATTGAATCCTGCTGCTATTGCGACAGGTACTCTGGACTAACCTAGACTAGTGAAATAGGTCAGAAGTCATTAACCCATCGTTCCTCCAACTCCCTGGCACCAAGCTAAGCCACATGCTGTGGCAGCGTTGACTTCACAGTTACCAGACCTACTGCCCCGCAACCCAGCCTGCTGCCTTTTCAGCTAAGGGGGAATTTCCCCCGCTGCAGCAGTGCGCAGCCTGATCCCTTTTTATCAATACATTAGAAGCAAGAGGAAGACCAAGGACAGGGTAGGCCCACTGCTCAGTGAGGAGCGGGAAACAGTAACAGGAAACTTGGAAATGGCAGAGATGCTTAATGACTTCTTTTGTTTTGGTCTTCACCAAGAAGTCTGAAGGAATGCCTAACATAGCAAATGCTAATGGGAAGGGGGTAGGTTTAGAAGATAAAATAAAAGAAGAACAAATTAAAAATCACCAGGGCCTGATGAAATGCATCCTAGAATACTCGAGGAACTAACAGAGGAGGTATCTGAGCCTCTAGCTATTATCTTTGGAAAATCATGGGAGACAACAGAGATTCCAAAAGACTGGAAAAGAGCAAATCTAGTGCCCATCTATAAAAAGAGAAATAAAAACAACTCAGGAAACTACAGACCAGTTAGTTTAACTTCTGTGCCAGGGAAGATAATGGAGCAAGTGGTTAAGGAAATCATCTGCAAGCACTTGGAAGGTGGTAAGGTGATAGGGAATAGCCAGCATGGATTTGTAAAGAACAAATCATGTCAAACCAATCTGATAGCTTTTTTGATAGGATAATGAGTCTTGTGGATAAGGGAGAAGCAGTGGATGTAGTATACCTAGACTTTAGTAAGGCATTTGATACGGTCTCGCATGATATTCTTGTCAATAAACTATGGAAATACAACTTAGATGGGGCTACTATAAGATGAGTGCATAACTGGCTGGATAACCATACCGTAATTATTAATGGTTCCCAATCCTGCTGGAAAGGTATAACAAGTGGGGTTCCGCAGGGGTCTGTTTTGGGACCAGCTCTGTTCAATATTTTCATCAATGACTTAGATATTGGCATAGAGAGTAAACTTATTAAGTTTGCAGATGATACCAAATTGGGAGGGATTGCAACTGTTTTGGAGGATAGGGTCATAATTCAAAATTATCTGGAAAAATTGGAGAAATGGTCTGAGGTAAACCAGATGAAGTTTAATAAAGACAAATGCAAAGTGCTCCACTCAGGAAGGAACAATCAGTTTCACACATACAGAATGGGAAGAGACTGTCTAGGAAGGACTACAGCAGAAAGGGATCTAGGGGTTATAGTGGACCACAAGCTAAATATGAGTCAACAGTGTGATGCTGTTGCAAAAAAAGCAAACGTGATTCGGGGATGCTGTCATAAACAGATAGCTAAGGGTTAATGTCTCTTTCACCTGGAAAGGAGTAACCTGAAACACCTGACCAGAGGACCAATCAGGAAACAAGACATTTTCAAATCTGGGTAGAGGGAAGTTTTGGGTGTGAGTTCTTTGTTCTTTGTCTTGTGTCTGACCCTCTCGGCTATGAGAGTGATTTTTCTATCTCCAGCTTTCTAATCTTCTGTTTCCAAGTTGTAAGTACAAAGATAGGAAGACCATAGGTTTATATTATTTTCTTTTGTATTTACATTTGTGTAGTTGCTGGAATGTGTTAAATTGTATTCTTTTTGTATAAGGCTGTTTATTCATTTTTCTTTTAAGAAATTGACCCTGTATTTGTCACCTTAATACAGAGAGACCATTTTTATGTATTTTTTCTTTTTTTTATATAAAGCTTTCTTTTTTAGACCTGTTGGAGTTTTTCTTTAGTGGGAATTCCAGGGAATTAAGTCTGCAACTCACCAGGGAATTGGTGGGAGGAAGAAGTCAGGGGGAAAATCTCTTTGTGTTAGATTTACTAAGCCTGACTTTGCATACCCTCTGGGTGAAGAGGGAAGTACTTGTGTTTCCAGGACTGGAAACGGGGAGGGTGGAGTCCATCTGTTTAGATTCACGGAGCTTGCTTCTGTGTATCTCTCCAGGAACCCAGGGAGGGAACACCTGGAAGGGAGAAGGGGGGGAAATGGTTTATTCCCCTTTGTTGTGAGACTCAAGGAATTTGGGTCTTTGGGGTCCCCAGGGAAGGTTTTTGGGGGGACCAGAGTGCCCCAAAACACTCTAATTTTTCGGGTGGTGGCAGCTTTACCAGGTCCAAGCTGGTAACTAAGCTTGGAGGTTTTCATGCTAACACCCATATTTTGGACGCTAAGGTCCAAATCTGGGAAATATGTTATGACAGATGCATTAACAGGTGTGTTGTGAGCAAGACATGAGAAGTCATTCTTCCGCTCTACTCTGCGCTGGTTAGGCCTCAACTGGAGTATTGTGTCCAGTTCTGGATACCACATTTCAAGAAAGATGTGGAAAAATTGGAGAGGGTCCAGAGAAGAGCAACAAGAATGATTAAAGGTCTAGAGAACATGACCTATGAAGAAAGGCTGAAAGAATTGGGTTTGTTTAGTTTGGAAAAGAGAAGACTGAGAGGGGACATGATAGCAGTTTTCAGGTATCTAAAAGGGTGTCATCAGGAGGAAGGAGAAAACTTGTTCACCTTAGCCTCTAAGGATAGATCAAGAAGCAATGGGCTTAAACTGCAGCAAGGGAGGTGTAGGTTGGACATTAGGAAAAAGTTCCTAACTGTCAGGTAGTTAAATACTGGAATAAATTGCCTAGGGAGGTTGTGGAATCTCCATCTCTGGAGATATTTAAGAGTAGGTTAGATAAATGTCTATCAGGGATGGTCTAGACAGTATTTGGCCCTGCCATGAGGGTAGTGAACTGGACTCGATGACCTCTCGACGTCCCTTCCAGTCCCAGAATCTATGAATCCTATGTCAACATAGTTACAAAGCCTGGAGGGGGCTCTGACATTCTATGCAGCCCAGCCACCTTTATTGGAACCCCTCTGCTCCGATTTAAACGCATGTTCCTCAGCTGCTAATGAAGAAGTGTGGTACAGGGGCCGCGGGCTAGCCCTTCTGAAGGCCTGATTGAAGTGAATGCTTGAAACAATTCCTCCCAGGCCCCAGTGGATGTTTGTCCATCTCTCAGCATTGCCACATGAATCTCCACATTGTATTTCTTTGCTCAAGAGAGGCTAAGAACTGGGATGGCCGGGGGGCTGCAGGTCAGGAGTGAGGGGCATGGACAGGACTGTGTGGGGAGCCCAGGGCTGGGATAGCTGGGGGGCTGCAGGTCAGGAGTGAGGGGCATCGACAGGGCTGTGTGGGGAGCCCAGGGCTGGGATAGCTGGGGGGCTGCAGGTCAGGAGTGAGGGGCATGGACAGGGCTGTGTGGGGAGCCCAGGGCTGGGATAGCAGGGAGGCTGCAGGTCAGGAGTGAGGGGCAGCCCGAGGGCCAGGCAGGTTGCGGGGCAGGGAGCCCATTGGGACTGTGGAAGCAGGAGCTAGAGGTTAAAACAAGCCCACTGATGACTTCCATTTAGTTTTGCTGGGAGTGCTGCTGTTTGCTAGACAGAGGCAGCAGCCGCCCTGCATAATGCCAGATGAGCTCATCTGGGCTGAACAATGAGGCGCCCGTGCGTCTGGCAGGGCAGGTGCTATTTGCCTGCACAGCCCTCCCCAGGCGGGTAAATCTCCACCCTCCCAGGGCTGAAGTTCCTCATAGACTTTAAGGCCAGGAGGGACCCTTGGGATCATCTAGTCTCACCTCCTTCACCTTGCATGTCAAAGAACCTCACCCATCCCCTCCTGTAATAGACCCATAGCTTTCCCGGGCCTTTATGGCTTGGGGCAAACCAACCAGTACTTGGTTTTGTCAGAAGTTGATCTCATCAGGTTCCTTGGGCTAGATACCTCAATAATTCCCAGACTTGAGAAGCTCCTTGTAGAGGTATCAGCTACAACACCTTCCCTGGGCCCTAGTGCCACCCCATCCAGCTTCTCCCCCCGCCCAGTGATGCTGGGGATGGCTAGCCAATGGGTTGCTTGTACTTGAGGCTGCTATCCCTTTAAGGCCGGAGAGTCCTGTTGTAATAGTACCTGCCTCTCTAAGGGGGTTAGCAGAACTTTCTCTCCAGCCACTAGGTAGATGGCCCACGTTCTCCTCTCCAAACCTTGGCCTTGCTACGTTCCTGTGCTGCAGGTACTCGAGGCCAGGAAGCTCAGCTAATATGTGGAATGCAGGCGCAGTGATCTGGGGTTTAAGTTGCAGGGCACCTCAACTATCCAAGCCTCAGGTCTTGAGATCTCTGTTTTCCAGAGCTTGGCCATGGCCATTCATTATACTAAAGCCCCCTTTAATTATTAGTATCTTCCTCCCCCGCTCTGACACCCCAACCCCATGACATCTCAGCTCTTGGATGGCATGCTGTAGAGAGGGGAAATTGGAGTCAGTCATACTCCATTTGGATGGCACTCCCCTCGGGTCCATGGCAGATCTCTCCTTCTTTCACTATTGGTTCAAGGGCCTCACTTCCTTCCTGCCCCAGCCCCTCCCTCAGGTCTTGTGTCTGCCAACTTGGAAGTGCCAAACTCCATCTTTCCATCACCCCAGGAAAGCCCTGCCCTTTATCTACCAGGAAGTTTCTCTTCTGAGCCCTGTGCAAACCAAGTGCCCCATGGAGACCCCTGCTTTCCACCCTCTAGTATAAACATCTCTGGGACATTTCACTCTCTGCTGCCACTCTTCGATGTCTAGCACCAGGTTAGTTTGTGAAAACGTAGAGGCTTTTATTCACGCATGTGGCCAAAACATCTGTAAGGACGAGACTTCAGCCGTGCATCTGCCAAGAAAGGATTGATTCTTGAACCAGAGGAGGTAAATTAACAAATCCAGTGAGCTATTCACACCATCAATCTCGTCCAAGCCCCAGGCCCCGCTTTCATCTTGGAATCTGGGGTTAAACGTCATACCCCAAGGAGAGTCTCTTATACATCAGTCTCTGTGTCCTAGGGCAACAAGCCATTGTTCTCAGCCACTTTGGCCCATGCTTACCAGGCCCACTGGATGGTAGGAAGATGGTGGAATTACTGGGCCCCTTCTGTTAGTGGGCATGCTGGCAGGGTGGGATTCAGTAGTATGGGAACCGGAAATAGTATAAGGGAACTACCATCTATCAAACCCTAACTCTGCCCCTTGGCCCCTTAAGCCCCGACCATCTGTCACCGGAAATCCCACCCCCATGGGGGATATTACTTCTGGGGTCAAGGCAGACACATGACTGGAAGCAAAGTGTGTCATGTGACCCCCTCTAAGAACTCCTCCCACTGCCGTGTACCAATCAGGATGGGTTTCGCCCCTGTAAGCATGCCCCAAGAGGATATTTGACCAATCAAGGGCGTTCTGGGGCAGGGTGACCTGTCCGGAAGTGGTTCGTGTGACCCCTCTAAAAACTCCTCCCACCACCCTCTACCAATCGTGGATGGGGTTTGGCCACATAGGAGTGCCCCAAGAGGAGATTTGACCAATCACTGGTGTTCCGAGGCAGGGTGATCCACCCAGAAAAGGGTCGTGTGACCCCTCTAAGAACTGCTCCCAGCGCCCTCTGCCAATCAGAGCGCAGCACCATCACCCCAGAAGTCCCAGCACCGCGGCAGAAGAGGCCGTCTCTTACCAAGAACGTGTGCTTTAAAAATCGTGGAAACATGGACTCCTTCACCACCCCCATGAGAACTTTGGACTTTGTTTTAGCCCCGAGGGCCTTTGGACTTGTGTGGAGAAAGTGCTACATCAGCGACAGTTCCGACGAGGGCCCTTTGGCTCAGCCGTTGATGGATATGCCAGAAACCCAAACCCAAACCCTCGTGAGACACCCCAATGAGTGTGAGGGTCTCTCATTGTCTGCCCCCCCAGAGGTGGAACGCAGCTCGGGGGAGTCACCTGAGGACAAAGTAAATGGAAAAGACGTCGCTCACGTAAATGATTAAGAAGTGACAGTTGATGATGGGGTGTAATGGGGTTAGGAACCAGGGGGTTGCGTAAATCTAAAAACAAGCAGTGGGGTGCTTACACTGTTTCTTTTCTGAAAATCTCTCAACAGCTTGACGATGCCTTTCTAGAAGCCTTTGAGAACTTACACATCGGTAGCCCCATGGGAGTAAATATATCATGCATCAGCTGTTTTTGCTCATGTCTGAGACACAGATCTCAAGAGGAAATCCGGAAAAGGACAAAATGGAAGAATGAACCAGCTCAGACTCCCTTATGGTAGGGGTCGTGGCGTCCATTTTTACAGGCAGCTGTAAAAGGTCATGTTAAATCAGGCGATTAATAAAAATTATTTATTTAAATGTGTCAGTATGAATGTGTCACCCTTCATATTTGTGTTAGTAAAAGACGGGACCAGTAACAGTCATGTCTACACAGGCTGCTCTGTTAAAGAAAATATATTACACCCCCGTGGAAGTTGGGAACTTGATCGCTATTTCTGAGATGGCCGCTACTAAATCGTCAGAGGCCAAACTCAGTATAGCCCTCCTTTGCTGTGGGGACGATTTGCTAAGTAATTTTAAAAGGACCAGGTTTCTCTTTATGCAGCCAGACATGGTTTTAGTCAGCAACCCCGACTGTTAAAACAGGGCCTGCCAATAATTCATCTCTTTTTATACCCGGCTGTTGTTCTTTTCAAAGTATAAAGCGCCGGCCAGTCTGGAGGAAAAAGACCAGTTCTTAGTCTATAAGCTTCTAGTGGAAACATTTAATCCACCATCAGGTAGCCAGAAGGTCTTTTGGTAGCATCCTCAAAAGCTTTTAGAAAGAACTGAGCTTTGCCGGGGTACATTTGCCGAGTGAGCGTAGCGATTTGTAATTTATCCCTGGGGTTTTTGCACATAGCCATGTACTTTGTGTTTAGGTTAATCGTGCGACTCTTTTCCCCCTGACAAAATACGTTTTGAACTATAAACATAATGCTCAGGTTCCTGTGATGCATGTACTTGGTAAAAGCTTTCTCGATTTCATCGCTTTCACAAGCAGAGTTCATCAGATCGTCTATGATCATCATATTTACTTGACTGGTAGGAAACAAATGGTCATCGTCAAAAACATCAGGCAGCCCTCCACAAAATTGATAAAGGGATATTTACAGAGCAGTTCTTTATACAGAGGTTGCCAACAACTGGAACACCACACAGTTTGCTACGTTCAGGGTAATACCTTTGACTTTCACACAGGCCTTTCCTCCTGACAGCTTATACCTGTATGTTTTCGGGCCTGCCAACAAACTTGGCGATGTGTTGATCTGGCGGAATCTCGCCCGTGAGGTCCCCTAAATAATCCCCCAGAGGGAGATTCCAGTTACCCTCCCTTTTCACAAATATCACCGAGTCAGTGTCGTGGAACAGGCATCGCTCTTGCAACCTGTTTAGAAGGTTGTATAGTTCTAAGTGAGCATAAGCAGTGGTGAAACAGGCTATGACGATGTTGGTATTGCCAGAGACAGAGTACCGGTCTTTTGTGTGCTTCCAAGACACACATGCAGTTTCATCATCAATAAACTCGCAGGATGAAACCTCATAATTGGGGGAGAACAGGTACTGAAAGAGTTCGTCAGGGTGTCTCACCATGCTGGTGTTGGGTAGGTTTTTAATTTGGCCAAATTTCCCCCACAGAGAATTTAAAAACTGTTCAGCCATTTGGCATTTAGCGGGGTTCGACCTGATCTCGTGTTGGCATAAACGCACACCTTCTTTCTGGTAGAAATCATTAACATACTTATTTTGTTTTTCTTCATCTGTGCACCAGCTGGGATACCCTGAAGCCTCTTGTTTCTGGCAGAGGTGTAATTTTATGTACTCTGAAAAGAGTTTATCAGATTTTCCATTAAAATGCCAGATTTCATAGTTTTTAGCCACCACATACCCTGTCGCTATGGCTGCATTCAATTCCACCTTGCACCAAGTCCCCAAGGATGGCCCTCTCCTCATCAGTATGGGTGCATGTTTCCCGCTGCACGGTTTGCGCACAAGTTCGGCATAGCAGGAACATAAGCTTGCACCCAGTCTGACAGGTAACAGTGGGAAAAAGAGGCCTCACGAGGGGTACACTTTAACTTTTGCAATTCCAAAATAATTTGCAAGGGGTCCAAATTTGACATAAACTATATTGGGGTGTCCGATAGGATATTCTTTGGTTTTGTTTACAAAAGGGTACAGGCTGGTTAAATCAGAATAGTGGATTTCTTCCCCAGGGTTAGGTTTGTAATAAAGGTGGATAGCGTTTGTCCTCCTTGCAAAAAGAGCATCCCTAGGCATGAATGGCTGGGGCAACTGGACTCGGTTTGAAAAATCTGCAAGCTCCCTGTCTGTTTCTTTCATCACCTCCCACTCGTGCTCCCAGAGAGTCCTCACTACAAAACCAAGCCTTTTCAGATGGTCCTGTGTGTTGACTCCTAAATACTGTTCATACTTTGCTACATAACTGAGCAGAACCATTTTTTGATCTGACCATCTCAGTTTCTCATGCAACTTTCTCGCCTCCGCTAACAATTCCGCATCCGTAGGTTTACGGTTGGACAGAAGGGCCAAGACCCCACCCGCAAAACACAGATTGGTACCGGTGTAAGTCAGGCCTACTAAGCATTGTCTCTTTTTTGGATGATTTGACTACCGAGGATAGAATTTAAAACTCTACGAGTGCCCCCACCCCTGTTTTTTACAACTGTCACAATGAGGCGCAATGTCCCATCGAGATGCAACTCTCTATCACTCTGTAGCAGCTTTGAGGCCTGATTTAAGAAAGCCTCAGCAGACAGCTCATCCCTAGTTCTTCTGACTGAAAACACAGGATTAGTTAAATTTCGGCTCTCTAAACGTAACTGAACATAATCATCAGGGCCTACCCTACCATTAACGTCATCCAGAACTAACCGTATTCCCCCGTGTATGGCTTCAACCACCTGCTGAGCTGAATTTATTCGCTCAGGATTGACAAAACAAAATTCCTCACAATATCTAAGTAATTCATATTGCCAACTTCTCACTCTCTCCATATCCACCTCTGCATTTTCAGGGTTACTTGGGGGTTCCTCTACGGGACCATCAGCGGCATCTTCTATATGAGAGGCTATTTGAGAGTCAGACTCCGAGGGAACTCTGTGAGGGTCATCAGGAGTAGACAGGGACCTTTCTAGAGAGCCCTCTGGGGAAGTTTCTAAATCAGACTCTGCGTGAGAGTCGGGTTCTGCCTCCCCATTTTCAGACAAGCCAGTTTGAGAGCCTCCAGTAGGGGGCATCTGTTTTTGTTTTTTTTCCCCTCATTACCTCTTTAGCCTTTTTAAAAATTTTTACAGAGACCCTGGCCTGGACCGTTTTGGCAGCCATTTGTTTGTCCATCAATCGCTGTCGCCCCTTGTGTTTATTCCTGAGCTGATGTGTTCCCTTGAGGGGGCCCTTTTTACCCAGGCCCCTTTCCATGGCTAATCACGCCTGCTCAGAGCCATCTTTTGGAAAAATTGAAGTAGTTTTCAAAAAATCACCTGCCAGAGCTTTTGCATTTTTGATGTGCTTTCCAGCTCTCCTTTCTTTTAGCTGCCCTGAGGATATTGCAGGCACCACTATTCTGAACAAAGCGTTATCTTTTCCCCAAATCTTCATCGGTTTTCTGAACGAAGCATCATACTTTTCCCAAACACTAGACTATGGGGGAGCTGTGACGAGCTTACGGTGTTGGGAGAATGGTTTGTAAGTCCTTGGTTTTTTATTCACAACCCCTAGAGTGCATGCTGCGGGTTTGTGAATGTGTGTGATTTTGTGCACATTCACAACCCCTAGAGCACGTGCTGCAGGTTTGTGTCTGTGTGTGTTTTTGCTCACAGTTTTCACAGGGCTTGGTGTGGTGGTGGTCGCTGGGAATATATTCCGAAAGGAAACAGTATAAGTTCCCACTGCTTGTTTTTAAATGTACACAACCCCCCTCCCCGTTTCCTAACCCCATTACACCCCCTCCTGAACCATCTCTTCTTACTCATCCATTTACCTGAGTGTAGCAAGGTGGTTACACTGCTCCTTCCCTAAAGGGGTTAAACTAGCCCTGGGAGGCGGCTGGAGAAAGCAGCTCTAAAAGGCTGGGCTGATTGGAGGAAGTGGCTGCAGCTGGGGCCACACCCCAAACAGACTCAACTGGCCCTATAAAGGCAGAGAAGCCAGGGGTAGACAGGAGTCTCTCTCAGCATTCAGAGAGAGAAGGGCCTGGCTGCAGGGTGCTAGAGACAGAGTACCTAAGTGGAGCAGGGCTGGGGAAAGGCTGAGGAGCTGGGGAGCTCCAGCCTGGAAAGCCTCAGGCTGCTGCCTAGCACTGGGCTAACAGGTACTGGGGGTCGCAGAGGGCAGCCCAGGGGTAGGCCAAGGCAGCAGGTCCAAACCCTCCTTGCCAATGATGAGTGGCTGATACTGCAGTTTGCCCCAGGGCGTGGGGCTAGACGATGACTGGCGGTAGCCATATACTGAGGTGAGGTGGGGATAGTGAGTGGGGGTTCCCTGGGGAGGGGAGACCCTAAGACTGGGGGGATTACTGCTAGGGAGCAGCACCCCAGGTAAAAGGGCACAGGGTCCTGGGAGGGATACGGGGGCCAGAGGACAGGTGGATCACCAGCCTGCAGAGGGTGCTCCGGAGCTGGAATGAGCTAATTCCTGGAAGTCACCAGAAGGAGGCGCCGCAGGGGTGAGTCCGCACGTCTACACTGAGTGATGTGATTTTCGTTCACCTTGTCCTCTGGTGACTCCCCCAAGCTGCGTTTGCCTTCTTCCTCCAGCGGGGTGGATGACATCGGGGTGTCTCACAAGCAGTTGGGTTTCGGGTTCCAGCGTATCCATCAATGGCTGGGCCAAAGGGCTCCCCTCAGTCGCTCCCTCCTTCTCCTCTACTGTTGCTGAGGTAGCACTTTGTCCGCGGATGGTCAAAGGCC
The DNA here is from genome assembly GCF_025201925.1 of Gopherus flavomarginatus. Taxonomy (NCBI): domain Eukaryota; kingdom Metazoa; phylum Chordata; order Testudines; family Testudinidae; genus Gopherus; species Gopherus flavomarginatus. The sequence continues at coordinate 213,404,548 of NC_066620.1, read as the reverse complement.
CTCGTGGCTAAAACAAAGGCCAATGTTCTCACGGGGGTGGTGAAGGAGTCCATGTTTCCACGATTTCTAAAGCACACGTTCTTGGGAAAAGATGGCCTATTCTGTGCCAGCGCTGGGACTTCTGGGGTGATGGTGCTGCACTCTGATTGGCAGAGGGTGCTGGGAGGAGTTCTTAGAGGGGTCACACGACATGCTTTTGGGTGGGTCACTGTGCCCCAGAACGCCCCCAATTGGTCAAATCTGCTCTCGGGACGGTCCTATGTGGCAGAAACCCCTCCCGATTTGGTAGAGGGTGGTGTGACGAGTTCTTAGAGGGGTCACATGAACCGCTTCTGGGTGGTTCACCCCACCCTGGAATTCCCCCTGATCGGTCAAATCTCCTCTCAGAGTGGGCCTATGGGGGTGATACCCATCCTGATTGGTACACGGCAGTGGGAGGAGTTCTTAGAGGGGCTCACATGACACACTTTGCTTCCAGTCATGTGCCCGCCTTGACCCTGGAAGTAATACCCCCCCCCCATGGGTGGGACTTCCGGTGACAGGTGGTCGGAGTTTAAGGGGTCAAGGGGCAGGGTTAGGGTTTCAGTGATGGTAAGGCCTTATACTACTGGTCACTCTTGGAGGCCCTTACCCTACTATCACGTTTTCTTGAACCAGAGTCCTTGGATATTTGGGACATCACTTTGTTTTGAATCTTGGTGCAGGTTTGCTTGAGGCACATTAACATCTGTTTGAGAACTGATGACTTTGGGGGAGAACCGTCAGGACTCTCAGTTGTTTTCTCCCCAGCTTGCGAAAGCCCTGTTGTGCTGGTAGCAATGGACACCATATTTGGTTGCTTGGTGGGAGCCGTTTTCCCCATTCCATCTTGCGTCTTCTTCCTGTCTGCTGGAAGGAGACACACCACTGGCATCTTGTTGTGGTTGGATGATGCTGTGGAGTCTCCTGGAGTCCATCGCTGTGGAATTCCATGGGATCTTCTGGGCAAGTCAGCACCTGCAGAGCCAGCTGGTCTCTTCTGTCGAAGCTTACCGCACTTCTTGCAGACTCTGATTGGTGGCTGGTCCCTGGAGAGCTTTGAATTCACAGTTCCATCGAACCCATGTGGATCCATGATGTCTCGAAGATCATGCAGCTCAGCAGATGTCTCCTTCTGAGTTTTCTTATGCATCATCTTTTCTGGATATGCTTTGTGGCACTGCTGGCAGACTGAGACCTGGCCCACCAAGTGGCGGGAGCTGCTCAACATCTCCCTCAGGTGCTTGATCAGCAGGTTGTGTGCAGCCTGCCCAGCAATGAGAGAGTCAAGGGTGGATCTTGTTAGCTACTCAGAGCCTGGTGCCTCTGGGGCAACCTGGTGGCTTTGGGTCCTGGGAAGATCTGCCCTGCCCTCACCTGCCTGTGCCCCTGGCCCCAGGCAGGAGCCTTCTCCCAAGAGAACCTTCCTCTCCATGTGCAGCTGCAGCTTCTCTTCAGTCCCTTTGGTGCCGCTCACACTGGTAAGGGGCTTTCTCAACTCACTCCTACAAATCTGGAGTGTCGCTGTGAGTGTCTTCTCTGCTATTGCGGTTCCTGGAGGTGGTGATGTCAGATCCACCCCGGCTGGCAGAGTGCAGCGATCTGGGTTATTCTGGTTTCCTGCCACGCCATCATTCCTGCCCGTCTCCACTGGTGTTGGAGGACGTGTGGAAGAAGAGGAGAATGTGTTTTGCCTGCCTGTCTGCAGGAAATCGATCTCCATCTCACTGAACTCGACACTGGCTCCCCTGGCTTGGACGACGTGAGGCAGCTTTGCGGAGGGCTCTGGGTCCAGGGTGAGCATCCCCCTCTGAATGACGAGATGTTGATGTCTTATGTGGAGTTCGATGGGGCGGGCAGGCTGTTGTCCCATCGTTGGGAATGCCGCTGTCCTGCGCTTACCTGGCTCCCTAGGGGGGCAGAGTGGCCCGGGCAGGGCAGTCTCTCTCAGGAGGGGAGCATCTCTGTGCGACTCTCTCACCATCTTGGGAAATGCCTTCATTTGGATCTCCGAGCATTTCTGAGCCACGTGATCCTGCAGCTTGACCACTGCCGTGGGCACAAGCTTGGCCAGGATGGCCTCGGGGGATTCCATGATCTTTTGGGGCAGGGGTCGCCAGGGGCAGACACATGGCTCCTGGATCTCCTGTGCATGCTGAGGGCTGGTGTCGGATCGGAGGGGCTCCGGGACCTTTGCTGGAAATCCACATTTGGGCGGATCTGTGTCTAATTCCAATTGCTGCTTGGTTTCCCACTCACTCAGCAATGGCTCTACTGGAATGGGGGTTTGTGGAGCCCCCAGTCGCCTCTGCAGATGCTTCTGTTCAATGCTGAAGTCTGAGCCATGGGCTGACATCTGGTCCAGACCCATGGTCTGGTCTCGCCGGTCTCGTCTGCTGTGGACAGGAGGCCTGGGGAGAGGCTGGGCTTGGATGGGATGAGTGGATCCTTCCCAGCTCGCGACAGGCATGATCTCCCTTGTGTGGCAGAGGGGCTCTGACCGAGTGACGGAGGCTTCTCTCAGGGAAAAGGAGCTGGGACTCCAGAGGGAAGAGGTGGTGGATTCCATAGAGGAATAGGAGAACTGGCTCATCACAGATGTCGTCACACTCGGGCTGTGGGGGACAGCAGACAGGGACAGATGGGACATGGCCTGCTGAGCAAAGGCAAGGCTTAGGGACAGCCTTCCAACTGTAGTGCAATGGGGCAGTGCCTAGGCATGCATTGCACACCACACCCTGACACAAGGACATCAACTGGGTAATGAAGGACTAAGAGGGGGAGATGGCACTCATTTTATCTATTATAATAACCCCTTCGTCACACGCACATGTGCAGCACCTAGCACAACGGGGCCTTGAGCATGGGGATTGGACTAGATGACCTCCTGAGGTCCCTTCCAACCCTGATATTCTATGATTGGGGACATAGTGCAATTTTAATAGAAAGATTAGCTAACATCAATTGGTTTGTGTGAGGAAGATGTGAGCATGTGTGTGTAACCCTTGCCAGAGGAAGTTGTGAAGGCCAAGACTATAAACTATAAAAGGAAATAGATAAATTCATCAATGGCTATTAGCTAGGATGAGCAGGGATGGTGTCCCTAATCTCTGTTTGTCTGAAGCTGGGAATGGGCGACAGGGGACAGATCATTTGAGTCCCTGTTCTGGTCATTCCCTCTGCTGCACCAGGCATTGGCCAGTTTTGGAAGACAGGATACTGGGCTAGATGAACCTTTGGCCTGACCCAGTCTGGCTGTTCTTATGTTCTTACATTCTAACCCCCTGGAAAACTGTCCTCTTCTAATGGCTGATATACTAGATGCTAACAACCTAGTATTACTCCCGATTAATGGGTTTTTTTCAGTAGTGGAGGTCGGTGCTATGGTCCTGAAAGTCCTGGTTTTGAACCCAGCTGATGACTCATGTTTGGGGTGTATCACGGGGTGCCCCACTCACTGCTTGTCTGGTGCCTACTCTGGGGATTAGCTCTCGAGGTCAATGGCCCTTCCAATTGTCACATATGGTCACATCATCTCTCTCGTTACGAGAACTGCAGTGTCCTCTTCTTGACTCAGCCCCCTGGCTAGGCCACTCAGCATTTCCTCCTCTTCCAGGGTACAGTCCTTCAATTGCCTGTCCCTCCCACAGGGACCCAGACAGTCTTCCTGTTCACTGCCCTGCCGGTCTATGCCGTGCCCTTGGTGGCTCGTAGGGAAACCCGGCCTGTACTTCACACCGGGGTCCAGGCCAGGAACCCTCAACCCAGCAGTTCTGGGCTTTCCTCTCCCAGCCTGGACTGCTTCCTACTACTCCTGGTCCCCTCCTTGCTCTGGGTGCACCAGCTCCAAACACTCCCCCTCCCCCTTTCCCAGCCGCAGCCCCTGTCTGTTGCCAGCTTCCTGGCTTTATAGACCCCGCCTATTCCTGCCCAGCTGAGCCTGCTTGGAATCAATTCCCTGCTCCCTGACTCTTCCTCCAGGTGCACCCTGTGGAGTTAATGGGCCTGCCTGGCCACCTGAGCCCCTTCCGGCCCTATGTGGGGTGGACACCCCCTCACAGAGTGTCATTTGATTGCTTTTTCTTTCAAACACAGCAGGGGCAGGTTCTAGACAGTCGCCTACTGGGAGATATTGTCATACAGAAGGATTTGATCCTGCTCACAACCCCAGCTTGTAGTCTCTGTATTTAATTTCTGATAATCCCTCACCTCACTTCCACTGGTATCTCATCTTGGAAGCTAAAGCCTCTTAGTGGCTTTTTCCCTGTTATTTTAGGATCCTGGAGTGTCTGGTTTTCCCTGCTCCCTCCTCTCTACATTCACTGTCCCCTCCTACCCTGCCCCTCGCTTAGTTACCTTACGGTATCAGAACTTCATCCAGGTGTCTGGTCACATACTGTAGCCTCCTCTCAACAAGCCCGAGGCGCTGAGGCAAGAGGAGTTTCTGCAGATGCACAGGGCAGCTGTGGAACAGAGAGCAGATAGCTGAGTGCAGGCCTTCCCCTCAGACCTTCTTTTACCCAGAGGTGCAGCACCGAAAGGCTCCCTGTCCCATTCTCCATTGAGGCAGCCTCCTCCCCTGCAATACCCGGGCCTTGGATGTTCTGGTTTGGGGTTAGCTGGATTGTTAGGTGAGCCCTGTCTAGTGCAGAGGAGGTGAGAGTGTAGCCTGCTGGCAGCGTGTGTGTCATGTTCCTTCCACAGAACCTAATCAACATATAGGATAACAGCCTACTATAGCGACTAACTAATGCAGCTTCCTCTTCAGCTCTAAGGGGTGCTTTATACTGCAGAGCTGAAGGTCCAGGGTTCAAATCCCACTGGGAACCTATGCTGGAGAAGGGGTCATTACCCAAGTGCTGCTGGATCCCTTTCACCCTACTCACCGTACCAGAAAGGCCAGCCTTCCTCCTGACCTCTCCACCTCACCTCCCTGGGGTGCACGGGGCTGCTCCCAGAAAACATTTTTTCCCCCTCTTGGGAGGGGAGGATGGTCCAGTCGAGGATGGTCCAGTCGACACAATCTCCTCTCCCCCCCCCCCCCCCGCCACTGCCCCAGGTTAAATGAGCCGTACGATGCTCGAGGAAGGGAATGACCCACTGTACAAGGCGTAGGGGTGGATTAGAGATGGCAACTTCTGCTGGGTGGGAATGAATTGCATGATTCTAAAGGAGAAGAGTTGCTTGTCTGGTACACAGGGCAGGGCAGGGGAGGGATTGCCCGGGCTACTGCCCCTGGGTGGGGATGAATTGCATGACGCTAAAGGAGGGGACTGAGCCACTGCAGATTTATGGAGGAGGGCATTGCTTACCATGTCTCTAGGGTAAAGACTGCACAAGCCTCCTCCAACTCTTCCTTGCAGTGTCCAAAAGCTGCCAGAAGTGAGACATAAAGGAGACATTGAGCTGCTTGGGCACCATCTGCTTCCTAGCACCCTACGGCCCCAGATTTCAAAGGCAGCCTGTGAACGGAGCCCCAGGCAGTGCCTCTGCATGACTCTGGGCACGACTGTGCCTTCACAGGAAGAGGAGAGGCGGGCGGGGGAATAGACCCTATTTCTCTGCTTTGCATGGAGCCTGAGTCTGCTGCAGCTGTGGGGTCAGGTGCTGCTTACCTTTCGGTTTCTTCTTTTTCATTCTGCGCCTCCTCTTCCTCGGAGAAGCCTGCCACACACAGAGAAAGCAGCAGGGTTAGAAGAGAACTCCTCAATAAACCTGGGAGAACAATGAGCCAGAGGTGATTGCCATGTGGGGCCAGAGGGAAGTTTTTCCTTGTGGCAGAATATTGCACTATGAGGCATCATGGGTAGGCACTGTGCTTTCCTATGATGCAGCCAATATAGGGCACAAAGCACAACCCATAACAGGGGTCACTGGAACAATCCAGGGGTTGGAGAAACAGTGATTGCCGATACCAGGAGCCTGCAGAGTTTATAAGCATTGAAGGAGAGAACCTGCAAAGTTCTCTCTCCTCCAGAGATGATAAAACTCTGCAAGTTTTAGGATTGCAGGGTATGCAACTAACCCGATACCATGCACGGAATTCAGACCTTGGGGGAGAAATCCGACATCTGGACAACAGTGTTTCCTATATACATATTTAGGGAATGCATGCTATTGAGGTTTTACCTGCATGCATTTGAGATGGCCATGCTACTCCTGAGTGGTGAAGCCAGGAATGGGTTATGCAAATCCTCCCAAACAAGTGCTGCTATAATCCCTATATCATCGTTAAACGACAGTTGTTTACACCAAAAAACAACAACAGTTTGGCATGAGTTCAGTCCACGTGCCTGGGAGCTGCAAAGTTTCTTGAAGGTAAACTGCACTGCTTGCAGCTTAACTATCCAGGTATTCCTTTCACAGGCTAGATCTTTCTCGCCTGGGCTCAGCCCCTGCCCTCCTCCCCCACAGTTTAGTTCCTTTATTTCTCCAGGTGTTTTCAGCAGTCTTCCTTTTTGGGCAGAGAGGTGGTGGAGAAGAAACTAGATTAGCTCACTTCCAAGTCTTAAATAGGATTTGGCTATGACAGGAATCCTTTGTCTCCCAGTTTGACCCCCCCCCCACTCCCTCCTAGTGGAAAAATACCACCAGTCCAAAATGGTGCCCACCTGAGGGAACCAGGTTTGTTTAGTCTGCAGAAGAGAAGAATGAGGGGAGATTTGATAGCTGCTTTCAACTACCTGAAAGGGGGTTCCAAAGAGGATGGCTCTAGACTGTTCTCAGTGATAGCAGATGACAGAACAAGGAGCAATGGTCTCAAATTGCAGTGGGGGAGGTTTAGGTTGGATATTAGGAAAAACTTTTTCACTAGGAGGGTGGTGAAGCTCTGGAATGGGTTCCCTAGGGAGGTGGTGGAATCTCCTTCCTTAGAGGTTTTTAAGGGCAGGCTTGATAAAGCCCTGGCTGGGATGATTTAGTTGGGAATTGGTTCTTCTTTGAGCAGGGGCTTGGACTAGATACTTCCTGAGGTCCCCTCCAACCCTGATATTCTATGGATTCTATGGCCATGGCTACACTGGCACTTTACAGCGCTGCAACTTTCACGCTCAGGGGTGTGAAAAAACACCCCCCTGAGCGCTGCAAGATACAGCGCTGCAAAGCCTCAGTGTAATCAGTGCTGCAGCGCTGGGAGCGTGGCTCCCAGCGCTGCAAGCTACACCCGTAGAGGATGTGGTTTACATGCAGCGCTGGGAGAGCTCTCTCCCAGCGCTGGCGCTCCGACCACACTCACACTTCAAAGCGCTGCCATGGCAGCGCTCTGAAATTTCAAGTGTAGCCATACCCTATGATTCTATGAGGTGACATGATCACATGACTCTGCAGTGTCAAAGCAGCATCCCAGGAAACTTCTCAGGAAGGAGGAAGATTAGTATCTTCAAAGTCTTATTGTCCTTGCTAATGGCCCATCCAGGCTGATTGCCTACTGTTTGGGGGGCATTTCCCTGGTGCAAGCACTTTTGGAATTGACACACAGTCCATATTCCTAACTTCAGATGCAGAAATGATACATCCATACAAATAGGATAATCCCATTCAGTAAATCATAACCTTTCCAATGATATCTCACATGACCCATCTTGCATAAAACATACCTTAGTTATGCCATATTCACAGAACAATATTTCTATGAAGAATATGGGGTGTAATGTCAGAGGGGTGAAGAAGCATGTGGACAAGGGCGATCCAGTGGATATAGTGTACCTGAACTTTCAGAAAGCCTTTAACAAGATCCCTCCCCAAAGGTTCTTAAGCAAAGTAAGTTGTCATGGGATAAGAGGGAAGGTCTTCACATGGACCAGTAACTGGTTTGTTTATGAAGAGAGATAAATAAGAAGGTCCCGCAGAGATCTGTAGTGGGACCAGAGTTGTTCAACATATTCATAAATGATCTAGAAAAGGGGGGAAACAGTGAAGTGGCCAGTTTTGCAGATGATACAAAACTAAAGATCGTTAAATCCAAAGCTGAATATGCCCTCCTTGTTCCCAGATGTATAACTCTGTGCTGGGCTGTGTGAAAATGCATTTTGTTTGAATGGGCCTCATTTGCCAAACGAACTCTCCAGAACTCTCTGACTGCCCTGTCCTCATCTGAAGAAGTGGGTATTCACCCACGAAAGCTCATGCTCCAAAACGTCTGTTAGTCTATAAGGTGCCACAGGATTCTTTGCTGCTTTTACAGATCCAGACTAACACGGCTACCCCTCTGATACCTGTCCTCATCGTTATTTACCATTCTGCCAATCTTCGTGTCATCAGCACATGTTTATTAGCAGCAATTTTGTATTTACTTCCAAGTCATTGAAAAAATACTGACTAGCATCAGACCTAGTCCTGATCCCTGCAGAGCCCCATTAGAAACACCCACATTCGATGAGCCCTTTGACAATTACTTTTTGAGATCTGTCAGTTCGCCATTAGCCTGTTCTCAATTCTTTTAACCTGCGCTCCATTGATATTGTATAGTGCTAATTTTTAATCCAAATGTCCTGCGGTACTTGGATGCATAAACAGGGGAATCTCAAATTGGAGGAGAGAGGTTATTTTACTTCTGTATTTGGCACTGGTGCAACCACTGCTGGAATCCTGTGTCCAGTTCTGGTGTCTAACATTCAGGAAGGATGTTAATAAATTGCAGAGGGTTCAGAGAAGAGCCATAAGAATGATTAAAGCATTAGAAAACATGCCTTGTAGTGATAGACTTTAGGAGCTCAGTCAATGTTGCTTAAAGAGGTTAAGGGTGGTTTGAGGAAAAGTCTATAAATACCTACATGGGGACCAAATAATTACAAATGGGCTCTTCAATCTAGCAGAGAAAGGTCTAACGTGGTATAATGGCTGCAAGTTGAAACTAGACAAATTCAGACTGGAAAGAAGGCGTCCATTTCTAACAGTGAGAGGAATTAACCACTGGAACAATTTACCAAGGTCATGGTGGCTTAATTCTACATCACTGGCAGTTTTTAAAATCAGGATTGGACATTTTAATAAAAGGTATGCACTAAGCATTATTGTGGGGAAGTTCTTTGACCTCTGCTAGACAGGAGAGTCAGACTAGAAGATCACAATGGGCCCATCTTGCCTTGGATCTATGAAAAACAACACCTTACAAAAGTCTAAGTTTGTCACATCTATGTTTGACATGGCCCATTTTCCATAAACATTGTTAACCTGCTTTAAATATATTCCCGTCCTTTACTTCTTTATTGATTGAATCCCATATCAGTTTGCCCATTATTTCAGGCTAAGTGGCCTATAAGAAGCCGGGCCAACCTCCTGTAGCTTTTTGAATATTGACAAAACATTAGCACACTTCCAGCCTTCTGGAATTCCCTCAGGAATCCTAAATTTGTTAAAAAATTAATGTCAGTGGGCCAATAACCTCCTGAGCCAGCTCTTTGAGGACTCTTGTGTGGAGATGATCTGAGCCTGCTGATTTAAAAATACTTATGTTTGGTTCCTGCATTCAGCTGGCATCAATCCAGCCTTTCCATGTCTCTAGGAGTCTCACTTACCTCAGATCTGATGAGCCTTATCACAGCATAATAGACAAGGAGAAGCAGCGTGAATTTCAGAATTGTTAGGCAGGAGGCAGAGTTGAGATATAGGAGGAGTGAACTCATTTTGCCGGGCTCAGGCACTAAGAACCACAGACACTCTCAAGCCAGCAACAAGTACCCAGGCTACACCTGAGGGCAGGTTGCTGCTCTGGCATCAGGCAGGCGCTGATGTTGTCTCTAGGTCACAATGGGGCTGCCCTCGTGCAATCTCCCTCTAGTCTGTGAGGTGTCAATGCTGTACTTAGATCAGGAGATAGGATGGGGCAGCCGCCCAAGGGGGCTGAATGCTGAGCTCAGAATAAGGCAGGAGAGAGGGCATCAGGTTTCCCCAGAAAACCCTGGGTCTTTTCCGAGCTCTATGACTCTCAAGCCCCTAGGCAAGGGACATTTTTTCCTTACTTGTGGGAACTCCTAAAACCCCTGTGACTGAGGCAGAATCTCCCAGCCTGAAGAGAGAAGCAGCCCTGAAGTGATTATCTAGCGCTACGAGTGCAGAAAAACATTCACGGTATCGCCAGCCCAAGCATTCCAAAACCATGAGCTGTGCCCCACCAAAATCATGAGATTGGCTTCAAAATAATGAGATCTTCAAAAACCATTCATCTGGGGAACTCTTCATTTGCCTTCTGGTGTCTGAGCCGCTAGGGTGCACTCAATTCACATTCTCCAGCTTCTCTTTGCAACCACGAGGGCTTAAAATTGGCTAACAAATAAAATAAAGAGGAGAGATTCTCAAATAAATCACTTGACTCCAGCAGTGGGCGGTTGTCATAGCATTCTTTCTCAATTCTGAACCTTAGAGTCCAGAAAATGAGATACTAGCATGAATTTCCCTAAGCTTAATTACCAGTTTAGATCTGATAGGCTGCCACCACCCAAAAATATAGTGTTTTGGGGCACTCTGACCTCCCCAACCTTCCCTGGGGACCCCAAGAACCCAGATCCCTTGGGTTCTTAAAACAAGGAGAAATAAACCATTCCCCCACCTTTCCCCCTCCCAGAACTTCCCTCCCTGGGCTATCCTGAGATACTGATCTAACCTCTTAAATCACCATACAGGGAAGCATCTCCTTTCCTTTCCACAAAGAGGCAAACAGATTCAAGGAAAACGGAGAGACAACAGAGAGATTTTATCCCTCCCTCCTTCTGCCTCCCCCACCTGTCCTGGTGAGTTATCCCAATCCCCTGGAATAACACAAGGGAAACAAGAAAAAAAAATCAATCAGGTTCTCTAAAAAGAAATCTTTTAATAAAAGAAAGGAAAAAGTAAAGAATTATCTCTGTAACTTCAAGATGTAAATCTTACAGGGTCCTATAGCTTACAGATACCAGAGAGAGACTTTCCCCCCAGTACCAATACAAATCAAAATATTCCCAGCAACTACACATATAAAAGTTAACCAGCCAGATCCACAATTGCAAATAGAGTAAAACAATTAAAAAGCCTAAACTGCCTGTTTTTTACCTGCTATTTGAAAAGAAACTTAGAGAGCCTGTAGTAATGTCTGGTCTCTCTCAGACCCTCCGAGAGAAGAACAAAGAACTCACACCCAAAACTCCCTCCACCCAGATTTGAAAATATCTTGTCTCCTGATTGGTCCTCTGGTCAGATGTTGCAGGTCACTGTTTGTTAACCCTTTACAGGTGAAAGAGACATTAACCCTTAGCTATGCAACCATGAGGGCTTAAAATTGGCTAACAAATAAAATAAAGAGGAGAGATTCTCAAATAAATCACTTGACTCCAGCAGTGGGCGCTTTAAGAAAAACACCCTATATCATAAGATAATAAAGAGTCCTACCGCTTATCTAACATGTTCAGTCAGTAGATTTCAAAGCACTTTACAAAGGAGGTCTGTAGCATTAGCCCCTTTTTTGAGATGGGAAACTGAGGCACAGAGCAGATCAGTGACTTGCCCAAGGTCAACCAGCAAGAGAGTAGCAGAGCCAGGACTAGCACTTAAGTCTTCTGAGTTCCATCTAGTACTCTGTCCACTAGGCCACAGTGCATTTGAAGTAAGAGGTTATAGTCAATACATTCCTGTAGTTGTTATTTTGGGCTCTTCCAATACCATTGTTATTGAAGTTACACATTTTGACCTGTGGCCTGTGCTGGCACAGGGGCATCCTTGTTAAAACGAGTTTTTCATAGCAAGTTGCATCGGAGTTCTTGTTAGGCCTGAACACAAGTTAACTGAACCATGTCTCCGATGTCCCCATGGGAAAGTTCAAAAGCCATTCAAGGCCTTGCAGTGCACTGACGTGCTGGGATTTTCAGAAAGCCTTTGACAAGGTCACTCACCAAAGGCTCTTAAGCAAAGTAAGCTGTCACGGGATAAGAGGAGGGGTCCTCTCATAGATCAGTAAGTGGCTGAACCATAGGAAACAAAGGGTAGGAATACTGCATGCAGATGTGGTCTCCCCAACTCAAAAAAGATATCTTGGAATTGGAAAAGGTTCAGAAAAGGGCAACAAAAATGATTAGGGGTATGAAACAGCTTGCATAGAAAGAGAGATTAATAAGACTAGGACTTTTCATCTTAGAAAAGACAACTACAGGGGATATGATAGAGGTCTAGAAAATCCTGATTGGTGTGGAAAAATTAAATAAGGAAGTGTTATTTACTCCTTCTCATAACAGAACTAGGGGTCACCACATGAAATGAATAGGCAGCAGGTCGAACGGAAAAAAAGGCAGTATTTCTTCACACAATGAAGAGTCAATGCAGGGAACTCTTTGCCAGAGGATGTTGGGAAGGCCAAGACTATAAGAGGGTTCAAAAAAGAACTAGATAATTTCATGAAAGATAGCCATTGATGGGCCTATTGGCCAAGATGGGCAGGGATGCCCCACCATGTTCTGAGTGTCCCTAGGTTCTGTTTGCCAGAAAGTGGGAATGGATGACAGGGGATGGATCACTTGATAATTCCCTGTTGTGTTCCTTCCCTCTGAAACACCTTGAATTGGCCACTGTCGGAAGACCGGTTACTGGGCTAGATGGACCTTTGGTCTGACCTAGTGTGGCCGTTCTTATGTTACAGCTGTTCAGCCTCCTTGATACCTGTGATGTCATAATCCTGCTCAGTTCTCCAGTCTTCCATGGAGTCTAGATGGAAAGACAGGGTAGATGTCACCTAGTGAGCTGGGCCTGTAAGAGCAACCTATGTTGAGGCAGAGAGGGGCTCCTGGGAGAGCAGAGTCAGTGCTCCATTAAAGAGCCGGAGACAAGGGCCTGGCCTCAGTGTAACCCACCAAACCTTGATTGCACCCGTACCCGTAATAATTCCATTGTATTGCAGGGACAGTGAGCAGATTCAGTCTGTTCTGACAGCGGAACTTCCCCCTGTGGAGAACAACACAAATATGCAAATTGGGACAGGTGCTGATGCCAGTACGTGGAGTTGCTCCAATTTGGAGGAAAGACACCACAGTGTAGTAAAGCTGCTCAGACTATACAAAAAATCCTTCGGTTTATAAGATGACAATTTGTGGGTTAACTAAGACGCCTCATAAATCGAAACATGCTCTTATCATTACAGCAATACAGCAAATACCGGTCAGAGAAAAATAAAAGTATCCAACATACAGATTTCTTCAGTACTGAAAAGTACACAGGCCATTAATCCTATGCATTGAAAGCATGCACTGCTTATTTGGCATTTATGTACCCTGTGCCCCTGGTTGACAACCACTGCTTTAGAAGTACCGACTTCCAAGACTCAATGGACTAGAGAAAGGGGCAGACAACCCCACATTCTTTCACCTAAAAAACCAAAAACACCAGCACCTTCGGGCCCCTGGAAGAGAGCCTGAGCAAGGGGAGAGCCAGTCACCATTTTGCTGAGAGACTGTGGCTGAGAGAAACCATCTTGAACAGAGCCTGTGTGAAATAAGGCATACATTTATACTGGTGAGACTAATTAATCATTGGAACAATTTACCAAAGGTTGTAGTGGATTCTCCATCACTGACAACTTTTAAAATAAGACTGGATGTTTTTCTAAAAGATCTGCTGTAGGACTTATTTTGGGGAAGATTTCTGGCCTGTGTGATACAGCATTCCGGCCTTGGAATCTATGAAAGCACCTTTCAAAGGGCAGTATGGATTAGTAGACTATTAAACACATGAGGAAACTGAGGTACAGAGAAGCGACTCATCCAGGCTCATGCAATAGGTCAGTGGCAGAACTGGGACTGCACTGAGGTCTCCTGACTGCCCAGCCAGTGCCCTGCCCATTGGAACACACTGCCTCCTCGATAATACATTATATTCCCCGAAAATAAATACTGAATAAGGAAAGGAGAGCATTCACGCTAGCAATCAGATTTCTTGGAGTTCTGCTCATCCAATCAGGGAACAGAAGTCAAGTCATATGACCCAAGTGTCCAATCCACACACTGTGAGTTTTAACTAGCAGACTGATTCCTGAAGAATTATTATTCACGGAACTCACCCCGGGGATCATTTTTGAAATAGGGATAAATTTGAGTGCCCTGTAAGCCTCTTACGGAGAATTTGTGAAGAGGAAAATGGGATGGATTCACAGCCTAAATTATTCCCCATGAATTATTTGCTTGGCTGTAAAGCTAAGTGCTTCCATACCCCCCGCCCCCATCTCGGCAAGTACTGCCGACCTAATACATTCAAACATCACAAGTCAGGCCTCCTGAATTATGAGATTTTAAAATTATCTGGGGGACTCTCTTGATTTGCCTTATACTTTTTGAACCATTGGCGGGGTCACATTTTGAAGCACGACAAGCTAGACATTTACTATTTTTTAAATGAAAGTGGAGATTCTTGTGTGCTCGGGGGTGGCCCCACTCTGGGGTACTCTCTCCGCACCGGCCTCTTCCCTGACCCCTGATCAGCACATTATGTTCAAACCAAATACAATTTATTAAACAGCAACCGTAAGGAAAAATGGAAGAAGGTTAAGGAGAACAAGGGATCCGCCCTGTGGGCTCAGGGGCACCACAACCGGCGTCTCTGGGATGCGAGGGCAGGTCACAGCCTGTTCCTCACACTCCCGGCTCCCTCGCAGGCCTCAGGCTCTAGCCAGCCGGGCCCTTCTCCCCAGCATCGCCCACCCCCCCGGTCAGGGTCAGGTTCCCTCTCCCCCGAGTCTGGCCTGCGTGTCTGGGGGCATCTCCCTGCGCTGGGCCCCTGCTCAGGGCCCCCGTCGCTCTGCCCGGCCACTCCCCACGCCCGGCTCCAGCGTGACCGGCGCCCACAGTCCCGGCTCTGGCCCCGCAGCTCCCCGCTGCAGCTTGGCCCTGGCTCCCTGACGGCGCGGCTGGTCTGTGCTGCCCCAGCTCCCAGCTGTTCCAGCTCCCCCGTCTCTGGCTGCTGCTCTCCCCTTAGCTCTGCCCCGCTCGCCTCAGGGAGCTCCCCTCACACGAAGGATGGGATCCTGGGCTCCTGGTTCCCTCATTGGCCGGCCTGCCCTGTCAATCAGGCTCACCTGGAGCATTGGCATTTTCCTGGGGACTGTCAGTCTCAGAATCCTGATTTCTCTTCATCCATTCCCCTTTCTTTTGGTACTGGGAGAGGCCAGCCAAAAACCCCTCTAAGTGTCAGTGGGGGGCAGCAGCCTCCTCCTGCAGTCTTAGATCTAATCTTCAGAGCAGGCCCCTTGGACTGAACTGGAAATTGGGATTCAAAACACACACATGAAGCCCCTGATGCTTTGAGCTCCAAACAGTTCTTAGATCTGACTGAGTTTCCACTCTCACAAGCTCTTCATCTACCCGCCCTCCAGTCCCTCTTCCGAGTGCACGGGCAGCCTGGGGCTGCACTGACAATATCTTCAGCAGTGTCATAATACACAAAATATTTTAAAGCAATACATGATAAAATTTGCTCATGCAGTTCTTTCTTTAGTTTTAATCAAATGTCTTGACTCAGACGAACTTTCATACCAGGGCAAATGTGAAAGCGAGAACATTTTCTATACAAGCAAACAATCTTTTTACAGTACTTTGCCTGAAACTTGCAAAATCTCAGTTTCTACAGTTTTTAAATTATCTAGGCTCAATCCTTCAAAGTCACTGGGAGTTTTGGGTACCCAGGGACTGCAGCATCAGTCTTTTAACTATTCTAAACTCTTTCTGGTTTTCAGCCTAGCTCCTCTTTCTGCTTAATTCTGCAGTGAAGATTGGGGGGTGGGATAGCTGAGTGGTTTGAGCATTGGCCTGCTAAACCCAGGGTTGTGAGTTCAACCCTTGAGGGGTCCATCTACAGAACTGGGGTAAAAATCTCTCTGGGGACTGGTCCTACTTTGAGAAAAAGGGTTGGACTAGATGACCTTCTGAGGTCCCTTCAAACCCTGATATTCAAAAAAAATAAATAAGTCATCATGAAATTCACATGGAAGCAATTGTGATGTGGAAGCAATTTGAGGTCACAAATTCAGCACTGCACTGTAGAGATATGGAGAAGATAGGCTAGGACAGAAACAATGTAAACCAAAACTCAAATTAGCAAAAAATTACATGGTTTCAAAAATATTTTTTTAATGAAAATATATACGTATATCTCATAGAGCTGGAAGGGACTGAGTCCTGCCCCCTGCCTTTCACTAGCAGGACCAAGTGTTGATTTTTGCCCCAGATCCCTAAGTGGCTCCCTCAATGAGTGAACTCACAACCCTGGGTTTAGCAGGCTAATGCTCAAAACGTCAAGCTATCCCTCCTCCCTTAAAGTTGTTAATTGCTATTTAAAAGTCCAGCCCATTGTGAAATTTCTGCCTAAGGGATTAAATCCTTTGCCATCCCAAAGCAGAGTAATAGTCGACTTGGGCACAAACTGTTTCTCGGGGGCTGCGGGAAGAAACCAAGTCCACCATGATAATCCTGAGTCTGCAGTAGCTCTTGTCACTTCTGCAGTCCAGCTCCACAGAGGTCAGTGACTGCTGAATCCATGTAGGAACAGGTCTATGCCCCCAGCATCTGGCCACCCTATGGCCCAATCATTTTTCATCCTCCTAAATACCACTGCATGGGGACATCTAGGAAAAACCCCTTGCAGTGCTGGGGTCTATGGCCCTGTGTGGGCTGCCCAAATCCTACTATTCTGCACAACAGAACCATGTCAGTTCCACTGGGTCTGTGGTGTTTTGAAGAGGAAGAGGCGAGGTTGTATCATTGGGGTGTGTGTGTATATATGTTGTCTGGAGCAAGCAGACTGAAGCAAATTTGTTCAGGTGCACCCATCATGTGTTGCTCAATTATTTGAAGTTTGTCTACCTTTTGACTCATAAAGCCATGATGAGTTTGTATTGAACAACTCATGGCTCACACATCTCAATACTCAGACACCAGTTTCTACTTTAGACTTGCATTTGTCACGTATAAGTCTCAGACAGACAGACTTCTTGCAGTATTTTGAAAAAGAGAAATTTCCCCTTCACAACAACACTTGATTGTAAATGCTATTTTAATTTTTATTCTAGTTATCTGATGATGCAGCTTTTCTCTTAGTGTTAAAATGCTTTGTTTCCACTATCTTAATTCACTAACACTTGACAAGGTTCCAATTTCTAGACTGGTTACTCACATAATAAACATCTGTAATTAACAAAATGCACTGAATAACTCAGTGCAGATAGGTGAATGAAGTGAAACTACAGATCTTCATATACAGCATTTCTTTTTCCGGGTATATTTACATAATAAAAAAAAAGAATCCTTGAATCTCAAGAAATTATAAAATCCTCTACTGTGCTTGAATAAAGGAATCAAAACATTTAAATCTTTGCTCTTTCCTATACAAACCAGTCAGTCTTCATTAAAAGAAAATGATTTCAAACACGCCAAAATGATACTTAAAACTCCACTTACTCAAAAGATAGCAATGAAAACAACAGAGGTCTGCTTTTAAACTGAATTTCTCCCATCCCAGAAGAGCTGCAGCTTGAACTTGCTTTTTATTTTCTACTCTCACAGATGGAAAGAAGGTGCACTGCAGAGGTGCCCAACTCAATGGTACATAACCACCCAACCTGTCGCATCTGAAATGCTGACTGTGACAAGCGCTGCAGGCTTCAAGAAAACATTATTCAGTCCTGGAACATTCTTCCAGATAAATTTCTATTAAAACTAAATATTCAAAAGTACACGGTTAAGTACTTGTTGCTTGGAGGTAATAAATTACTCATTTGATCTTATAATAACTATTGTAACTTGTAATATACCTGTAAAATACCAATTAGAGGCTGTTCTGCATTTGAATCTGAGCAAAACAAGTCTGTATTTGCATGCTCTTTTCAGACATTTTGTTCTTTGTGATTTTGCTGAATTTAAAGTGTTCATGAAAATTGGGGGATTCAAGAACAGAGCCTCTTCTTACTGGATCACTTTCTATGGAGTGATCCCAGCAGGGACAAAATGCCACAGGCATGTCTTATATTAGATAGCAGCAAGTGTTCTCCAGTCATTATAACACGACAGCTGCAGCATAGCCGGGGCTGTAGGAATTGTGCCTTCGGGAAGAAATGGTTAATAATCGATTCATTCCAGTTTCAGTTTGTCAGCCTTCCGCTTCGTTACCCTGACCCTTGGGGAAATGTGCACCCTGCTGAAATGTTACAGCAGACGGGTCTGCATGCACAGAGCTCCGCTCAGGGCGCGTGTGACAGCTGACACCGGCCGTTGGAGGCAGGAAGACAGGGGGATCTATAGAACGTTCCTGTTTACAATCAGATAGCTGGGTTGCACTTATTTTTATTGTGTGTCTAATTCGTAGGAAGATGCTTCCCCCCCGGTGCTGAGCTTTGCTGCACAAGCTGCACTTAGATTTTAAATGTAGTAACTTACATGCTGGTTAGAGAAGGGGAAACGAGCTCAGTGGACCAACATGAAGTAAATACCTTCCTTCAAGCTTTCCTTTTTGAGTAGCGCCTTTGCTGTAAAACAGGCTTGGGGCCAGCTTCGACCCTCTCTCACAACTCTGCCAGTCCATCCCACGCCTGACTTATGACACCCCCCTCTACTAGTCCATTCCTGGTTTTCCCTCCGACCACGCACACACTGCTCTGCCAGTGCACTTCAGTAGGTGTTGTGAGTGCTCAGCATTTTGTACAGGGCCTAGCACAATGGAGCCTCAGACTGAAGGCTCATCTCCACTTGAAAGGCTACTGGGGCACTGCATCTGCACAGCTCTGGAACTTCAGTATAGACACTGCCTACACCCACAGGAGGGGCTCTTTTATTGCTGTTGTTAATCCATCTCCTCAAGAGGCGGTAGCTAGGTCGACAGAAGAATCCTGCTATTGATCTAACGGTGGCTATGCAGGGGCTTAGGTTGGCTTAAGTACGTTTCTCAAGCACTTTCCCCAAGGCCATGCCCCACTCTGCCTCTTTCCGCACACTTCTGCCTCCTCTCCAAAGCGTGCCCTATCCCCCCTCCTCCCCCTCCCTCCAGCACTCCCTGCAGGATGCGGAACAGCTGATCGTGGTGGGTGGGAGGCGCTAGGAGGGAGAGGGAAGAGTTGATCAGTGGGGCAGCTGGTGGGCAGGAGGCACTGGCTGCGGAGGAGGGGAGCTGGCTGATAGTGGGTGCTAAGCACCCACTAATTTTTTTCTATGAGTGCTCCAAGGCTGAAATATCTAGCTCCCAGGTGCTCTGCATGAGCACTGAAGGCACACTGGCACTTTCCATAGAAGGGGGATATTAAAATCTATACCTTTAGCCAAAAATGTCCATCTTTTGCTGTTTGCCAACATATTATGTGTGTGAGGTTCAGCAGAGGTTATTGCATGTAGCTAATGGTGAAAAACTTTGTGGTTGTCCACATTTATACAGTACATTTCATGCTGGGGAGCTCTTTGATTTTGGCAGCCAGTTTGTCTGGCTGCACATGTTTTTTAGATGTGTATCCGCCTCTGGCGTGATGGGTGTAATCAATTAAGTCTAATTTTTTTTAAAGCGTGTCAACCAATTTTGGGTGCCTGGCTTGATCATGATTCGAATTTCTGATTGACGTCAATAAGAGCTGCAGGTGCTTAACATTTCTGAACAAGCAGGCATTTGTGTCTCAAGTTGAGCACCTAAAAACAGAAGCATCCAGAATTAGTGGAAGTGTAGCCCACACCACAGAGTTCAGATTCTAGTACTGCTATCCCCAAGTGTTAGACTATCATGAGTCAAGTTCCCCCAAAATGTGAGATTGGCTTACAAATCATGAGATTTTTTTAAAAGTAGGCTTTTTTCATTTACCTTTTGGTGTTTGAACCCTTAGGTCTCACTCAGTTCATACTTTCAAGCTTTTCTCTACAACCGTGAGGCCTAGAAACTTCCTTTACAAAAAACAATGAACATTGAGCTCTCCAAATCACGTGCCTTCAGGAGCTAGAGTTGCAAGAAGACATCAAATACCACGAGACTTGTGATTAACAAATCACAAGAGTTGGCAACACTGTTCTGAACTTTCCCATTTTGGTGGTGGTCGGATTTGGATTTGGTTTGGCCCATTGTAGGGACCTGAAGCAAAATCTGCAGGCACATTTCTCTGTATTTTGGGGGGGTGTTTGGGTCTAGTGGTTTGGTTCAAATTCACTGCTACTAAAAACAAAATAAATTATTACTGACCTTGGCACAAAGAGCGGGAATGTGCTAATAAAGTTTGCGGATGACACGAAGCTGGGGGGTATTGCTAACACGGAGAAGGACAGGGATACTATTCAGGAAGACCTGAACCACCTTGTAAACTGGAGTAATAGAAATAGGATGAAATACAATAGTGAAAAGTGCAAGGTCATGCATTTAGGAATTAATAATAAGAATTTTGGATATACGTTGGGGGTGCATCAGTTGGAAGCGACGGAGGAAGAGAAGGACCTTGGGGTACTGGTTGATAGCAAGATGACTATGAGTCGCCAATGTGATACGGCTGTTAAAAAAGCAAATGCGATTTTGGGATGCATCAGGCGGGGTATTTCCTGCAAGGATAAGGATGTGTTAGTACCGTTGTATACGGCGTTGGTGAGACCCCATCTGGAATACTGTGTGCAGTTCTGGTGTCCCATGTTCAAGAAGGATGAATTCAAACTGGAACAGGTTCAGAGACGGGCTACAAGGATGATCCGAGGAATGGAAAAACTGCCTTATGAAAGGAGACTCAAAGAGCTTGGCTTGTTTAGCCTGGCCAAAAGAAGGCTGAGGGGGGATATGCTCGCCCTATATAAATATATCAAGGGGGTTAACGTTAGGGAGGGAGAGGAATTATTTAAGTTTAGTACTAATGTAGCCACGAGGACGAATGGGTATAAACTGGATATTAGGAAGTTTAGACTTGAAATTAGACGAAGGTTTCTGACCATTAGGGGAGTGAAGTTCTGGAATAGCCTTCCGAGGGAAGTAGTAGGGGCAAAAGACTTTCCTGGCTTTAAGACAAAGCTTGATAAGTATATGGAGGGGATGTTATGATAAGATCGTTAATTTGGGCAATTGATCTTGAATTACCACCAGACAGGTCTGCTCAATGGTCTGCGGGGAGATGTTGGATGCGATGGGTACTGAGTTGCTGCGGAGAATTCCTTCTTGGGTGCTAGCTGGTGACTCTTGCCCACATGCTCAGGGTTTAGCTGATCGCCATATTTGGGGTCGGGAAGGAATTTTCCTCCAGGGCGGATTGGCAGGTGCCCTGGAGGTTTTTCGCCTTCCCCTGCAGCGTGGGGCACGGGTCGCTTGCTGGTGGTGTCTCTGCAGCTTGAGGTCTTCAAACCATTTTTGAGGATTTCAATAACTCGGTCCTGGGATAGGGGTTGTTATAAAATTGGATGAGTGGGGTTCTGTGGCCTGCCTTGTGCAGGAGGTCAGACTAGATGATCAGATTGGTCCCTTCTGACCTATGAGTCTATGAGTCTATGAGTCTAAATTATATGAATGGAATCAAAATGTTAGTTATACAATTTGTTGTGAGCTGGTATGCCTAGAAACAAAGCATCTGTAGAGGTTCATAGACAGATGCCAAAGTAAAATGTCATGCAGAACAACAGGCAGATTGTGTTGAGCCACCTGTATTCAAGCACACAACATTGTTAAATGCACACTAACATGTAATATTAATTGAAGTCACCTTAGGCTGTGATTAAATACCATTCTGTTGACATATGTTTTATTATGTATGGCATTTCTGACTCCATTGCTTTTTGGTCTAGATCTCTTTTAAAGTGTTACCCAAATCTTTATTAATTTGGCAAGTTCCTTGGAACCATTAGAAAAGCTACAAGCAGGAACAACTCAGGAAGCAAAATTTGAGATGCTTCTGAATTCCTCTGAAATAGTGTAAAAATAAGTTAATGCTACTACATAAACGTCAGAAGTAAGTTATTACCACATGGCAGCTTTCTAGCCTGTGAAATTGGTGATTCGCAATGCAAGTTCTAGTAGATTAAAGTCCGCATATAAAAAAACCAAACACATTTGGCACTAATTGTCACCCTTGCTGGCTATCTTAGCAGAGATGCTATAGTGTGATGGGAGAATCAACTCCCATCCTTCTTCTAGTTTATAGTTCAGTAACATTGGCAGAGAATTTCGCTGCCTCTACCATATCTGATCTGTGGACAGAGGAATTCACACACAGACTGTCAAGGTGGGACCTTTCGTTAGCACTAAACTTGCACATCTACACATTGCGTTCACCAAATGTACACATAAATGCTGTAAATATTTTAACCACACCTATCTTGATTCTTTAGATCCATGCTTTCTAGGTGTCATAACTACGAAGGGAAGGGTAACAGCCCTCCTGTGTACAATATTATAAAATCCCTCCTGGCCAGAGACACCAAAATCCTTTTCACTGTAAAGGGTTAAGAAGCTCAGGTAACCTGGCTGACACCTGACCCAGAGGACCAATAAGGGGACAAGATACTTTCAAATCTTGGTGGGGAGAAGGCTTGTGTTTGTGTGCTCTTTGTTTTGGTGGTTGTTTGCTCTTGGGACTAAGAGGGACCAGACATCAATCCATGCTCTCCAAATCTTCTGAACCACTCTCTCACGTTTCAAACTTGTAAGTAACAGCCAGGCAAGGCGTGTTAGCTTTATCTTTGTTTTCTCAACTTGGAAATGTTCCTTTTTGCTGAGAGCATTTTACCTCTGTTTGCTGTAACTTTGAACCTAAGGCTAGAGGGGGTTCCTCTGGGCTCTTTGAATCTGATTACCCTGTAAAGTTATTTTCCATCTTGATTTTATAGAGATGATTTTTACCTTTCTTTCTTTAATTAAAAGCCTTCTTTTTAAGAATCTGATTGATTTTTCCTTGTTTTAAGATCCAAGGGTTTGGATGGGTGTTCACCAGGGAATTGGTGGAGGAGTCTGTCAAGGCTACCCAGGGAAGGGTTATAGTATTGGGAGGGAGATATTCGGGAGTGGGGGGAGGTAGACAGAGATTCCCAAATAACTCTGAAATTATTTAGGTGGTGGCAGCAAAACCAGATCTAAGCTGGTAATTAAGCTTAAAGGTTCTCATGCAGGTCCCCACATCTGTACCCTAAAGTTCAGAGTGGGGAAGGAACCTTAACAATAGGGATACCATGAGTATTATTTGTGTGTGTGTATGTGCTTATTCAGCTTGTTTAGTGTGCAATTTAACTTCAGCTGAAAATCAGTCTGAAAACAAAGCAAGCATGAATCAAAAAAGCAGAAGCAGCAATGCTTTTGCAGTTTGCTGTCCATAAGGCTAGGATTTTGGGGAGAGAGAGAATGGAGAAATACAGAAAACAATAGGAGTACTTGTGGCACCTTAGAGACTAACAAATTTATTTGAGCATAAGCTTTTGTGGGCTACAGCTCACTCCATCGGATGCATAGAATGGAACACACAGAAAGAAGCTATTTATACATATAGAGAACATGAAAAGGTGGAAGTAGCCATACCAACCATAAGAGGCCAATCAATTGAGATGAGTTATTATCAGCAAGAGGAAAAAAAAAAACAACCTTTGAAGTGATAATCGAGATGACAATGTCCTGTTGGAAGAGTTTTCTACCACCAGAGAGGAATTTTGGTGGATTGGGGTATATATTTGAACAGCACAATTTTTATTCATTTATTATCTTGAGTTGATGATGTTCATTACTGGGTTGTAGCCACGTTTAAAGCAAAGAAGTAAAAACTGAAGAAAATGTCCTCACAAATAGGAAATGTTTGCACATGCTACACCACGGTAAGCGCTGTGGCGCTTTGTGGTCTTGGGATGCCTGTTTGTGAGTTAACTGAGGCCATGGCTACACTGGCACTTTACAGCGCTGCAACTTTCACGCTCGGGTGTGAAAAAACACCCCCCTGAGCACAGCAAGATACAGCGCTGTAAAGCCTCAGTGTAATCAGTGCTGCAGCACTGGGAGCGCGGCTCCCAGCGCTGCAAGCTACACCCGTAAGGGATGTGGTTTACGTGCAGCGCTGGGAGAGCTCTCTCCCAGCGCTGGCGCTCCGACCACACTCACACTTCAAAGCGCTGCTGCGGCAGCACTTTGAAATGTCAAGTGTAGCCATACCTTGAGTGCTAATTGTTTGCAACTAAATGCATTTCTTTCTTTAAAAGGAAAAAAAAACCAAACAAAAACTCAACACTCCTACAATTTAACTGAACTTTCCTCCTTTTAATAGCCTAATAACAAACAGTGTCCCCCAGGGCTAGTTTGAGGCCGGACTAGAAGGTGCTGCCCTTCCTGAATTCTGCAGGATTGTCCAGATTTCAACAGTTGGCCACACATTGTGCCAGTGTTTTTCATGTTTTCAAGCAGTGTTACAACCTGACATTCTACCCTGCCAGAGATCGTGCTCCTCACTGAGGGCACTGAGGGTAAGTTTCACCCTGCAGTGCCAGGGCTGCCCAGAGGATTCAGGGGGCCTGGGGCAAAGCAATTTTGGGGGGCCCTTCCATGAAAAAAAAGTTGCAATACTATAGAATACTATATTCTTGTGGGGGCCCCTGCAGGGCCTGGGGCAAATTGCCCCACTTGCCCCCTGTGCAGTGCCACTTAGGGAGTGGGGGTTGTGCCCTTCCCACTGGGGCTGCTGTGAGAGGAAGCAGAGGCCTTCTGCCTTGCAGAGGCTTGGGGGAGTGGTGTGTGTGTCACATCTTTCATTGTGGGACTCATGCCCTTCAATGGCATGGGGTGGGGAGCTCATGTACTTTAGTGAGACAGTGCTGGGGGGGAGGTGGACCAAGCCCTGTGGCATCCCTAGGGGGTTCATGCCCTTGAGGGGACTGTTGGGGGGAGGGCACCCATGCTCTGCAGTGTTGAGGTGGTCCATGCCTCTGGGGGGGGGGCCACTGTGGGGGCAGGGAGTCTGTCAGGGGTGCCATGCCCCTTGGGGGTGCTTTGGGGGGAAGATATACACCTTTCTCCTACAACAGGAGGGACTCTGAAAGGCCATTGAGTCCAGCCCCCTGCCTTGTCTAGCAGGACCACGTACTGATTTTTGCCCCAGATCCCTAAGTGATCCCCTCAAGGACTGAGCTCACAAAGCCTGGGTTTAGCAGGCCAATGCTCAAACCACTGAGCTATCCCTCCTACCCAAGAGGAACCCATACCTGGCCATGTCAGGTGGTACATGCCCCTTGGGGAACTGCTGTGGGGCAGGGAGCCCACGCTCTACAGTCTCAGGGGTACCAGGCACCTTGGGGGAGGGGCACACCCAGCAGTATCAGGGGTTCAAGCCCCTTGCGGGGGGGGGGTTGATGTGAGGAGAGGGGCCCATGGCAGCATCAGGGGGTCCAAGCCCATCATGGTGCTGTGGGGTAGGGGTTCACCCCCTTCAGTGTCGAGGGGGGTCTAAGCCCCTTGGGGGGTGCTGTGAGGGTAGGGGCTCACCCCCTGCAGTGTCGGGGGGGCTAAGCCCCTTGGGGAGGTGCTGTAGGGGTAGGGGCTCACCCCCAGCAGTGTCAGGGGGGCTAACCCCTTGGGGGGGTGCTGTGGGGGAGGGGCTCACACCCTGCAGTATCAGGGGGCTAAGCCCCTTGGGGGGTGCTGTGGGGGAGGGGCTCACACCCAGCAGTGTCAGGGGGTCTAAGCCCCTGGGGGGGTGCTGTGGGAGAGGGGCTCACACCCTGCAGTATCAGGGGGCTAAGCCCCTTGGGGAGGTGCTGTAGGGGTAGGGGCTCACCCCCAGCAGTGTCAGGGGGGCTAACCCCTTGGGGGGTGCTGTGGGGGTAGGGGCTCACACCCTGCAGTATCAGGGGGGCTAAGCCCCTTGGGGGGTGCTGTGGGGGAGGGACTCACACCCTGCAGTGTCAGGGGGATCTAAGCCCTTTGGGGGGGCTGCTGTGGGGGAGGGGCTCACACCCTGCAGTGTCAGGGGGGCTAACCCCTTGGGGGGGTGCTGTGGGGGAGGGGCTCACACCCTGCAGTATCAGGGGGCTAAGCCCCTTGGGGGGTGCTGTGGGGGAGGGGCTCACACCCTGCAGTATCAGGGGGCTAAGCCCCTTGGGGGGGTGCTGTGGGGGAGGAGCTCACACCCTGCAGTGTCAGGGGGGCTAACCCCTTGGGGGGTGCTGTGGGGGAGGCGCTCACACCCTGCAGTGTCAGGAGGGCTAAGCCCCTTGGGGGGTGCTGTGGGGGAGGGGTTCACTCCCTGCAGTGTCAGGGGGATCTAAGCCCTTTGGGGGGGCTGCTGTGGGGGAGGGGCTCACACCCTGCAGTGTCGGGGGAGGGGGGCAATAAGCGGCCCCCCCCTCGGAATCCCGCCAGGGACGCCCCGCCCCCTGGGGGCGGAGCCCGCTGCACGCAGCGTTCAGGGTGGGGGGTGGGACACCGCTCCACCCTCTCCAGCTCCGAGTCTGCAGCCGGCCCCGTGGGGCTACGAACTGGAGGCGGGGCCTCACTGATTGGGGCTCTGATTGGCTATTCTCCGCTTACCTTTCCCTCCTCCCGGGCTCCGATTGGTCCTGTTCCCGATCATTCTCCCACTTTCCGTTCCGCGCGCTGATTGGCCGCTTGGTCACCGATGGTCACGCTCTGCCATTGCGCAGGGCGAGCGTGCAGCGCGGCCGTTGTCGGGGTGGGGCGGGCGAGGCGAGCGGGTTTCCCGGCACACGGGGATCTGCGCGTGGGCGGCCCAGCGGGGGGAGGGGTGTGCGGGGAGCAGGCCCCGCGCGGAGCGCAGACGGGCCTGACTCTGGCGGGGTTGGGGGGTGGCGCCGCTCGGGGAGTCGGGCTCTGGGAGCTGCCAGCAGCGGCCTTCTCCGTGGGATCGGGCTGGAGCCGCCTTCCCCATAGGATTTGGATTGGGGGGAGGCTAAAGCTGCCATTACTATGGGGGGGCAAGGGCTGACTTCCCCTAGGAACCGGGGGGCTGGAGCCGCCTTCGCTGTAGGGGGGGGACTGGCGAGGGAGTGATGTGGGAGCCAGGGTGGTTTCCCCAGGAATTGAAATTAGGGGGCATGTTTGAATTTACAGGAGGGGATTGTCAGGACCAGTGAGATACATATAAAAGAGATATGAACAAAATAAATGTTTTGTTAGGCTTACGCACATTTGACATAATAATGGAAATTGGACCAAAACAGTATCAGGTCTTGATTTCTAAATAAGCCATACATTTTAAAAAATATTTAATTTAAATTGACTTTTGGAAAATAAGCCATCATGGGGTAAGAGGAAAGTCCTCTCATGGGTCAGTAACTGGATAAAAGATGGGAAACAAAGGGTAGGAATAAGTTATCAGTTGTCAAAATGGAGGGAGATAAATAGTGGTATCCCTGAGGGGTCGGTACTGCGACTATTACTATTCAACGTATTCATAAATGATCTGGAAAAATGGTTAAAACAGTGAGGTGACAAAATTTGTAGATGATACAAAACTGTTGAAGATAGTTAAGTCCCAGGCAGACTGCCAAGAATTACAAAAGGATCTCATAAAACTGGGTGACTGGGCAACAAAAATGGCAGATGAAATTTAATGTTGATAAATGCAAAGTAATGCAAATTGGAAAGCAATGTGAACTATACAGACAAAATGAAGGCGTCTCAATTAGCTGTTAACACTCAGGAAAGAGATCTTGGAATCATTGTGGATAGTTCTCTGAAAACATCCACTCAATGTGCAGCAGCACTCACAAAAGCAAACAGAGTGTTGGGAATCATTAAGAAATAAGACGCAAAATATCATATTGCCTCTATTTAAATCCATGGTACGTGTACCCCTTGAATACTGTGTGCAGAATTGGTCACCCCATCCCAAAAGAGAGATATTGGAAAAGGTACAGAGATGGGCAACTAAAATGATTTGGGGTATGAAATAGGATGAGAAATTTAAATGACGGGGAATTTTCAGCTTAGAAAAGAGACGACTAAGGGGGGATATGCTAGAGGTCTATAAAATCTTGACTGTTGTGAAGAAAGTGAACAAAGTAAATGTTTTGTTAGGATAATGCAAATTTAACATAAGGAAAATGCAAGTTACACCAAAACACATAACAGATCTAGATTTCTAAAAAGAAAAAGAAATTTTTTAAAAATGTATTTAATTTAAATTGACATTTGAAAAGTAAGCCATCATGGGATGAAAGGGCAGTCTGCTCATGGATCAGTAACTGGTTAAAAGATGGAAAACAAAGGGTAGGAATAAATTATCAGTTGTCAGAATGGAGAGCGATAAATAGTGGTATCCTTGAGGGGTCAGTACTGGGTCCAGTACTGTTCAACATATTCATCTGGAAAAATGGGTAAATGGTGAGTTGACAAAATTTGCAGATGATACAAAACTATTCAAGATATTTAAGTCCCAAGCAGACTGCGAAGAGCTACAAAGGGATCTCACAAAACTGGGTGACTGGGCAACAAAAATGGCAGATGAAATTTAATGTTGATAAATGCAAAGTAATGCACGTTGGAAAATAATCTTAACTATACATACAAAATGAAAGAGTCTGAATTAGCTGTTAACACTCAAGAAAGGTCTTGGAGTCATTGTGGATAGTTCTCTGAACACATCCACTCAATGTGCAGCAGCAGTCACAAAAGCAAACAATGTTGGGAATCATTAAGAAAGGGATAGATAATAAGACAGAAAATATCATATTGCCTCTATATAAATCCATGGTACGTGCACACTTTGAATAGTGTGTGCAGATCTGGTCACCCGTTCAAAAAATTATATATTGGAATTGGAAAAGGTACAGAGATGGGCAACTAAAATGATCAGGGATATGAAACAGGAGGAGAGATTAAAATGACTGGGAATTTTCAGTTTAGAAAAGAGACGACTAACGGGGATATGATAGAAGTCTACAAAATCTTGACTGGTGCAAAGAAAGTGAATAAGGGAATGTTATTTAATGCTTCACATAACGCAAGAACTAGCAGTCACCCAATGAAATTAATAGGCAGCAGGTTTTAAAAAAACAAAAGGAAGTACTTCACACAATATAAAGTCAACCCAGGGAACTCTTTGCCAGGGGATGGTGTGAAGACCAAAACTATAGCAGGATTATAAAAAGAACTAGAACTATAAAAAGAAATTCCTGGAGATTAGGTCCATCAGTGGCTATTAGCCAGGATGGGGAGGGATGCAATACCATGCTCTGAGTGTCCCTAGCCTGTTTGCCAGAAGCTGGGAATGGGCAAGAGGGGATAGTCACTTGATGATTACTTGTTCTGTTCATTCACCTGGCCTTGGCCACTGTTTCTATTCTCGGTCACAAGTCTGGCATTCTGTAGCAAAGTGACTAAAATATAGTCCAACAAACAAATGTTTATTTAACATGCCCCTCACTTTTCCCTCCACCGCACTCCACTCACTGGTGTTGGTGTTGTCCTTGGTCAGTGGAGACTCAGAGTTCAGAGGTGCTTTCACATGAGTACACCTTCCAGATGAGGGACAAGAAGGCACCTTGCTTGTTCCTCCAGCTGCTCACTGTTCGCTCTGGCCATGGCTGTTTGTTGTGCCACCGGTCACTCCACTGCTCTGTTGCCAATGGCCCTGCACGGTCACCTGCTGCCACCTGCCACTGTGACCTCAGTGAGTTGGTCTCTTGAGGTTCCACAAGCTCTCAGTGATTTCAGCTGAGCTCTCAGTGAGGCAACCTCACTGCTAGTGCAGTCTGGGCTGTCTCTTACACAAAAACACTGTCCCCACAGGAACACTGTCCCCACAACAGCACTAAGCACTTAGACCTGATTGTCAGTGATTTCAGCTGCAGTGGTCACAACAGAACAAAAGACTATCTATGGAGCCTAATCAGCTCTGTCTTTAAATAGTGGAGAGGGACAGGTCCCTACCCTCTCTCTTGATGCCTTCAAATCATCACAGGTTAAGTACAGTTCTACTGCCCGTTACTCATACAATAAGAACAACATTTCATCCTCCCTTCCCCCCACATTCAAGTGGTTTGTAACCCAACCCCAGCCAAAATCTATCACTTGGACAACACAGCTCTGTTTGCTGGGCACTAGGTAGATTAGGTGTGAATGTAAATATAATCTGGCCCTGAAGCCTTCCCCCACAGCCCCAGGGGAGGAGTGTTGGAGAAATTCAGAGAGTGTGTAGGGAAATCACCACCTTCCCCATAGGAACTCAGTTATGGGGACTAGAGCTGCCTTCCCTGTAGGAACTGGATGGGAGCTGGGGAGGAGACTGGACCCACCTTCCCCATAGGAACTGAGGTGGGGAATGGGGGACAATGACTAGAGCTGCCTTTTCCCTAGGAACTCGTTGGGGGAAGGGACTAGAACCACCTTCCCCCATAGGAATTGGGAGGTATGGGAGCTACATACACCTCCAAATGGCCCTGTAAGCACAGGCCATGGCATAGGTGCTGAACTGCCCTGGAGGAGGAGAGGGTGACTGGTTGACATGTGCATACTGGGTACAAACCCCTTCCTTGTTGGAGGGAGAGATATTATGGCTTATAACATGGGTGTTTTGAAGAGCGTTAGCTAACACCTAGAGTTGACAGGGCAGGCAGTATTGAAATGCGTTAGTTGGTCAAGCTGAAACTTTGGCTCTCCTCCTAAGCACCTTGTCTTCGCTTGGACCTTAGCCACGTTTTTTAGAAGCACTTTGGTCCCATTTTCAGAAGCTACGGAGGTGCTTAAGAGCTTGTTTCATTGAGAGTCAGTGGGACTTAGGCTCTTAAGGGCCTGTCACTTTTGAAAATGGGATGTGGGCATCTAAGTCACTTAGGAAAATACAACTTAACTGACTACACTTGAGTTTAAAAATATATTAGTTAAACAGGCCTAGAGTCTTACCCTGACTGCAATGGGACTACGTATGGTATAAGGTATTATTCAGTGTGAATGAAGGTATCGCATGGACTCCTAGATTGTATGTTCTTTAGGGCAGGTACGTTCTTTTCATTATATGCGTTTGCACAGTGTCTGGCACAATGTGGCCCTGATGCTGACTGGCCTCTAGAGGCTGTTGTAATCAAAGTAATCATAAAAAGGAGAAATTACTCTGAATGAGAAGAATTTCCAACCTTCAGATGCATGAGGCTTGGCGGGTCTTATGTTAGGATATCATTAGACGTAGCATCCCAGTAATAAAAAGCCTTGGGTTAGGAACTGTTGTTCATGTGACCTGCTCCTCTTCAAACAACATGTGCATGTGTGCGATTTATTAAGTATTTTCCTTATTAACAGGGGAACAAGGATCTTAACTTATTCTCAGAGAAACCCATCCTCTTTTTCCTGCATCCAAATTGCTTCAGCCCCAATTTATCTCTAGTATTGAATAATCTCATGCACACACTGGGCCAGTTTAATCCCAGGAGTATTTCTTACTACTTACTATTTTTATTACAGTGGTGGCTTGGGGCCCAGCACTCCCTGGTGCTAGATGCTGTATGTACACATAGTAAATCACAGCCTTTGCCGTGAAGATCTTACAATCTAAATAAACTAGACAAAGAGTAGAAAAAGAAAGTGTTCTCACCATTGGACAGATGGGAAACTAAGGCAGAGATTAAGGCCTTGTCGGTATTAGAAAAATGGCATTGGTTTGATTAAATTAAACTGGTGCAAATCCCTAATATAGAAGCACTTAAACTGATTTTTCGTTGATTCCAAGGCCAAAAGGGACCACCATGGTCATCTAGTTTGACACAGGCTAGAGAACCTTCCCTAAATAATTCTTAGAGCAGATCTTTTAGAAAAACTTCCAGTCTTGATATAAAAATTGCTAGGATGAAGAATCCACCACAACTCTTGGTGTAAATTGTTCTAGTGGTTAATTACCCTCACTGTTAAAAATTGCTGCTTTATTTACAGTCTGAATTTGTCTAGCTTCAGCTTCCAGACCTTTCTCTGCTAGATTGAAGAGCCCATTATCAAATATTTTTCCCCATGTAGGTACTTTTAGCTGTGATTGAGTCACCCCAAAATCTTCGCTTTGGTAAACTAAATAGATTGAGTTCCTTTAGTCTATCATTCTACGATGTGTTTGCTAATCCTTCAATCATTCTCATGGCTCTTCTCTGAACACTCCCTAATTATCAACCTCCTTGAATTGTGGACATCAGAACTGGACACAATATTCCAGTAACAGTTGCACTAGGCTGAAGATAGAAGTAAAACAACTTTACACCAACTCAAGAGTCCCTTCATTATGCATCCCAGGATGGCACTAGCCCTTTCGGCCAGAGTGTGGCCTGGAGCCCATATTCAGCTGATTATCCACCACAACCCACAAATCTTTTTCAGAGTCACCGCTTCCCAGGATACAGTCCTCCATTGTGACCTACATTCTTTGTTCCTAGCTGTATACATTTACTCATATTAAAACATATGGTTCGCTTGCTCCCAGTTTACCAAGTGATCCAGATCATGCTGTATGAGTGACCTGTCCTTTCGCTGGTTACCTCTCCCCCAACTTTTGTGTTGTGTGCAAACTTTTATCAGTGATGATTTTGTTTTCTTCCACTGATAAAAAGGTTAACTAGCATAAGGCCAAGAACTGACCCCACTAGAAACAATCCTGCTTATTTTGGTACCCAAATCCTGCTATTCCTGCACAACAGAACCACGTCAGTTCCACTGGGCCTGTGGTGTTTTGAAGTGGAAGAGGCAACTTCTGCTGTTAACTGAAGGTTGTATCATTTGTGGGTATGTGGATATACATCGGCTGGGGCAAATTTGTTCAGATTGAGGCAGATTTGTTCAGGTGCACCCAACACATGTTGCTTGATTATTTGAAGTTTGTCTACATTTTTTCTCATAAAGCCATGATGAGTTTGTATTGAACAACTCATGGCTTGCACATCTCAATACTCAGACACCAGTTTCTACTTTAGACTTGCATTTGTCACTTATAAGTCTCAGACAGATAGACTGTTTGCAGTATGTTGATTGTAAATGCTATTTTAATTTTTATTCCAGTTATCTGGTAATGATGCAGCTTTTCTCTTCGTGTTAAAATGCTTTGTTTCACTATCTTAATTCACTAATACTGACAAGGTTCCAATTTCTAGATTGGTTACTCACATAATAAACATCTGTAATGAACAAAATACATTGAATAACTCAGTGCAGATAGGTGACTGGAGTGACACTACAGATTTTCATATACAGCATTTCTTTTTCCGGGTGTATTTACATAATAAAAAAAAGAATCTTTGAATCTCAAGAAATTATAAAATCCTCTACTGTGCTTGAATAAAGGAATCAAAACATTTAAATCTTTGCTCTTTCCTATACAAACCAGTCAGTCTTCATTAAAAGAAAATGATTTCAAACACGCCAAAATGATACTTAAAACTCCACTTACTCAAAAGATAGCAATGAAAACAACAGAGGTCTGCTTTTAAACTGAATTTCTCCCATCCCAGAAGAGCGACAGCTTGAACTTGCTTGTAAGGTGTTTTTGGTACATGATTATATTCTGTTCGGAATGTTGCTGCAATTCAAAATGGAGATTAGAAATTCAAGATGGCGCATATGTTAGGGAGGGTTTGAACTAGATCTTGGTGCCCTTCTCCATGGCATTTTCCTGCCAAAACTCTGTTTCCAGGCAGAACTTGAGGGACTGAGAAAAGACGGTTACTCACCTTTGTAACTGTTGTTCTTCGAGATGTGTTGCTCACATCCATTCCAGTTAGGTGTGTACGCCGCGTGTGCACGTTCGTCGGAAACTTTTTTACCCTAGCAACTCCAGTGGGCCGGCAGGTCGCCCCCTGGAGTGGCGCCGCCATGGCGCTCAATATATATCCCTGCCGGCCCACCCGCTCCTCAGTTCCTTCTTGCCGGCTACTCCGACAGTGGGGAAGGAGGGCGGGTGTGGAATGGATGTGAGCAACACATCTCGAAGAACAACAGTTACAAAGGTGAGTAACCGTCTTTTCTTCTTCGAGTGATTGCTCACATCCATTCCAGTTAGGTGAATCCCAAGCCATACCTAGGCGGTGGGGTCGGAGTGAGAAGTCGCGGCATGGAGCACTGCAGATCCGAAGGCCGCATCCTCTCTTGACTGCTGGACCAGGGCGTAGTGGGAAGCAAAGGTGTGGACCGATGACCAGGTCGCTGCCCGACAGATTTCCTGGATGGGCACATGGGCGAGGAAAGCCAGCGACGACGCCTGCGCCCTGGTAGAATGCGCAGTCACACGGCCCGTAGGAACGTGGGCCAGCTCATAGCAGGTCCTGATACAGGACGTTACCCATGAGGATAACCTCTGGGAGGAGATAGGAAGCTCCTTCATGCGGTCCGCTACCGCCACGAAAAGCTGGGGGGATTTGCGGAAGGGCTTGGTCCTCTCCACGTAGAACGCGAGAGCCCTACGGACATCAAGCGAGTGAAGCTGCTGCTCCCTGCCTGAGGAGTGAGGTTTCGGGAAAAAAACCGGAAGGAATATCTCTTGGCTGATGTGGAAGGACGAGACTACCTTGGGAAGAAAGGCAGGGTGTGGCCTCAGCTGCACCTTATCTTTGTGGAAGACTGTATACGGGGGGTCTACCACAAGAGCCCGGAGTTCCGACACCCGCCTAGCTGAGGTGATAGCTACTAGAAAGGCAGTCTTCCAAGAGAGGTAAAGCAGGGAGCAAGTAGCTAACGGTTCAAAGGGGGGTCCCATGAGCCGGGACAACACCAGGTTAAGATCCCAGGTTGGAGCAGGGAGACGGACGTTAGGGTATAAACGTTCCAGTCCCTTAAGGAATCTAGACACCATCGGGTGAGAAAAAATAGAGCGACCATCCGCACCCGGGTGAAAGGTGGAGACAGCTGCCAGGTGGACTCGCAACGACGATATCGCCAGACCTTGCTGTTTGAGGGACCAAACGTAGTCTAAGATATCGGCCACCGAAACTTCCATAGGGCGGAGATTTCTCTCCACGCACCAACAGGAGAAACGCTTCCACTTGGCCGAATATGTCGCTCTCGTGGAAGGCTTCCTGCTGCCCAAAAGCACCTCCCTCACTGGTGTGGAGCAGCGCAGCTCAGAACCGGTCAGCCACGCAGGAGCCACGCCGCTAGGTGCAGCGACTGGAGGTCTGGGTGACAGAGGGTCCCGTGCTCCTGGGTAATCAGGTCCGGGTGAAGGGGCAGGGGAACTGGGTCGGCTATGGTCAGGTCCAGCAGCATGGGGTACCAATGTTGCCTGGGCCATGCCGGGGCTACCATGATCACGCGAGCCCTGTCCCTGCGCACCTTCAGAAGGACCCTGTGGACCAGAGGGAACGGGGGAAACGCGTAGAACAAGTGGGTCGACCACGGAATAAGGAAGGCATCCGCTATCGACCCGGGCTCCCTGCCCTGAAAGGAGCAGAACACCTGGCACTTCCTGTTCCCCCCGGACGCGAAGAGGTCCACACGGGGATAACCCCACCTCCGGAAGATGGAGAGGGCGACGTCCGGGCGAAGGGACCACTCGTGCGACAGGAAGGATCTGCTCAAGCGATCCGCCAGCGTGTTCCGTACTCCGGGGAGGAAGGAAGCCGTGAGGTGAATGGAGTGGGCTACACAAAAGTCCCAGAGTCGCATCGCCTCGTGACACAGGGGAGAGGATCTGGTGCCGCCTTGCTTGTTGATATAGTACATGGTCGTCGTGTTGTCGGTAAACACCGCGACACAACGACCTTGCAGCTGATGGCAGAACGTCTGACAAGCGAGGCGGACCGCTCTCAACTCCCGCATGTTGATGTGCAACCCCACCTCCTTCTGGGACCACAGGCCCTGCGTTCTCAGGGTCCCCAGGTGGGCCCCCCAGCCCAGATCTGAGGCATCCGTTGTCAGGGACACCGAGGGCTGAGGTGGGTGGAAAGGGAGCCCCGCACACACTACCGACTGGTCTAGCCACCAGTCGAGAGAATCTAACACCCCTTGGGGGATCGTGATCAGCATGTCTAGCGGCTGTCTTGCCGGCCGGTAATGATCGATGAGCCACAACTGGAGGGGCCTCATGCGGAGCCGAGCATAACCGGTCACAAAGGTGCAAGCCGCCATGTGGCCTAACAGGGCTAGACATGTCCGCACTGATGTCAAGGGGGCTGCCTGCAGTCGTTGAACGATCGCTGACAATGCCTGGAACCTCTGCAACGGCAGCAAGGCCCTGGCCACGGTGGCGTCCAGGACGGCCCCGATGAATTCCACCCTCTGCGTGGGGATCAGGGTGGACTTGTCCATGTTTATCAAGAGGCCCAAAGTAGCAAACGTGCCGGTGATCACGCGGACATGGCTGCAGACTTGCTGTTCCGACGTGCCCCGAATCAACCAATCGTCTAGATAAGGGAACACGTGGATACGACTGCGTCGAAGATGTGCCACAACAGCTGCCATGCACTTTGTAAACACCCTCGGGGCCGTAGAAAGGCCAAATGGGAGGACTGCAAATTGGTAATGAAGGGGGCCCACCACGAAGCGAAGGAAACGTCTGTGGTGTGGCCAAATGGCAATGTGAAAATACGCGTCCTGCATGTCGAGGGCGGCGTACCAGTCTCCCGGATCCAGGGATGGGATAATGGTCCCCAGGGATACCATGCGGAACTTCAACTTCACCAGGTATTTGTTGAGCTCTCGCAGGTCGAGGATAGGCCTGAGGCCTCCCTTGGCCTTGGGGATCAGAAAATAACGGGAATAAAACCCCTTGCCTTTCTCGTTTTCTGGAACCGCCTCTATAGCTCCTTTGCTGAGGAGCGTCTGTACCTCCTGCCGAAGGAATTGCTCGTGAGAGGGGTCCCTGAAGAGGGACGAGGAAGGGGGGCGGGAAGGAGGAAATGATACAAACTGCAGGCGGTATCCCGTCTGCACCGTGCGTAAGACCCAGCGGTCCGATGTTATTTGGGTCCACGCCGGGAGGAAAAACGAAAGGCGGTTGGAAAACGGGGGGGAAGGATCCATGGGGGAAACTGTTACTGCGCCCTCGGGCGCACCTTCAAAATGAAGGCTTGGGTCCAGGCGGGGGCTTAGAGGAGCCTTGGTTTTGCCCCCCTTGGTTCCCCGAATGCCTGCGCCTTCCATTCCTGCCGCGGCGCCTGTTAAGGTCCTGCCGTTGGCGGAACTGGGAATATGGCCTGCGCTGCTGTTGTTGCTGTGGCCGGAAGGGTCTGCGTTGCGTTCCCGGTGTGTGCATCCCGAGGGAGCGCATAATGACCCGATTGTCCTTCAGACTCTTGAGTCTGGGGTCTGTCTTTTCGGAAAACAGGCCCTGGCCTTCGAATGGGAGGTCCTGGATGGTATGCTGGAGCTCCGGAGGAAGGCCAGAGACCTGCAGCCAGGAGATGCGGCGCATCGTTACTCCCGACGCGAGGGTGCGGGCAGCCGAGTCTGCAGCGTCCAAAGAAGCTTGCAAAGATGTACGTGCAACCTTCTTGCCCTCATCTAAGATGGCTGCAAATTCCTGGCGGGCGTCTTGCGGCAGCAGCTCCTTAAATTTGTCTGCTGCCACCCAGGAGTTGAAGGCGTACCTGCTGAGCAGGGCCTGCTGGTTCCATACCCTGAGCTGCAGCGCCCCAGCCGAGTATACTTTACGGCCGAGGAGGTCCATCCGCCTGGCCTCCCTGGATTTGGGGGCTGGAGCTTCCTGCCCATGACGCTCTTTGTCATTTACTGATTGTACCACCAGGGAACACGGTGTCGGGTGTATATGGAGGTACTCATAGCCTTTAGAAGGGGCCATGTACTTCCGCTCGACGCCCCTCGCCGTAGGGGGGATGGAGGCCGGAGACTGCCAGATGGTATTGGCGTTGGCCTGGATGGTCCTTATGAAGGGTAGGGCGACCCTGGTGGGAGCATCCGATGAGAGGATGGTAACAATTGGATCCTCTATTTCCGAGACCTCCTCGGCTTGTAGGCTCAGATTCTGAGCTACTCGCCTGAGGAGGTCTTGGTGTGCCCTGAGGTCCAGCGGGGGGGGGGGGGGGGCTACTGGAGGAGGTACCAGCCACCGCTTCATCAGGGGAGGAGGATGTGGAGACCCCCGGCAAGAGAGTGTCCAATGGGGGGTCCCCCTCGGCCCTCGCCTCTGTCTCAGGAGCCAGAGCGGAGTCTTGCTGCTTGGACCCTTCCTCCCCATCCGGGGAGGGAGGGGGGCGAGACAATGAGGCTTCCGGCACCCTGTGTTCCGCCGTCGCAGGCCTAGCAGGAAGCTGTTGGGGCCCCTGGGCTTGATGGTATGCCCAGGGTGTCCAAAACCCCCATTGCTGCGGCCTTGGTCATGTTGTGGCGGGTCGTGAAATAGCGCCGCCTGCCGGTCGGTGCCCAACGCATACCCGCTGTCCGTTTGGGAGGAGACCGACGGCTGTCTAGAAGGCCACGGCGGGGCAGACCCTGGTTGGTAAGGGTCTGCGCGGGGCGGCACCGAAGATCTTCTCGGTGCCGGGGATCGGTACCAGGAGTCATGTCGGTGCCGGGATCGGGACCGGGACCGGGTTCTGTCTCGGTGCCGGGATCTGGACCGGTACCGGCCGCTGCTTCGGTGCCGGGATCGGGACCGGGACCTGCCACCAGCTCGGTGCCGGGAGGTCGACCGGGACCGGGACCTGCCACCAGCACGGTGCCGGGAGGTCGACCGGTGCGGCGAGTGACGGCGGGACTGGCTCCTGGAGTCACGGTGCCGGTATCGGCGGCTGGAGTCCGACCGCGACTGTCTTGAGGTCGACCGGTGCCGCGAGTGCGACCGGTACCGCCGAGGAGAGCGGTGCCGGGACTGCGAGCGGCGACGAGATCTCGATCTGCCGTGACGTCGGGACCTGGACCGTGAGCGCGAGTCCCTAGACGGTGCCGACATCATTGGCTTGCCTCTAGACGCGACCCGCACCGGAGGTACCGGGGGTGGCAGCTGAGTAGGCTCAGTTAAGGCAATGAGGTCCCGAGCCGAGGCGAAGGTCTCCGGCGTGGATGGGACCAATATCTCGACCCCAGATCTCATGGGGGAGCTTGGCGGCACTGGACTCGACGGACCTGCCGGGCCCGGAGTCGACGGTGCCTGCGGCGCCGCGGCCGATGTTGAGGCTGGGCGCTCCAGTCGGGTCTGCCTGGCTGGAGTAGCAGACTTCGACGGTCTTGGTTCTGTCCCCGGTGCCGGAGAAGGTCGGTGCCGGGGAGTCTTTTCGGTGCCGGTGCGATCCGGTGCCAGCGCCGAGATCACGGCCTGCAAAGCCGCCGGGTCAAGTGCCGCCTCCATAAGGAGAGTCCGGAGTCTTTGATCCCTCTCCTTTTTTGTTCTTGGCTTAAAAGCCTTGCAGATGCGGCACTTGTCCGATCTGTGCGATTCCCCCAGGCACTTCAGGCACGCGTCGTGGGGGTCGCTGGTGGGCATAGGCTTCTTGCAGGCCGCACACTGCTTGAAGCCCGGCGAACCAGGCATGAGCCCGGTGCCGGGTGCCGGGAAGGGCTAAGCCCCCGGCGAACAACTATTTACAATCTATTTACAGTTAATTACTACTATCTATACTTAACAATCTAACTAACAACTATAACAATACGAGAGATAACGAGAGATAACAAGGAGAGCTAGGGACGTGGAGGACAGCTATGCCGCGCTCCACAGTTCCAACGACCGACACGGCGGTAAGAAGGAACTGAGGAGCGGGTGGGGCGGCAGGGATATATATTGAGCGCCATGGCGGCGCCACTCCAGGGGGCGACCTGCCGGCCCACTGGAGTTGCTAGGGTAAAAAAGTTTCCTACGAACGTGCACGCGCGGCGCGCACACCTAACTGGAATGGATGTGAGCAATCACTCGAAGAAGAACTGGCTGGAACCGGTTGAGGGCAGGGCCGGTCACAGTGGGCCTCAGAAAGGCGCACCACAGAGAGCGTAGCAGGGACTGTCAGCGGTGACGCATGGGCTGTCCACCATCGAGGCAGCCACGTCCAGGTCCTTTGTGCGGCATCGGATCAAGACTTTGACTACTAACATCCGTCAAGGACTGTGATACTTAACCTGATTCCTGTGATCCAGCAAAGGAGCCAGTGAAGGCTTTGCCGTCAGCTCAGATCTGTGATCTCCTGCTTCGGCAGCAGATCCTCCCATGTTCCAGAGGTCCTAAGACAGACCATCCGTTGCTGGTGTCCTCCCTCTGCAGATAGTGGAGAGACAGTTCTTATTTTGGCAGCAAAGAATCCTGTGGCACCTTATAGACTAACAGACGTTTTGGAGCATGAGCTTTCGTGGGTGAATACCCACTTCCTCAGATGCATGTCTGTGTCAGGTCCTGTCTTGCAAATTCCTGACATGCATCTGAGGAAGTGGGTATTCACCCACGAAAGCTCATGCTCCAAAACTTCTGTTAGTCTATAAGGTGCCACAGGATTCTTTGCTGCTTTTACAGATCCAGACTAACACGGCTACCCTCTGATACTTCTTATTTTGGGGCATTTATTAGTTTAGCCAAGAGAGAGTTTAAGGGCCTGGGCTTGTTGGAATCTATTCGTGGGCAGTTGTATTTTTAGTGTTCCCATAGTGAATCTTCCCCCAGTTGTCTCTATCCCTTAATAAATCGTCTTTCTGTTTAAGGTTCTATTCTTTCTGTCCTTGAGTTCAATGCAACACGGGTGCGAGGCACACAGATTTCTGATTCTCCTAGTTGATAGATGCTGGTAGGAGTCAAACCTGTTGTATATGTCACCTCCTTATTGTCCACAGAGTGAGCGGGTCAAAGTGGGCCTCAGAAAGGTGTTCCACTAATAAAGTAATACCAACAGGATCTTATAAGGTGGATAAGACAAAACACCATATTTATTGCAAATACAGAGAGAGAGAGAGAAATCAGGATATATAATTCAATATTATTTAATCACTATTCCTTATTCACTCACACACTCATTCATACAAGTTCTGCAGAGTTGTTATAGTTCCAGCTTAGAGGTTGCTCATGGCAGAGTACTGCCCAGGTAGCCTGCACACGAGGGGAAGGGGAGCAGATCTTTGTCAGATGCGCACCTGATGCTCCTGGAGGGTGGCTGCAGAACCAGACTCAACGTCCCTGGGTTTTTGGTTCTGTTCTTATAGGATTTTGTCCTTATACAAGTCTGTGGGAATGGCTTCATCCTGCTGATGTTTGTTTGAATCAGCAGGTGGCACATCCCTGATGGCTGAATATCTGAGGGCTTGGCTACACTTGAGAGTTACAGCGCTGGCGGTGGCTTTACAGTGCTGTAACTTACTCCCCGTCCACACTAGCAAGGCACATACAGCGCTGTATCTCCCTGGCTACAGTGCTGGTTGTACTCCACATGGACGAGAGGAATAAAGAGAACAGCGCTGGTGCTGCAGCGCTGGAGTGCCAGTGTACACAGTGATTAATCTTACTACCCTGTAACTGACCTCCGGAATTTTCCCTTAATGCTTTTAAGTAAAGAACTCTCTTTGTTTTGTTGTGAACTCCGGGCTCCCGGAGCTGCTTATCTAAAAAACAAACACAGCAATTGTTTGCAGGCAGGGAATGTCCACAGCTAGTGTTTGCTTGAGGAGAGAAGCAGCAGGCGGGGGAGGGAGTCCATGGTAGCAGCTGCTTATCTGGTCTGAAGGCTATTAGCATTGAAGAGTGAATGAGAGGGGTGGGGGAAGTGGTCGGAATTTGCAAGGCAGGACCTGACACAGTGTCGGCTCCAAAAATCCACACTCTCTCTCCCCCACGCTCCTTGTCACACTCCACCCCACCCCCCTCTTTTGAAAAGCACGTTGCAGCCACTTGAACACTGGGATAGCTGCCCATAATGCACCACTCCCAACACGGCTGCAAATGTGGCCACACTGCAGCGCTGGTAGCTGTCAGTGTGGCCACACTGCAGCGCTTTGCCTACACAGTTGTACAAAGAGAGCTTTAACTCCCAGCGCTGTACAGCTGCAGGTGTAGCCAAACCCTGAGCGTTATCTTGGTCTTCGGAGTCTTCAGCCCTCCATGGGGGGGGGGGAGGAGGGGGTAGACTCTTGGGTGGATTCTGGATTTTCCTCCAGGGGTCATCCAGTTATCTGTAATCTACACATTCTTCAGCCAATCAAAACTGAAGTTGTAATTCTTAGGCTGGCACTTCTCTGACTATTCATCCTTTTTCTAAATCAGTTTACCCTTTATCTAAATGAAGCATCCATTCTCATACATCCTGTATTTTAACATACATTTATCACTTATTACTTTACTATTTCTTAACTTCTAGCAACTCTCAGGATGTTGCAAATCTACTTAAACATACATAGCAAACAAGTTAAAAGCTGTATCCTGTTTGGAAGAACAATTACAGTTGTTTTTGAGAACAGACTTTGTGTCTCAAGATGTGTTGCAATTAGCAGTTTGGCCTTGCATGTTTCTTACAGAGAGGGAGCCAGTCTTTGCTGCATCTTCATGCCAGATACAGTGTCTGAGGCATCTGTTCCTGAA
Source organism: Gopherus flavomarginatus (assembly GCF_025201925.1). Taxonomy (NCBI): domain Eukaryota; kingdom Metazoa; phylum Chordata; order Testudines; family Testudinidae; genus Gopherus; species Gopherus flavomarginatus. Next base: position 213,362,199 of record NC_066620.1, on the reverse strand, counting down.
TATGCCCCAGGTTACTACCCGGCCTCCCACCCAGCTACTTTTCCCCGTCACCCGCCCCCTGGCAGCTCCCTGCTGCCTTGTGCATAGAGATAGGAACTCGCTGCCTGCTCTCCGCTGGGGTTCATCTGGTCCTCAGGGCTGGCTTAGCCCCAGGCTCTCCAGCCCATGGGCAACCATCCTGTTACAAAGTGCCTAACTCCCACTGTAACCAATGGGAGTTAGGCATCTAACTATATTTGAGGATCTGGGTGTCTAATTCCCATTAACTGGAAAATTCCACATGAAATCTGCATCTTTAGGCACGTAAATACCTTAACAAACCTGGCCCTGGCCCTGGAGTGAACCGGGTGTGGTGAGAATAAATCCATCCAGAAGATGATAACAACCGTCCCTAGCTCCCAGGAGACCTGCACTAATAACAGTGACTGATACCCCAGCGCATGGTCAGCGCTGCAAGAGGGAGAAAAAGAAATGCCCCCAATTGTCCCGGGATCCTCTTCGCCCAGACCCCTGGCTGTCAGAGCTGGTCTCAGCAAACAGGAGGTTGTAGGTTAATAGCCACAAGCATTCCAGGCCTGGGGTTTCCATCTTGTCTAAAAGTGCTGGCTCTCAGGAGTGTTCTCTGGGGGCAGACGGCTGCTGTGGGGCAGTTATAAGGGAACCCCTCCCCCCCCCAGACATGCACGCACATAGCTCGTTAAAGAAAAAGCTATAACTATTCATCCCTTTCCCCGGGACAATGAGCGCTGACCGCAGGGGAGGTGACAAATCTGGGCCAGAGGATCTTTGGGAAGTGTGTGTGAGCCTCTTATAAATGATCCATGGTAAAATGGCAGGTGGCCAAAGGTGACTGGCTGTTAGCAGCTCTAGTATTAACTTCTTAATTAGCTGCAGCCGCTCACAGGCTGGCTGCAGAGGTGCCTGGCTGGTACTCTGTGAGAAGAGCTGGCCTGTCACAGCCAGGGCTGGAGAGCGCGTGCCAGGCATCCTTTAGGTGGAGTTATGAAACAGTGGGTCAGGAGACAAGGAAATTGCTTCTTAACTCCAGGCCGGGATGTATTTATGTCATAGTTTAAGGGTAGAAGGGACCAGTGGATCATCTAGTTTATGATTCATTGCAGCTGCCACATTAGTCATATCCAATAAACCAGCAGAACCAGACCAATTGCTAGTATAATTTGGAAACTAATGATCACCACAATGGGGTGAAGCATGATATTTAAAAGACCTGTTGCACTGGGGCTCCACCCAAGCAAAGACTCCCACCAAGAGTGAAAAGAACAGGAGTACTTGTGGCACCTTAGAGACTAACAAATTTATTTCAACATGAGCTTTTGTGGGCTACAGCTCACTTCTTCGGATGCATAGAATGGAACACACAGACAGGAGATATTTATACATACAGAGAACATGAAAAGGTGGAAGTAGCCATACCAACTGGAAGAGGCCAGTCAATTGAGATGAGCTATCCTCAGCAGGAGAAAAAAAAAACTTTGAAGTGGTAATTGAGATGACCCATGGAAGGTGTGAGGAGAACATAACATAAGGAAATAGATTCAATTAGTGTAATGACCCAACCATTCCCAGTCTCTGTTTAAACCTAAGTTAATTGTATCTAATTTGCATATTAATTTGAGTTCAGCAGTCTCTCTTTGGAGTCTGTTTTTGAAGTTTTTTTGTTGTAAAATTGCCACCTTCAAGTCTGTCACTGAGTGGTTAGAGAGGTTGAAGTGCTCTCCCACTGGTTTTTGAATGTTATGATTCCTGATGTCAGATTTGTGTCCATTTATTCTTTTGCGTAGAGACTGTCCGGTTTGGCCAATGTACTGGCAGAGGGGCATTGCTGGCCTTTGTTTTTACCTTAATGGCAATGAGAGCCATTCCCAGTGAAATGGAGGAAATCTTGTAGAGCTCAGGATAGGCATTTCAATGTTGTATGGTCCATATAGGCACAGTAAACTTAATATCACAACTAACAATGGTGGTTACATTACAGAAACAGCGATTAACATACCCAGAGCTCTAATGGGGCTGGGGCCTTCCCTCATCTCTATGGGGGTACCCGGAGCTCTAAGGGAGCTGAGGGGCTCCTCCAAAGGAGTAAAAGGATGCAGCATGGGCCCCCCAAGATCAGCCTCCTCTCCTCTCCACCCAGGTGCTGATGCCATCCGGCAGAGCCAGGAGCCCTGCGTGTGTGCCCTGGCACTGCCCCATGGAGCCGATGCCCGCGCTGCCCTGGGCAGGCTGAGCTTGCAGGCAGGTGCCAGGCTGCAGGCCCATGGGGCACAGAAGTGTCTGGAGATCAAGGTGGGGGCTTTGCCCGCTGTGGCGAATGCGTCACAGGAAACCGCCCACGTGGGGGAGCCGCTGGCCCTGCCCAAGCTCCTGCGCCCGGACCAGAGACACTGGTGGCCCCGCCCCAGCAAGTGCCCAACCCTGGAGCCCAGGGAGTCGTGTCGCATCAAGCTTAACATCCAGCAGAAGGGGCTGCTCTTGCTGTGGGGGCTGCCTGGCCTGTCCACGCAGTCTCTGCTCCGGCTCATCCCTGGCGCCCCCCACCTGCCTGCCCTCAGTGCTGCGGGGCAGCCAGGCCTGGAGCTTGCTGAGCAGGGCACCCCCTTCCTGAGCACCACCTCCCACCACAGCTTGGAGTGCCACATCTGCAGCAAGAGGCTGCAGCACCACTGGGGCCTGCCCCCCATCCTGCAGCGCTCCCTGGCAGCCTTCCTGGCCCTGGCACCCCGCCCCAGCGCCCTACCCACCAGGCGCCCCAGGGAGGTTTCCACTGGCCCTCAGGAGCTGCCCTTCCTTTGCAGCAGTGCCCTGAGGGAGCTGCAGTATCATCTCCTCAACATGGAGGCACAGCATCGCTGGGGGCTTCCCAGTAGGGTCCAGGCCTCACTGCATCAGTTTTTGCCACCTGCTCCAGGCCACATGCCAGCCAGACGCCTGCCCATCCCAGGTCACACAGCATCCAGCCACCTTCCCACTCCGGCCCACACAGCATCCAGCCACCCGCCCACCGGCGAGCCAGCCACTCACCTGCCCCGGGCCACGCTGCATCCAGCTGCCCGCACATGCCGGGCCACACACCAGCCAGCCGGCCACCCACCCACCCAGGCCACGCGCCAGCCAACCAAGCCCCATTCTAGTTCTACTTCAAGAAGGGCGACTGTGCGCCCTCCCTGCTGAGGATGCCCAGCACGGAGAAGCCAGAGGCCGCATCCCCCACCTCCAAGCTGCTCCCCAGGGCAGTCTGCCGGGGAGTAAGATGGCCATGCAATGCAGCCCTGGCTCCCCACAGTGGAATCTGATCTTGGAGCCCCTTGGAAAGGTGGGGCTGGGCACGGTGTGTGAGGGGGCAGCCTGCGGGCAGCCCATGAGCCAGCGGGGCCTGGATGGAACCCTGGGTCTGGTTGGAACCACCAGGCCGAGTGCCTCACCATGCCCGACCACACCTCAGTCCAGCCTGGGGGGCCAGAGCAGGGCTGCAACCTGCCAGCTCCACAAGGCATCTGCCTCTGGCAGCACCACAGAGCTGCCTGGAGCCACGACCGCCAGGACTCTAGAGCCCCCCCAGGACCCGACGGGACCGAGAGACCAGATCTGTGTCTCTGCCCCGCTCAGGGCAGTCCCGCGGCCATCAGCACCCCAGAGCCAGTCCCAGCCAGCAGCACCACAGTGGAGAGCCAGCCCCGCTGGCCAAGGTGCCAGGAGACACTGGCCTTAAGAGACTGTCCACATCTGTCCAGCAGGCCTGGGCCAAGCTGCGGGGCAGAGCCAGGCCCAGCCCCTCCCCCAGGAGATCGGGGGCCTCACCGGTGCACCCAGCCCCCAGCGGGTGCCCCCCCCAGGGCTAAGGTCTCCAGCAGATCCAAGCCCTCCCCAGGGAGCAGGGCTGAACTGGGCAGGCGAAGGGAGGAGCTGCCAGGGCACAAGGGCCCAGGCACCCTCCACCCCAGTGACCTGCTCTTCTGTTCTGGAGGCAAATAAACCCAGCTGGACCTGTGGCTGCATGGCATGACTTGTGCAGGGCACCACATGTGCCCATCCACCAGCTCTACCCAGGAGGAGACAGGCCACTGTATGCTGGGCGACTTCTGCCCCAGAGCTCCCGTTCCCTGGTTCACACCCCCCAGCTCCCTGGTCCCAGCAGCCATGGGGAAGGGGAAACCAGCAGTGTCCTCAGGCTGGGGATCCTAGGACTGCCGGCTACAGTGTTCTGATAGCAACCAGGGTTCGTAAGCTCCCCAGAGAGGCCACAAAGCATCATGCCCGACGTGGGCAGGGCCAGACACCCACCTACCCAGTGCCAGTTCTGCCCAGGGCCATCTCCCCACCGGCCACCAGGCGGCAGAGTTCCCTTGGCCCTGCCCAGCTGGGCACCCATCCACACCTCAATGGCACCGCGGAAGGGGAAGTGACACCCACCACTGGCACAGGGACAGTCACAGGGCTTCTGCTCCATTGCCGACCCAACACATTCAAACATCACAAGTCAGACCTCCCAGATCATGAGATTTTAAAATTATCTGGGGGATTCTTTTAATTTCCCTTATACAGAGTCACAAGCCCCAGTACTCAACAGCCCCATGCAGCTCTGGGCAGCGTGATACTGGGTCCAGCTCCGGCCTGTCCTTCTCGGGTGATTCCTCCCGGCCCAGGGCTGCTCCTGGCTCCTGTCCTGAGCTGTCCCCGATCAGGCCTGTTGTCCTCACTCCTCAGGCAAGTTCTCCCTGCTTCACTTTCCCAGGGCCTGCGGGCTGACTCTCTCTCTCCCTGGAGCGCCAGCGCTGACCCCTGGAGTTTCTTACTTTCCCCTCCCCCCATGGGAAAAAGATTTAAAGGGGCCATGCTCTCTAAACCCCAAAGGGGTTACACTAGTATCAGGTTTTCTTCAACCAGAGTCCTTGGATATTTGGGACTTCACTTTGTTTTGAATCTTGGAGCAGGTTTGCTTGAGTCACATTAATAGCTCTTTGAGAACTGATGACTTTGGGAGAGAAGCGGGCAAAACAACTAAAACTATTATGACCAACCCCTCAGCTGTCCTTCTCGGGCGATTCCTCCCAGCCCAGGGCTGCTCCTTGCTTCTGTCCTGGGCTGTCCCCGATCGGGCCTGTCCTCCTTACGCCTCGGGCAGGTTCTCCCTGCTTCATTTTCACAGGGCCTCCAGGCTGCCTCTCTCTTCCTGGAGCGCCAGCGCTGACCCCTGAAGTTTCTTTCTTTCCTCTCTCCCCTGGGAAAAAGATTTAAAGGGGCCATGTTCTCTAAACCCCAAAGGGGTTACACTAGTATCAGGTTTTCTTAAACCAGAGTCCTTGGATATTTGGGACTTCACTTTGTTTTGAATCTTGGTGCAGGTTTGCTTGAGTCACATTAATAGCTCTTTGAGAACTGATCACTTTGGGAGAGAAGCAGGGAAAACAACCAAAACTATTATGACCAGCCCCTCAGCTGTCCTTCTCGGGCGATTCCTCCCGGCCGAGTTCTGCTCCTGGCTCCTGTCCTGCGCTGTCCCCGATCAGATCGGGCCTGTCCTCCTCAGGTCTCAGGCAGGTTCTCCCTGCTTCACTTTCCCAGGGCCTGTGGGCTGCCCCTCTCTCTCCCTTGAGCGCCAGCGTGGCCCCCTGGAGATTCTTACTTTCCCCTCCCCCCCCGGGAAAAAGATTTAAAGGGCCATGCTCCCTAAACCCCAAAGGGGTTACACTAGTATCAGGTTTTCTTCAACCAGAGTCCTTGGATATTTGGGACTTCACTTTGTTTTCAATCTTGGTGCACGTTTGCTTGAGTCACATTAATAGCTCTTTGAGAACTGATGACTTTGGGAGACAAGCGTGTTGCCGGCACAGAGTGCCCGAGGGTGGCAACGGTTGAGTCCGTTGCCCGGTGTGCTTCGCATGCAATTAAACACACCAGGGTGGAGAAGTAACCAACTTTATTTGAGCTCAAATAAGACGCCTGGAGCCACACAGGACTCAGATCAAGCGCGCCAAACAAACAGCTTACCTAACTATTTATACTGGAACCAAAACTGATACACATTATAACATGATCTGTCACTCACACTGTCCCCACCCAAGGCCAAGTCTGCCTAGTAACAGTTCAGTTTCCCGCCCAAAGGTTAAATCTGCCCAGCAACTGAGGGAGTAGAAGTAGCCCCTCCCAACAAGGGCAATCTGAGGTCAAACATGGAGGAGTAAAACTCAAAATGGAGGAGCTGGTACACTATGGCTCAGAACAAGAGAACTTCATCGGCTCTCATGGCCTTCCATTCTCCCGAATTACCTGGGGTTATGCCAAGTGCGTCCCCAACAATCCCTCCTTTGAGAATACTCAAAAAGCTCCTGCTTGAGTCTTCTCATAAAATGATGACAGCACTTGGTTTAAATCTGGGTCTGGGGAATGCTGAAGGTGGCCAGCCATCAGCATAAGTGTGACAGAGGTTGTAGAACAAACCTTTCCCCATGATAACCTTACAACAGGTAAGTAACAGTAGAACAAGCAAACATAACACTACCCCTATTACCAAAAAGCAAATTAATTTTGAACCTATCTCACCAAGGTTAGGTAACCAACTAAAGAGAGTCAAAAAGGGAAGGCACCTGTTTCTGAGTTTTTCCACTGGTTAAGGGCTTGTTTAGAGACATATGTACAACATTAATTACAACTGAGAACACATACCCTACCTTGAGAGGGTAGGATATAGTTTAGGGTATATTAAATTTGCAGAGCCCTGAGCCAAAGCTGGTAGAGCTAAGAGCCGAGGCTCCTTTTAATGACTTATAGTCAGTCTATTTTTCTTACCAATTGGCTCTGAGGTGGCTTGCAGATACCTGCACTGCCTGGGAATTGTCAATTGCCACCATTCCATTACCTCTTTTCTAACTCATGAGAGAATTGTTAGCAGAGAAGTACACAAGCCCTTTTCTGTGTTCTGACCTAAGGTATTAAAGATAGTGGGGAATACATAGAACTGGCAGGTGCTCTCATTAGCAAACCAGATGCAATTGGCTGTTGCTTTTTGTTGAAGGTGGGTAAAACCAGAAGGACACCGGGAGGTACTACCTATAGCATAACAAGACTTGTATTCCCTTAATAGCAAATCATCCTTGGCAATGATTAGACCAGTTTCAGAGAATTACTTTTCAGGGCAACTTTGCTGTATAATAGGGGATTTGAGAACATATCCAGCAGTTGAAGAGATTAAATTTGCTGGCAAAAGCAAGCTTTAGGACCTCATACGTACTAATCATTAAATTGGGAGGATTGGAACCTCAACCAGCATACAGTTGGGCTGTAATTAGGGAAACCATAACTAAGAGCATGAAAAGTTCTCTACCAAGAGAAAATTTTAACAAAGCATACTGAGACTCATAATGTTTCCCTGAGGTGAGGAGTAAGGAACAAAACACTGTACACCCAGGGTCCAAAACCACAATAAACAGAGACTTATATAACCCAACACACTTAAGATAAGTAACCTGTTCCTCTTTTAAACCTCAAAGTCTTTTAAGCAGTAACTTCAGTCCAAAGTTCTTGTCGTCTGGGTTTCCAGAAGGCTGGACAGTCCATTGACCTGATAATGGAGATCTCCTTACTGCCTTAAGTTGGGAGTGGTGTATCCAGTTCTTATGTTCCTTAGCCTTGGCTATTGTGCAGGATACCGGCAGGACTGTTTGCGATCCCTTCCATCGTTCCTGCAGGAGTTCGCCCTTCCAGGTGCGAACGAGGACCGAGTCACCTGGCTGCAAGGAGTGGACAGGGGAATCCAGCGGAAGAGACTGCAAGTCTTTAATGTACCTGTGAAAAGAAAAGAGAAGAGAGAACAGCAGACAACGAGCACATATACTGAAACAACAAATTATTTCCAATATCTATTTCCTTGCCAGTACCAGAGTTCCATTCATAAGCCATGGTAGTCCCGACAAAATTTCAAAAGGCCTGAACCCTAACCTACCCTGGGGAAGAGCACAAAAACAGAGTAGGGAGAGTGGCAATACCTAGGGCCATCCTGTACTTTAGACTTTGACAGAGGAGTTCTCTTTTCTTTACTGGGTGATGTCTTGGAGAGTAGCATGCATTTCATCTGTTCAGCTGGTGGATTCCTGGCCTGTGTGTCACGAATGCTGGTGTATGTTGTTAGTTTCTTGGACTTTTCAGGACTCATTCCAGAACTTTGACCACAGTTACTCTTAAAGAATCGTTTCTTCCATAGGTCCACTTTCTTCTTCTTTTTAATCTTTTGCCGTATTCTTAGTTGCATTTCTGGAATGAACTGACCTTTTGACAATCTCTCTTTCCAGCCTTGGGCAGCAGAAGTGAAGAACTCATTGTTGAGTGCTGAGCCACTCATCCTCATCAAACCGTCTGCTCTGACTTGCCTGTCCACCTCGGGGAGCAGCAGTAGCAGCTGCTGCTGATAGTCTGTGGGTAGGACAGAGAACACATGCTTGTTGATCAGCGCCAGCAGATCTGTGTTCACTAAGATGGAGTCAGGTGTTTTCACATCAATTTCAGTGCATTTTGCCCTCTTTAGCTGCCTTGCATGGAATCTGTCAGATCTCTGGAATGATTTCTTCCTCAAATCTGGTGGGGAGTTATCAACCTTAACCGAAGGATAGGAACTGAAGGCAGAGTTCTGAGGACTGGCTGGTTGTTCATCTGACTGCCTTTCTTCTCGAGCAGGCTTAGCAAGTGTGGAGTTACTGGCTGCCTTCACAGTCTTCAATAGGCGATGTGGGTTTGAGAACACAGGCATACTTGTTCTGCGTTGCTGCCTCCGTTACTACTGCTTTGGGGCCTGCTTGGGTGTCTTCTTGCTGTGTTTCTGGGAAGTACATATAGTTGTACTCCAGGCTGTAAACATCGTGACGTGATGACATCAGAACCAATGGTTACCACTACTTGCTCCTTCCTTTTGAGGGAAACCTACTATAAAAACGATTGTCCTAAATAGTTAGCAATATGCTAAAAGCAAAAGTCATCTCTTCTGAGCCAGGAACTATAAGGTTTAAAAAGACTGCTGACAGGGTTTGGAGAGCCTGAATTCTAACTGCAAGAGGTCCTGTTGAGAAACTGCTGTGTGCCAGCTGTGTAGCTTCTAGAGAAGCAGCAGCAGCAGAACCAGGTCCATGGTTACCAAGAGCTTTCACTGGCTGTTGAAGAACCAGAGGTGATGGTGCTGCAGGGGGGGCTCACTTGGATCACCCCAGCATATCCTGCTCTCCTTTGTCCATTCTTCTGTACTAGCAGAATGGAGTGTTTCAGGCCTGCAGCCCTCCTTTGGCCGTTCACAATAGTGCTGCTGCCAACGATGTACCACTCACAACTTGTCTCCAGAAGAGGTTAATTCTTTAAGTTTCTCAATTTTCTTTTCAAATCCTTGCTTCTTCCTGCTTCCTTTTTCAGGGCATCCCGCTTAGAGGATGATTTTCCCGGTCTTTATATGCTTTTGAGGCTTGTTAAATCTCTGTTTCTAGCCTGAAGCATTGCTTGAGGTCTGATCATGAACTTTAATGTGTCTTCACTGATATTTCCAGTTTCCTCTTTTCCCTCTGTATTCTAGCAAAAGGGTGGCTGGGCTAAGGGAAGGACAGGGCTGCAGAGTAACTTCGGGTTCTCCAGGAGCTTGGTTTAAAGGCAAGAAGTTAGGTCCACAGCAGCTTAACCCTCCTTTTGTCCTCCCTCTCAAAGGAAATCTGTTGAATGGAGTGCAGACCGAAATCATGAAGTCATCAGTATACATGGGTTTAGGACAAAAGAGTTCAGAATCTTAACCTATTCGTTACCCTTCCATAGGTACAAGATGGGAGTATTCCAAGCTGACTGACATTTCCCTGATACCATTTGAAGCGTTATTATCCAGGAGTAAAATGCAGGGTGGCACTTTACACTGTACAGTATATTTACAGAGCACTTTCCATTTCTTTCTTCTTCCATTTCTTTCTTAAACAACATCACATTCTCTGTCCTTCTTACAACATACAATATACCTTCATGCCTACTTCCAAAACTGTCTTTCTTATTTTCACACAAACCAAACAACTTTCCTTTTCCATTCTCTATCACTACTCTTTGCTCTTCACTCAAACCTTCTGCAACATGCTTAAAACCTTCAGCTCTTATTCACACAGTTCTCTTTTCAGTAGTCTAGGACATACTCAAGCAATTTGACTTGCTGCCTTGCTTTAGAATTTACTACAAAATCCATCTATGAATTTGTCCACCTGCACTTTTACTTGGGGTTCCAGAGGTGGAATAGTCTGGTTCCCAATCCTCTACTTTCATCATAGAGATGGGTCTTTCGTTGGGACACTCGTTTTTCCAGTGTCCCTGCTTTTGGCATAAGGCACACTGATTTCGGCCTAGATGCCTTTCTTGTGAGCCAGGACGATTTCGCCCACGGTTTTCCATTCCCCGGCCTCGGCCGCAGCCCTGCGGTAGGCTCCCTCTGCCCGCTTGCACTGTAGCAAACATCATTTCCGCCTGCCTCTTTTTCTTTTCTTTCTCCCTGAGGGCATAGGTATCATCCCAGTGGTCCTTGGGGTTCCACTGGGGATCTGCTAAGGGGACCACTCCTACGGGGTCTGGAACATTAGCTGGGTTCCCTTCATATCTCCACTGTGCCTCCTCCCTTGCCTTGGGACTAGCTTGATTCCGCTCAATCTCAGAAATTAAAGTTCTTAGGAGGACCTGACAATTATGAATCAAGTGTTCAAGATTTGCTAGGCATTCTAAGCTTACAGGATCAGACTGTAATTGGGTAGACACTTGCCTGGTGGTAGCTTGCTGCGCTTCAATTTCTGGCCTAGTAATCGCGACTTCAGTAACAAGGGGAGATAGGCCCGTATCCAAGATGGCTGACCTGTTCTGTCTATCCAAGATGGCCACCCTATCCTGACTATGCAACCCCTCACAAGATGGCTGACTATGTGTTACCTCAGTAAGTGGCGGAGCTGTGACTGAACAAGATGGCTGCATGGTAGTGGCGGAAGGGGACACTGGCTCTGGCATTACAGCTCTTAGGGGATTTTCAGTCACTACAGAAACGCTGACTGGTGCTCCAGTCACAACCAAATTACAAGCAGACAACAAATCAGACCTACTCCTTAACAACATAAACAACAATACATACATACACTCTTCCCATTTACCAGCACGCTGACAAAACAACAGCAATTGCAAGATTGTGTTGTAATTAAGGGATCCTCCGGGTGGCCACCTCTCCTGTTCCTCGAGTTGATACTGAGGCCAGTCAACTGTACAAAGCTTCCTCAATTGACCTTTAGTGATCACATTTGACTTAAAGATCTTCCACCACCTGAGAATGCATTCTAGCGGAGTACAACACTGTACCTTCTGCCCCACACCATGCCCTTGACCCATTGTATGCCTCTAATCCCGGGGAAGCCAATGGGAATTACAACGACTGGGCGTCCCCAGCCTCGGGCAACCACTCCAGATAGCCTAGGACACCAAAAGGTAAAAGAATCAGGAATAAACCAGACTGGTCTTACCTTGTCCAAGGGGGACCGGACCAAGACCGTTGTACAACCCCGCGATCTGGAGGGACCGGTTCTCTACTGCTGTCTACCTTCCATAGGGGAACCGATCTACCCTAACTCCCTCTTACTTCTCCACTATACGATTGCGTTGCACCGTTGTGTCCTCCGAGGTCGGCCTGACGCGTCTCTGCCGAGGCCCCCGGTAAACTCACCGGTGCCAGGTGGGTGTCGGCCGCGACCACTGGCCGTCGGCCGTCAGAGGAGTCCGGGCAAGGCACAATTTTGCCTCGAGCCCCACGTTGGGCGCCAAAAACTCTTGCTGGCACAGAGTGCCCGAGGATGGCAATGGTTGGGTCCGTTGCCCGGTGTGCTTCGCATCCAATTAAACACACCAGGGTGGAGAAGTAACCAACTTTATTTGAGCTCAAATAAGATGCCTGGAGCCACACAGGAATCAGATCAAGCGCGCCAAACAAACAGCTTACCTAACTATTTATACTGGAACCAAAACTGATACACATTATAACATGATCTGTCACTCACACAGTCCCCACCCAAGGCCAAGTCTGCCTAGTAACAGTTCAGTTTCCCGCCCAAAGGTTAAATCTACCCAGCAACTGAGGGAGTAGAAGTAGCCCCTCCCAACAAGGGCAATCTGAGGTCAAACATGGAGGAGTACAACTCAAAATGGAGGAGCTGGTACACTATGGCTCAGAACAAGAGAACTTCATCGGCTCTCATGGCCTTCCATTCTCCCGAATTACCTGGGGTTATGCCAAGTGCGTCCCCAACAAGCAGGCAAAACAACCAAAACTATTATGACCAACCCCTCAGCTGTCCTTCTCGGGCGATTCCTCCCGGCCCAGGGCTGCTCCTGGCTCCTGTCTTTGGCTGTCCCCGATTGGGCCTGTCCTCCTCAGGGAGGTTCTCTCTGCTTCACTTTCCGATGGCCTGCGGGCTGCCCCTCTCTCTCCCTGGAGCGCCAGCGCTGTCCCCTGGAGTTTCTTACTTTCCCCTCCCCCCTGGGAAAACGATTTAAAGGGGCCATGCTCTCTAAGCCCAAAAGGGGTTTCACTAGTATCAGGTTTTCTTCAACCAGAGTCCTTGGATATTTGGGACTTCACTTTGTTTTGAATCTTGGAGCAGGTTTGCTTGAGTCACATTAATAGCTCTTTGAGAACTGATGACTTTGGGAGAGAAGCGGGCAAAACAATCAAAACTATTATGACCAACCCCTCAGCTGTCCTTCTCGGGCAATTCCTCCCGGCCCAGAGCTGCTCCTGGCTCCTGTCTTCGGCTATTCCCGATCGGGCCTGTCCTTCTCAGGCAGATTCTCTCTGCTTCACTTTCCCAGGGCCTGCGGGCTGCCTCTCTCTCTCCCTGGAGCGCCAGCCCTGTCCCCTGGAGTTTCTTACTTTCCCCTCCCCCTGGGAAAGAGATTTAAAGGGGCCATGCTCCCTAAACCCCAAAGGGGTTAAACTAGTATCAGGTTTTCTTCAACCAGAATCCTTGGATATATGAGACTTCACTTTGTTTTGAATCTTGGTGCAGGTTTGCTTGAGTCACATTAATAGCTCTTTGAGAACTGATGACTTTGGGAGAGAAGTGGGAAAAACAACCAAAACTATTATGACCAACCCCTCAGCTGTCCTTCTCGGGCGATTTCTCCCGGCTCAGAGCTGCTCCTGGCTGCTGTTGTGGGCTGTCCCGGATCGGGCCTGTCCTCCTCAGGCAGGTTCTCCCTGCGTCACTTTCCCAGGGCCTGCGGGCTGCCTCTCTCTCTCCCTGGAGCGCCAGCACTGTCCCCTGGAGTTTCTTACTTTCCCCTCCCCCCTGGGAAAGCGATTTAAAGGGGCCATGCTCTCTAAACCCCAAAGGGGTTACACTGGTATCAGGTTTTCTTGTACCAGAGTCCTTGGATATTTGGGACTTCACTTTGTTTTGAATCTTGGTGCAGGTTTGCTTGAGTTACATTAGTAGTAATAAGCTCGATAGTATTCATCACCATACAAATTTTGACAGGTTTCCACGCCCCTTTTACGGCTTATGTCCTGCCTTTCCACCCCCCGTTACCGTTGGCGCAAGAGTGTGGCGCTGTCGGCCATTTTGAAAAAAGTGTGAGGTTAAAAATTTGCTAAAAAAGGCATTAAAAGTATTCAATACCAATGTAGGTTAAGAAAAAACGAGGTTTAAAAGGAAAATTGACAAAGGCAGAGCCTGTTTGGGAGGCCCTGGGTAAAAACTATTGACTACCCGTGTAGGTTAAGAAAAAAGCTTTTAATATTATTAAATTTAAAAGAAAAATTGCCTGTGCAGTAAGCACAGGGTAAAAACTCTATAAAAAAGTGGCTAAGAAAAATACAATAAAGCTCTGGGTAAAATAAAAAAAAAAGAGAAATTTTTTACCTTTGCAGTCTTTTTGTAAATGAGGCAGCTTTTCTGGTTTAACCCTAGTAAATAAAACACATTAAAACTAGTTAATACGAATGTAGGTTAAGAAAAAAACGAGATTTAAAAGGAAAATTGATTGATAAGCACAGGATAAAAAAGCATTGACTACCCGTGTAGGTTAAAAAAAAACGTTAAAAACTAGGTTTAAAAGGAAAATTGACTGTGTAGTAAGCACATGGCCAAAAACTATAAAGCGGTACTAAAAAAAAGCATTTAAAAAACTAGGTTTAAAAAAAGAATTGACAAAGGCAAAAACCTGTTTGGTAAGCACAGCATAAAAACTCTATAAAAAAGTGGCTAAGAAAAATACAATAAAGCTTAGGGTAAAATCAAAAAAATGTTTACCTTTGCAGTCTTTTTGTAAAACGAGGTAGCTTTTTTGGTTTAACCCTAGTAAATAAAACACATTAAAACTAGTTAGGTTAAAAAAGCATTTTAAAACTAGGTTTAAAAGGGAAATTAGCTAAAGCAAAACCTGTTTAGTAAGCACATGGTCAAAAACTATAAAGGGGGTACTAAAAAAGAAAATTGACAAAGGCAAAGTCTGTTTGGTAAGCACGAGGTAAAAAAGCATTGAAACTATTCAATATCAGTGTAGATTAAGAAAAAAGAGAGGTGAAAAGAAAAAAGAGCACCTGGTAAAATCAGAAGGAGAGAGAGAGAGAGAGAGAAGCAGGCAAAGTCTGTTTAGTAAGCACAGGGTAAAAAAGTGAACAGAATCAGGGTGGGTTAAAAGAAAAAACAAGCCAAGAAAAGGAGGAAAAATGTCCTCTTTGCAAAGAGCACACGGTTGAGTCACAGAGAGAGAGACTTTTTACCTTTGCAGTTTTTCTGTAAAATGAGGCAGCTTTCCTGGTTCAAACCCTCTCAGGCTTGTTATCACTGCCTTTGGATCGGACCAATCAGAGGTGGTTTTACAACAGCGTCATAGAATTCATTTTCCTGAACCAATCCTAGTGTCACAAGATTTTAAGCAAGAGCCAACCCTGCCCTTCTTTTACCCACCCCCCTTTTCTTTTTTTTTTCCTTTTAACTGTTTTTTTCTTATCTAAAGAAACAGACCCCCCGCATTTTTTGCCATGTATCCCTTTTACAAAGGACTTTTTTTATAAAAGTTAAAACCATAAGGTTTTAGTAGTACATTATTTTTAACACGTTAAAGTTACCTTACGTTTTGCAAAGAAATAAAACACATTTTTGTATGTGTTGTAATAAAAAAAAGCAGGCAGAAGCACCCCAGGTTTTTAGTAACAAACAATTTATAAACTCCTTATTTTGTAAACCACTGAATTAGAAAGACAAAGAAGCAAAGTGCCTGTTAGCAAACAGACTTTTTGCGAGTTAGCGGATTAGCGATAAGAAGGCTGCTGCTGACCCGTGCTTTTTAACAAGTTACATTAAGTTTTGCAAAGGGATAAGGATTCGAAAAGACAACCCTTTTGTATGTGTTGTAATAAAAAAAGCAGGCAGAAGCACCCTAGGTTTTTAGTAACAAACGGTTTAGGTTGCTTCTTTCCCCGCTTTTTAACAAAGAGAGGTGAAAGGCTTTTAAGGGAATAAACACTTGAAAAGACAGGCCTAAATGAAGACACACTTTTTTATTTACCATCCCCTTAACACAAGTGTTTTAGTAAAAAAAAGAGCTGACAAAAACACCCCGGGGGTTTTTAGTAACAAACAGTTTATAAACCCTTTATTTTGTAAACCACTGAATTAGAAAGACAAAGATGCAAAGCGCCTGTTAGCAAAGCAGACTTTTTGCGGGTTAGCGGATTAGAGATAAGAAGGCTGCTGCTGACCCATGCTTTTTAACAAGTTACATTAAGTTTTACAAAGGGATAAGGACTCGAAAAGACAATCCTTTTGTATGTGTTGTAATAAAAAATTATGCAGAAGCACCCTAGGTTTTTTAGTAACAGGCGGTTTATAGTTCCCATATTTTGTAAACCAGTGGATTAGAGAGAAGAAGAAGATTGCTTTTTTCCCCACTTTTTAACAAATAAAGGTGAAAAGGAATAAAACACTTGAAAAGACAAGCCTACCCGAAGACCCATAGCCTTTATTTAGGCATCGGTGTTTTAATAACATGTAAGTGTGCAAAAACAGTTTAGGGCAATAAAACTAATGTGTTGTAACAAAAAAAGGTTTGTTTTTTTTTTAATTTTAGGCTAACCCGGGCCATTTTAAAGTAAAAACAGCAGGCTTTTGCAGCAGCTGTTAGCAAAAACAGCCTCTGTAAGTCAGTAAATTAAAACTAAAAAGAACAAAACATAACAAGGTCTTCTTTTAGAGCAAAAGAACGCCAAAAACAGGTATTAAAAAGCATAGTAACTTACTTACTATCAAAACTAAGCTTTTTAACCATTAAAGTTTAAAAGCTAAAGTGTGTAGCCAAAAACCTTCCCGCCTTTTTTTAAAAACCAACTAAGACAAACCCCCCTCCGCTCTTATCTAAACAGCCAGAGCCTTTGGCTTTTTTTTTTTTTACCCTGTAACAAAAGCTAAATACCATTTTAAAATGTGTTTTTTAAAGTAATACCTAATTTTTTTAACTTACTAACAATGTAAAATAAGTTTTGTAAAAGTTTAACGTAGTTTATTTTTAAATTAGCAGTTTTGTTTTAAAAACCAAGGCCATAAAACAAATTAAAAAAATACAGGTTGCAGTTTTTAAAAACTTTTTGGTTACAAAGGTGTAAATGGGTATATTACCATTTACAAAGGCTTTTTATTAACTGTTTAAACACATTTACTATAAAAAAAAACATTTTTAGCCATTAAAGCTAAAGTATATAGGCACCCCCCAACCCACACCCGCCTTTTTTCCTAGAAAAATGCCCTTTACACACCCTGTTTTTTTAAAGAAACGCCTTTTTAAATATTAATTTTGGGGGGTGGGGGGCAAAACCTTTTTTTTAAAAAAACAGGTTTAAACCTATAAATAGGGGGACAAAAAAACTAAACAAGGCTGTTAAAGAAATATTGCTAATACAAGACTTCTACCGTTATGGGGAGCAACAACATGGTAAGAAACGTTACTATGATTTGTGTGGGCCGCCAAGGTATTACACCAGCGTTATGCTTAGTTAAAAGGCAATATTTTTTTTTAAATAGGACGAGGCCTTTTTTCTTGACATTCCAGATGCCGCGCTAGAAGCTTTAAATTTTGGTAAGCTAATTAATATGCTACACAAGTATAATTTATTTTTAAGAAAAAAGGTTTTAAAAAATTTTATTTTTTTAATTTAGAACAAGATGGAAGTCAAAACCACCCAATTGGTTTTCCTGAAATTACAGAAGAAAGTGTGAACTGTTTTTTAAATATGTGTTTTTTAAAAGAAAAACCTGTTGTTGGAAATAGTGTGCATTTTTAGGGGCTTGTTTGTTATTGTTAGGAAAAAAAACCCTTAAAGGTTTTACTGTACAAAAGTTGCCGTTGTACCGCCCCAGGGTGGTGTAAGCTAAAAGAGCGCTTTATTTTGTACATTGTATTTAAACGCGGTTTTTAGCCCCCCTTACTGCAAAAACGTTTTTAAAATATATATATTTGGGGAACATGTTTGTTGTTGTTAGTAAAAAAACCCGTGCTAAAAAACATTTTGTTTATGTGTATCGGCAGACTTATCAAGCGTTATTCCTCAAGAAGAAATGTTGAAGGGGAGCGCGCTTAAAGGGGCCAAGAAATTTCCCTCTGAGGCAGCTGCAGTTGGAAGCAAGGGTATTAAGCACACCGATTTTGAACAGCCCTGCGCGTCCAAATCCCTTATTGCACAAAGCCAGCAACCTTTAAAGAGGGGCAAAAAATTTCCCTCTGAGGCAGCTGCAGTTGGAAGCAAGGGTATTAAGCACACCAATTTTGAACAGCCCTGCATGTCCAAATCCCTTATTGCACAAAACCAGCCGGCCTTAAAAAAGGCCAAAAAGTCTGCCTCTAAAACAGCATCCGTTTTCAGGGCGGGGGGAAAGGGGCTCAGGCCCCCCGCTTTTGAACCGCCCAAAGCTACCTCTACAACTTCCAGAAACCATGGTAAGCGAGGCAAAGGAGTTAAAGCCCCTAGTTTTCAACAGACCTATGCCTCCCCGACCCAAAATAAATTAGCTTTAAAAAAGGTAAAGACAAACAACTCTGTAGAAGCAACCGTGTTTAGGGGTGGGTTTGAGCAGGGTGAAGAAGTTAACCCCCCGGCTTTTGGGACCCGCAAAACCCTTGCTACAAATAACAATCTTCCTGTGGGGCTGGCCGCATCAGTTGCTGCTTGTAACGAGCTGTTTAGTGTTTGTACATCTTTAAAGCGTTTAATAGATAAAAAGTTTTCAAAGCTAATTCTTGAGGTGTTTCAAAAACAAAATTTTCCAGAAGAAAGGGTGGTTTTAGACCAAAAAATAGCAGATACCCGGGCACTAATTGAAAAGGTGCAAAGCGCGTTGAAGGGGAAAGGAAGAGTGTGACTAAACATGAAACCTAAAAATGTAAAGAGGGGTTGGAAAAAAAAATGGAAAAAATCTAAAATATTAAGAAGGCTTTTGGCCAAAAAAATAAAAAAAGCCAAAGCTATTTTAAAAAACAACCCCCCAACCAAGAAAGGGAAATAGACCCTCCCACCCCTTCTTCTTCTGAAGGTCCAGATTCCCCCGCTCCTGATACACCACCACAGGTGTATTTGGAGCGTGTAAGACACTGGATAAGACCCCGAAGAGAGTTTAACGCTTATGAATATTTTCAAGAATTTCGTTTTGCTAATTTGGACAGAGTAACGGGGTTCACAGAAGCCATGGCGGCCATCGACATCGCTATTCAAAATTTGCTAGATGATATTAATAATCAGGTGGGCCCTGAAGATTTTGTACAGCTACGCTTAGATGCCCCGGGGCTAAATCACCGCTTTTTTCTTTACGGAGGCCTTGGGAAAATTTAAATGCCGTAGATTTTTTAAATAACATCATTAATGTGTTGCAAAGTAACGCAGAGATTGTGGGGTCCGGAACTTTACGCCTGGTTGTTACAATTATTAGAAACAGTGTTGGTGGAGTTGGGTCTGTAAGACCCCTAAAAACTATTACGTACAGTAAAATTATTGAAAAAAAAAGAAAACATTTAATTGATTTAAATAATCAGGGTAACAACCTGTGTTTTGCCGGTAGCGTGCTGGGTCTTTTATCAGATAAAAAACTTATAGATGCCCAGCTGTTAGAGGAGGCCAAACACCTTCATCAGGAGTTGGGGTTTTCGGACCAAAAAATGATTAGCTTGACAGATGTGAGCTCTTTCGAAGAGCGCTTGGGGGTAGCTATTACCGTTATGTATTATGAAAATGGAAATTGGTGTTTTTTTACAACGGGGGGTGTACAGCATTCCCAAACTCTTTTTGTTTTGTTACATAACAAACATTATTACGGCATTTTAAATATTAAAGCCTTTATAGGTGCCCCGTATTTGTGCAACCACTGTTACGCTCGCTATAGCCACAAACACCAGCACGCCTGTAAAAACCACTGCCGTACGTGTAATAGCGCCGAGTGCCTCAAAGTGGCCGGTGAAAAAAAAAGATGCCCCAGCTGTAAGCTATTTTGCAGGTCTGACGCCTGTTTAGAAAGGCACAGCGCTTTGGCGACCAGCGGTAAAGTTGATTGTAAAAACAGAAGTTTTTGCGATAAGTGTGGCTTCTACATGGTTAAAAATCACAAGTGTACAAGCAAAAAGTGTCCCCAGTGCTATCAAAAAACTGACAACATAGAGGGTCACGAGTGTTATATGCGTAATATTTGGTCTCCAGAAGAGGGAAAGGATTATGTGTTTTATGATTTTGAATGTATGCAAGAAACGGGGGTACACGTGCCAAATTATGTTTATGCTTTGCATTTAAATAAAGAAACTAGCTGGGAATTTAAGGGGGAAGAATGCATTAGCGAGTTTGTTTTAACCTTTGTAGACAAGCGCTTTAAGGGATACACTTTTATTGCTCATAACGCTAAAGGTTACGATAGTTATTTTATTCTTAGGCAGTTAATTAAAGAAAAAACGGCTGTTAGCACCGTAACGCAAGGGGGAAAACTTATTTGAGTGACGGTGGTAAACTTAAACATTAAATTTATAGATTCTTTAAATTTTCTCCCCATGAAACTTAGCAAGTTACCCAAAGCTATGGGGTTTGAAGAAGCGAAGGGGTACTTTCCGCACTTTTTTAACACCGTTAAAAATCAAAACTATGTGGGACCTATGCCCGAAATAGAGTACTTTGGAGTAGACTACATGATGCCTGAAGAAAAAAAGGAATTTTTAAACTGGTACCAGCACAATCGCCAAAACAGCTTTGATCTTCAAAAAGAACTACGCTATTGTCAAAAAGATGTTGAAATTTTGCGAGAGGCTTGCGACCAGTTCAGAAACGAAGTTATAAAAATGACAGAAAAGCAAATTGTTAAAAACCCCAGAAAGGATAATGAGGAGGTGGTTACTAAGTGTATAGATCCCTTTCAGCACCTCACATTAGCCTCGATTTGCATGGCCATGTACCGGTTTAATTTTTTAAAACCGCAAACCATAGCCCTTTTGCCGTTAGACAATTACCACAAACAGCAGAAGAGATATTCCACGCCGGCCATTCAGTGGTTGATGTACATAGCCCACACTGAGAATATTTACATTCAACACGCTTTGCAGGGTGGCGAGTTTAAAACGGGGTCCTATTTTTTGGACGGTTACGCTGTTATAGCTGGTAAACCCATGGCCTTTGAATTTAACGGGTGTTTTTTTCACGGGTGCCCCATCTGCTATTGCGAAAATGATTACAACCCGTTGCTTAAGGCTACCTACGGACAGCTGTACAACCGAACCATCATTAAGGCTGAATTTTTAAAAAGCCAGGGGTTTGGGGTAAGGACCGTGTGGGAACACGAGTGGCAGGCTATGCTAGCAAACGATAACTGGATGGAAAATTTTTTACGAGAAAAAAAGCTGCCACAGCCTTTGGTTCCTAGAGACACCCTTTACGGTGGTAGAACAAACGCCATTTGCCTTTATTACAAACCGCAGCCCGGGGAGCAGGTTCATTACTATGATTTTACCAGCCTCTACCCTTTTGTTAACAAAACTAAACAATACCCTGTGGGACACCCCGTTATTGTGTATGAGGGTTTTGGGGATATCTGCCAGTACTTTGGCATTGCCAAGGTTAAAGTGTACCCTCCAAGAGGTTTGTATTTTCCCGTGTTACCATACAGGGTTGATGGTAAACTAATGTTTCCCCTGTGCGCCCTTTGTGCAAAAACAAAACAAAAGGACCCCTGCAGGCACAGTCAGGAGGAGAGGGCTTTAACAGGGACTTGGTGCACAATAGAGTTGGTGGAGGCTTTAAACAAAGGGTACAGAATCGCTGAAATTTATGAAGTCTGGCATTTTAACCGCTCTTCAGATGCCCTGTTTTCAGACTACATTAAAACACACCTAAGACAAAAACAAGAGGCCTCGGGGTTCCCTCACTGATGTACGGACAAGTTTAAAAAAGAACAGTACGTTAAAGAGTACCGTGAAAAAGAAGGTGTGTGTCTGCGTCTAAACAAAATTAAGGTAAACCCCGCAAAAAGACAAATCTCAAAGCTGTTTTTAAATTCCTTGTGGGGAAAATTTGGTCAGCGAACAAATTTGACTAACACTAGTATAGTAACGGACCCCGACGAGCTCTTCAAGTACGTTTTTGTACCTTATTACGATGTGTCATCGTGCGAGTTTATCGATGATGACACAGCCGTAGTGTCTTGGAAGTACGCAAAAGAACACTGCACCCATTCCAGCAACACTAACGTGTTTATAGCGTGCTTTACCACCGCTTATGCCCGGTTAGAGCTCTACCGCTTGTTAGATCATTTACAGCAGCGGTGTCTTTATCATGATATGGATTCTGTAATTTTTGTAAGTAAAGAAGGGGAGTGGAATCCACCCCTAGGGGATTATTTAGGAGATTTAACTAGCGAAATACCCCCAGATGAACACATTGTGGAGTTTGTGTCCGCGGGACCTAAAATATACGGGTACAAACTGTCCAGCGGTAAAACCTGTATGAAATTAAAAGGAATCACACTTAACTCAGGAAACAGTGAAAAAATTAATTTTGAAAGCTTAAAAGAACTCGTCTGGGATTACCCCGCGGGAGAGGACCCAAAAGAAATCGTAATACAGCAGCCAGGAATCGTAAGGGTAAAAAAACACTGGTTAATAGAAACAAGAACTCTAAAAAAAACCCAAAAAGTCATTTACGACAAAAGAGCCCTCGAGGAGGCTTTTAAAACTTTGCCGTACGGGTATTAATTATTATGAAAAACCACGTTCAGTTTGTTCATCCCTTTTCCTGTTTGCTTTGTGGTCCCTCAAATTCTGGAAAATCATATTTTATAAAGCAGTTGTTAGAAAATGGTCATAAACTGTTATCATGTATGCCTGAAAATATTGTGTGGTGTTATAGCTGTTGGCAACCACTGTATACAGAGTTGCTGCAAAAATTTTCATGTATTACATTTTTGAAAGGTTTACCTAATACTTTTAATGATAAACATTTATTTCCTAGTAATAAAGTGAATGTGGTTATTATAGATGATCTAATGGAGTCTGCTTCTGAAAGTGGTGAAATTGAAAAAGCCTTTACAAAATACATACACCACAAAAACTTAAGTATTATGTACATTGTGCAAAATATGTTTTGTCAGGGAAAAAAAGCCGTACAATTAATTTAAATACTAAATATATGGTTCTTTTTAAACCCCCCCGCGATAAACTACAAATTACCACTTTGGCCCGGCAAATGTACCCTGGTAAAACACAGGTTTTTTTGGAGGCTTTTGAGGACGCTACCAAAACCCCCTACGGGTATCTGCTGGTGGATTTAAACGCTTCAACGCCCGAAAACCTCAGGTTAAGAACAGGTCTTTTCCCCCCAGACTGGCCCTGTGCATACACCTTTAAAAAAACCCATAAAAAATAGTTATTTTTTATTAATCTTCCATTTTAAAAAAAATCGCCACCCGAACAAACATGTCTAACCGTGTGTAAAAAAACCTGGCTCTTTTAAAATTTCTTATCAAAGCCAAGCCGCCTCAAAGAAAGGCTATTCTCTGTATGGCTTCTGAAGACCTAGTAGCGGCCATCTCAGAAATAGCGCTTAACACTTTAAAAGGAAACGTTCCTCTAAAACCTCGACAAATAAGCATCCTTAAAAAAACCCGAAAAATTATTAAAAAGCTAAGCGATAAAAAGCTATCTCTGAAAAGAAAAAAGCTTATTGTAAAACAAACCGGTGGCTTTATTGGCCCTTTGTTAAGCTTTGCACTCCCCCTGCTGTCAAGCCTTTTAATTAACAGATAATGGAACATGCTGAAAAAATGTACCTCGTTCCTAGCCACCAGTTAGAACAAATAAAGCGGGCTTCTAGCGGTGAAGAAAATATCAGAACCACAACCACTCGCCAATTGGATTCAGAAATGAAAGACATTCTTCAAAGAACCGGTTTATCCGACTACGAAAAGGCTAAACTGTACGAGGGGGTCCTGCAAAGATACCTGGTATTGGCCAAGCGTGGTGAAATGGAAAAGACTAAAATAAACCTCTTTTTTTCCCCCGTGCAAGAGCAAGAGGAGCTTCAACCTCCTAAAGTTCAGGGGGGTTTATCGGACTTTGTTATTCAGGAGGTGTTGGAGGGGGTAAATCCTCGCTATAAAAAAAAAAGCTGAAATATTGTTAAATAAGCTTAAACAGCGTAAAGATGTTTCTTCTTGGGCTGATAACGGCCGTTTTGTGTACCGGGGGAAAGCGATTGAGGGGTCTCACATGCTTGATTTAGTCAGGGGGGTAACCAGCTCTTATTCTTTCGCTAACAAGAGGACTCCTAAAGGGTGGCATGTTTTTATGAAAGCCTTGGCGGAGCTAAACGTGCCTACGGCCGTCGTAGGGCATGTTACCAATAAACAATTTGTAGAGCATCTAAAAATAGGGCTAGAGCCAGTCAAGGCCACAAGTAGCACCACCCCTTTTAAAAACGTCCCTGTTAAAAAACGAAAAATCAACTGGTTAACAATGTAAAATAAAAGACATAAACAAAATTAAAAATTGTGTTTTATTGGTGCACCTCTTTAAACACACGACAAGACAAACATGTTTGAACATGTTGAAACATGTTTAAAACAAGTCTGGGCATGCCGGGTCTTTTTCCTTTTACAAATCGCACCACCAAGCGGACATTTTCTGGTAAATCATCGGTGTACAATTTTAAAATACAATCAAAAGATAAACCCTTACTACATTGTTTTAAAAAAAATACAATGATAACCGCAGGTTACAGCTAGGGGGTCCTGTAGTTGTCTCTGATGAAACATAACATTATCACAGTTACGGTTTAAAAAAGTCATAATAGACTTAGGAAAAAAGTTACTGTCTGGGGAAAAACCGTAGGAATCAAAAAACTCGCCGGGCCCCCGTTTTGGTAAATAAAGGGCCAGCCAATGTTCCCCGGGTAACTTATGGGGGTGGGTGTTAACAATAAGCCCCAAAGGTCTTCCGGACACAAAACCTTTCGGAAGCAAGTCGCTAGAAAAAACATCTAAAAAAGAAGGGTCCTTTGATAAAATATCTCGTAGCTGCACGGTGTTCATGATTACATATAGTCAAACAGAACATTTCTTCTATGATTTACTTCGAGCACGTTATCAAAAACCCCATACACTATCATGTTAACCGTAGAGGGCAAAGCCGTTGCAAACCGAATTTCCGCTCTCAGGTTTCCAGTTTTAATTAAAGAATAATGATCGGCGCACTCCTGATCCGGGGTCAAATCAAAGGCGTACAGCGTATAGCCCTGGGCAAATTCATCACGGTTAATTAAGAGCGATCGGTCTTTTACATATTTTCCAGTAGCCTGCACGAGCTGCATGTACTCCCTCACGCAGTTTCCATTTTCAAAATCGTGTTGTAGGGGTTTTGCTGGCACCTGTTCGCCATCCACATACAAGGCCACAAAATTAATGTTATAATGTTTAAAGTTAAAGGGTTTTTAACGTAGCTGCCGCTGAAAGTGTCGTTATCTATAAAACTGATTACTAGCTGCTTGGGTAGCTGTCCCAAAAAAAGGTTTTCCTGGTTACTGACACGACTGCCGGCCGGTATGCTAAACACCTTTATGCTTACCCAGTCTACGGGGTACTTAGCGTTGGCGGTCATTAAAGCTTCAGCATGCCCCAAACAAACCCCCGGGGTTACTTTTACACGCTTTACAAACAGGGACGCCGAAATAATGTGTACTTTATAATTCTGGTTGGCAGTCTCGCTCATGAGGCAAAAAACATCTTTGCTACGTGTTAGTTTAATTTTTAAATCCACGCCGTTTAGCAGTAGTTTTTCTTGAAGAAACAAATCACTGTGTAAAGGTCCCAACAAATCCAGCTTCCTGCTGCTGGCCGTTAGTCCGGCCCTGCGTATAAACCCCTCATTGGCCTGGCCGACCAAAAGGGTGCTTTCGTGGTCCCCCGCCGTGTCTTTATAAAATCCGCCTGTCGAAAACTGCGTAGTGAGGGTGTCGTGGCTGTAGTTTAAAATTAGCTCTGTTAAGGCTCTGTAAGGGTAACAATTGTTGCTCTGGCTAATAAGACGATCGCCTAAAGTAACATCCAGCTGGTTAAAAAGAGTGGCGATGGGGTAGTTTGTTAGGGCCACCCGGGCATCATCATCAATGTCTGACCCGTCTTCTTTTATCACCTTGCAGCACACGTACAGCAGCGTGTTGTTAAGGTCTAAGTAATGATCCCCATGTCCCGAAATAAAAAATTCAAGAGGTGCGTTTACCGTTAAAGCGGCCAAAGGAAGCACCTCTACATAAAAGCTATTTTCGATACTGGTTTGTGTGGGGGCTATTTGAAATAAATCCAGTTCCGATTTGGTGCATTCGTCAGAGCCACAATGAATAAAAGCCATTTTAAAATATATCCCTTTTACCGCGGGTAACGCGACGCTTCCTCTTCTTAGGATGCCTTTTAGGTATATGGCTAAGACGTCTTCTGACAGCTTTTTTTTTTTTAAAGGGTCTAGGTGGTCCTTTAAATGGCTGGCGCAACGCTGCTCTTTTTCTTCTCATTACCACTAAACCAGAACCTTCCTGTGGCATGTGTGCTCCTATTTTGTTTATAACTGCGCTAGGCACGTGGTTTACGACGTCTTTGGTTATATTTTTGGAGGCTGTTTTCATGTGGGGTTTAATAATGTCAAAACCTCTTTTTAAAAGTGGCACGGCTTTTCTAAAAAGACTGCGAAATATCCCTCCTAAACCTGCCCCTTACATAACGGGTAATCCTTGATATCCTGGTAAGCCATAGCCAGCCTGGGCCTTGTAGTAGTTTCTATACAAAAAGGGGTCCCCGTAGTTTTTCATAGTCACCATTCTTCAGCTTTTTTGGGGCGCAGATGTAGTTTAACAATTACCTTTCCAAAACTAAATGAAACGTGGTTATTCTGATCCGTCTTTATTTCAATAGTAATGGTTCCTATATTCTGCTTACTTACGGGGACGTAATGCGGTTTGTCATACATTATGGTAACAAATTCGTTGTTGCTACCGCGGATGGGAACGCAGTGCAACAGCGGCACATAGTAGTCCCCCACTAACTGATGTGCCACTATGTCCGTGTACACGTATAAAGAGTTAAAACCCTCCGTAATGTCTGCGGGATACGGTGCTATCCTACACAGATGATTTGAAAGCATTCCCAATATTGTTGCCAATTTACTCCCTGTGGAAAAAAAGTACTTTTCATCGTTTGGTTTTAACTGAACCCTTCTAGTCACAGGGTTGTAAATAACGTAGGCATTTGGTTTTTCGGCATCTTTGTCTATATTCTTGTTGATGATTTCTATTAAATGGTGAATGCTTGAATAATAGCCGGCATCTATGTTGTAGGTTCAATTTTTTTTCCGATGCTAACGTAAATGCTGTATCATAAAGAAGCGTGTTCCAAGAGTGACAATAATGAATTTCCGATAAAGCGACATCCCACCGCCCTATTAAATTTAAAGGCTTGGCTAGTTGTATTGTAAAATTGGAACTAGTATTTTGAGGAAAAGCCCCCGCTGAGGCATTGCTTGGTAAGGTCATGTAAAAACTTTGTTCAGTCATTTTTTTTTATTAAAGGTCGTGCACTTGAGACGCTTTAACCCAACTATTAAATTTTTTAGGCCAGCCTTTCCATTTTACAGAAAAAATTTGTGTCTTCCTTGGCCTTTTTTTGCTAAATTTTTTTCTACCCTGTAAACGCAGTCCTGGTTAGGGTTTACTTTTTGTAATTCTTCAGAGTAAAAAGACCCCGCGACTTCCTCCCCTTCATAATCTTGTAATGCATACACCGGTCTTTGTCCTCTTAATAAAACCCCTGACACGATAACTATTTCATCGGTAAAGGTTTGCTGATAGCCCTTTTCAAAAGTGCCCTTCGTTTTAGATACTCTTACGTATCCCCTTTTTTAAAAATTACACGTTGCGTCTTTATTTTAAAACTACCCTCGTAGACGGTTTTCCACACGCTTAGTACATTAGCTTGTGTCACATCAATTGGGCACCCTCTGATAGTTCTGTGATAACTTCTGTTGTAACCGTCTATGAAGGCCTGCAGCACATCAATGTAGCAAAAGGTGTTACGGGCGGTAAAATACCTCCACATCTTTGATTTTAAAGTTCTGTTAAACCTCTCCACGATTCCCGCTTTAACTTCGTTATTGGTAACAAAATGGTGTACCCCATATTGCTTAAACAAATTCTTTAAAGCTTTGTTTAAAAACTCTTTTCCTCGGTCTGTTTGTAATTTTTGAGGCACGCGCCCCTTTGTAAAAATAGCTTTAAACGCCTCTGCCACCTCTTTTCTTGTTTTATTTTTTAGGGTTACCGCCCAGGCGTTTTTAGACAAAATATCTATCACTGTTAAAATATATTTACGGTCGTCATTGTGTTTAGAATAGGCGGCCATATCAACCAAATCTGCTTGCCATTGCGTATCCACATTAGACACCACTGTTTTATTTCTTTTAAATTTAAGCCTTGCTGGTTTATGTAAAGCGTAAGCATCTTGATCCGCTAGCCAAGTGGAAACCTGCTTTCTGCTTAAGGTTTTACGGTGTCTTTTAGCGGCCTGAAATAAGGGTGTTATGCCCCCAAACCTACCAACTTTTTCGGGTGAGTAATAAATTTTCTTTAGCAACTTTGCCATGCTTGCCCCGTCTTGCTTTAAAACATACGTATACACAAAAGTTTGTTTCTGCTTTTGTTTTTATTTAACACAACAACGTCTATACACATTTGACTTTTAAAGCAGCAGCAAAGTAATATACGGTACAATTACATACATTTTTTAACGCATAAGCAAAATAATATAAAAACTGTGATACAAATTTTTTTACAATGCATCTTAATTAATATATATTTTTTAAGCCTCTAGGGTCACAAGCTTGTTTGTACAAACTTTTATAATCCATTTTACAAACCCTGCTACACACCAATCAGCCAAGTAATATACGGTACAATCACATACATTTTTAACGCATAAGCAAAATAATATAAAAACTGTAATACACATTTTTACAATGCATCTTAATTAATATATATTTTTTAAGCCTCTAGGGTCACAAGCTTGCATGTAAAAAGTTTTATAATCCATTTGACGAACCCTGCTACACACCGATTGGCCAATATCGGGGGCCACCTCTTTTGACAGGTCTACCAGCAAGGCCACCGGGTCAGATGTTTTTGCAACCTCCCTAATCATTTTAACAACTTTGGTTATAGTTTCAGTGGTTATGTTAAGCTTTTTCAGTTTGTAGCCTTCAGCTATAATTATATTTACAAGCTGGGCTGCGTTCAGTTTAGAAGAAATACGTCTAAGCTGGTAAAATACTTCTGAGCGATCCCAAAAAATACAAGGGTGACTAAAAGGGTTGGACTTATTTACAGTGCAGGCTGCACAGTTTTCCAAAAGTTGTTTTTTCAAACAGTGGTAAAAGGCTTTTACTACAACAGCTCTAATAATATCAACCATAACAGCATCTTCTTCTTCTTCACAGCTTTTCTGGTCACTCTCCTTACTTTTTACAGACTTTTTTTTAACATCTTGCTTCACACAAAAACAACAGGTACATATTATGGTTGTTCTGCTTAAAGGCCGCCTCTCTTCATCCTCTGAAGATGTCTGTTAAAAACATTGTAAAAACATATTTTAAATTTTTTGTTGCAAAAATTTTAAAATAAAAAAGCCTACAGTTTGTTTGTGCTACCTCAGTCGTACCCTCG
This sequence comes from Gopherus flavomarginatus, assembly GCF_025201925.1. Classification (NCBI taxonomy): domain Eukaryota; kingdom Metazoa; phylum Chordata; order Testudines; family Testudinidae; genus Gopherus; species Gopherus flavomarginatus. Next base: position 213,332,933 of record NC_066620.1, on the reverse strand, counting down.
TCTGATTCTGAATTATCATTATCCTCAGCTGACGCACCGTCGGACCCCGTAGCACCTTCCTGTTATTAAACACAAAACATATAGTTTTATTTTACCGCTCTTATATATGTTTATATTTATATTTTTTAAAAATTATTTAAGTAACTTTTACCTCGCCATGTTCTTTGGGTTTTACCATTGACACCCCGTTTGTGTCCTTTGTTTCTGAATCACCTAGGGCAAGGGCTCCGTCAATCATAGTTTCAGCAGCCTATTATTAAACCAACTGTATAGTAACACTTAATTAGTGTCATACACACACATATGTATATATTTCAAATAAGTTAAGCTGTCTTTACCTCCTCGGGTGTTTCTGTCTCTGCAACTGTTGGCCATTTGTCACACACCAAAGCAGTAATCTTGTATGGCCCCGGCTTGGTTATCTGTTAAAAAATCAAAAGTCATTTTTTTAAAAGTGTAAATACAATAATTTTTTTATTTTATTTTTTTACAACGGGTAAAGCTTTTACCGTAACAATATCGCCATCTTTCCAATATCTCGGGGTCTATCCGCAGGTTTTCAACATCGCTATCCTGTGGCGGTTCCTCGGTTGCCATGTCCTCATATATAGGATCTTCTTCCATTCCCCCCTATAAAAACAAAAATATTTAACCCTTTATTTTTATAAAATATTTTGTAATTTGTTATAAAAAAAAAAAGGTTTACCTCTGCCTTTAATTCTGTTTTTTCCAAATCTGACAACAATTTTTTTCGCACTTGATCTTTTTTCTCTTTTACAAACGGCTGTGGCTCCTCTTTTTTCAGTTCTATTTCAGAATAAAACGCAGGGCTCGGCAACAACCCTTTCTTGTTGGCAAAATAACTGTAAAGGGGCCTTCTCTTCTGAACACGGACTGGTGCACCCAGGGGCAATTCCGGCTTCTTGGCTTCTGTAGGTGTTTTGTACAGGGACATGCCTTTGTGTTTAGTTTCTCTGTGTTAAAAAACCCACTCGCAAAACCACGTGTTTTTATACACAAAAACACGTGCTCATTGGTAGACAATAGCCGGTTTTTAAAAGGCTCTTGCTTAAAATCTTGGGACACTAGGTTTGGTTCAGGAAAATGAATTCTATGACGCTGTTGTAAAACCACCTCTGATTGGTCCGATCCAAAGGCAGTGATAACAAGCCTGAGAGGGTTTGAACCAGGAAAGCTGCCTCATTTTACAGAAAAACTGCAAAGGTAAAAAGTCTCTCTCTCTGTGACTCAACCGTGTGCTCTTTGCAAAAAGGACTTTTTTCCCTCTTTTCTTGGCTTGTTTTTTCTTTTAACCCACCCTGATTCTGTTCACTTTTTTACCCTGTGCTTACTAAACAGACTTTGCCTGCTTCTCTCTCTCTCTCCTTCTGATTTTACCATGTGCTCTTTTTTCTTTTCACCTCTCTTTTTTCTTAATCTACACTGATATTGAATAGTTTCAATGCTTTTTTACCCCGTGCTTACCAAACAGGCTTTGCCTTTGTCAATTTTCTTTTTTAGTACCCCCTTTATAGTTTTTGACCATGTGCTTACTAAACAGGTTTTGCTTTAGCTAATTTCCCTTTTAAACCTAATTTTAAAATGTTTTTTTAACCTAACTAGTTTTAATGTGTTTTATTTACTAGGGTTAAACCAAAAAAGCTACCTCGTTTTACAAAAAGACTGCAAAGGTAAACATTTTTTTGATTTTACCCTAAGCTTTATTGTATTTTTCTTAGCCACTTTTTTATAGAGTTTTTATGCTGTGCTTACCAAACAGGTTTTTGCCTTTGTCAATTCTTTTTTTAAACCTAGTTTTTTAAATGCTTTTTTTTAGTACCCCTTTATAGTTTTTGGCCATGTGCTTACTACACAGTCAATTTTCCTTTTAAACCTAGTTTTTAACGTTTTTTTTTAACCTACACGGGTAGTCAATGCTTTTTTATCCTGTGCTTATCAATCAATTTTCCTTTTAAACCTCGTTTTTTCTTAACCTACATTGGTATTAACTAGTTTTAATGTGTTTTATTTACTAGGGTTAAACCAGAAAAGCTGCCTCACTTACAAAAAGACTGCAAAGGTAAAAATTTTCTCTCTTTTTTTTTATTTTACCCTGAACTTTATTGTATTTTTCTTAGCCCCTTTTTGTAGAGTTTTTACCCTGTGCTTACTGCACAGGCAATTTTTCTTTTAAATTTAATAATATTAAAAGCTTTTTTCTTAACCTACACGGGTAGTCAATAGTTTTTACCCAGGGCCTCCCAAACAGGCTTTGCCTTTGTCAATTTTCCTTTTAAACCTCGTTTTTTCTTAACCTACATTGGTATTGAATACTTTTAATGCCTTTTTTAGCAAATTTTTAACCTCACACTTTTTTCAAAATGGCCGACAGCGCCACACTCTTGCGCCAACGGAAATGGGGGGTGGGAAGGCGGGACATAAGCCGTAAAAGGGGCGTGGAAACCTGTCAAAATTTGTATGGTGATGAATACTATCGAGCTTATTCCTACTTACATTAATAGCTCTTTTAGAACTGATGATTTTGGGAGAGAAGCGGGCAAAACAACCAAAACTATTATGACGAACCCCTCAGCTGTCCTTCTCGGGCGATTCCTCCCTGCCCAGGGCTGCTCCTGGCTCCTGTCCTGAGCTGTCCCCGATCGGGCCTGTCCTCCTCACTCCTCAGACAGGTTCTCCCTGCTTCACTTTCCCAGGGCCTGCGGGCTGCCTCTCTCTCTCCCTGGAGCGCCAGCGCTGACCTCTGGAGTTTCTTACTTTCCCCTCCCCCCGGGAAAAAGATTTAAAGGGGCCATGATCTCTAAACCCCAAAGGGGTTACACTAGTATCAGGTTTTCTTCAACCAGAGTCCTTGGATATTTGGGACTTCACTTTGTTTTGAATCTTGGAGCAGGTTTGCTTGAGTCACATTAATATCTCTTTGGAAACTGATGACTTTGGGAGAGAAGCGAGCAAAACAACCATAGCTATTATGACCAACCCCTCAGCTGTCCTTCTCGGGCGATTCCTCCCGGCCCAGGGCTGCTCCTGGCTCCAGTCCTGGGCTGTCCCCGATCGGGCCTGTCCTCCTCAGGCCTCAGGCAGGTTCTCCCTGCTTCACTTTCACTTTCACTCGCCGCGCCAGTCTCTGCCACTCCGGATTCGGGGATCTGAACCCGACTCCCTTTCGATCGGCTGAGGGCAACGGAGGCTATCGCCCGTCCCTTCGGAACGGCGCTCGCCTATCTCTTAGGACCGACTGACCCATGTTCAACTGCTGTTCACATGGAACCCTTCTCCACTTCGGCCTTCAAAGTTCTCGTTTAAATATTTGCTACTACCACCAAGATCTGCACCTGCGGCGGCTCCACCCGGGCCCGCGCCCTAGGCTTCAAGGCGCACTGCAGCGGCCCTCCTACTCATCGCGGCATAGCCTCCGTGGCTCTCGTTGCCGGAGACGGCCGGGTATGGGCCCGACGCTCCAGCACCATCTATTTTCAGGGCTAGTTTATTCGGCAGGTGAGTTGTTACACACTCCTTAGCAGATTCCAACTTCCATGGCCACCGTCCTGCTGTCTATATCAACCAACGCCTTTTCTGGGGTCTGATGAGCGTCGGCATCGGGGGCCTTAACCCGGCGTTCGGTTCATCCCACAGCGCCAGTTCTGCTTACCAAAAGTGACCCACTAGGCAACTCGCATTCCACGCCTGGCTCCATGCCAGCGAGCCGGGCTTCTTACCCATTTAAAGTTTGAGAATAGGTTGAGATCGTTTCGGCCCCAAGACCTCTCATCATTCGCTTTACCAGATAAAACTGCCCAGACGGAACGAGTGCCAGCTATCCTGAGGGAAACTTCGGAGGGAACCAGCTACTAGATGGTTCGATTAGTCTTTCGCCCCTGTACCCAGGTCGGACGACCGATTTGCACGTCAGGACCACTACGGACCTCCACCAGAGTTTCCTCTGGCTTCGCCTTGCTCAGGCATAGTGCACCATCTTTCAGGTCCTAGCACGTACGCTCATGCTCCACCTCCCCTACGGGGGGGAGGGGCGGGCCGGTGGTGCGCCCTCCGTGAATCGATGGCCTCGGGATCCCAACTCAGCCGGCCTGCGCCAGCCCTCACCTTCATTGCGCCATGGGCTTTCGGTTGAGCCTCTGACTCGTGCACGTATTAGACTTCTTGGTCCGTGTTTCAAGATAGGTCGGATGGGTTGCCGACATCGCCGCAGACCCCGGGCGCCCTGGCATGGCTCCTCCCCGCCTGGCGGTGTGACGCAGTCGGGGCGCACTGAGGACAGTCCACCCCGATTGACAGTCGCACCGGGAGTAGGGGGGCCCGTCCCCGGCACGACGGCCCCCGTACCGCAACCCCGCCCCCCGCCCCCCCACGAGGGGAGGGGGGCCGATGGTGAGCAGGGGGCCGCGGGGGGAAGGTGCGACGGCGGTCATCTCCCTCGGCCCCGGGAGGCAGCGCCAGGTGCAGCCCAGGGGCTGTAATACTCTCTGCCCTGCAGCAGCGAGCCCCCTGCCCGCCGAGGCCTTCCCAGCTGACCCGGAGCCAGTCGCGGCGCACCGCCTGGGTGGAAATGTGCCCGACGGGGGCCGGGGCCGGCCGAGCAGCGGTCCCCACCCGACACCCCATGTCCTCGGAGGGGCGGGGGGCGAGGGGGATCCGTCGTCCCGGGCCGGCCGACCAAACCCGCCAAGTTGAATCCTGCGGGCAGACTGCGCGGACCCCACCCGTTTACCTCTTAACGGTTTCACGCCCTCTTTGAACTCTCTCTTCAAAGTTCTTTTCAACTTTCCCTTATGGTACTTGTTGACTGTTGGTCTCATGCCAGTATTTAGCCTTAGATGGAGTTTACCACCCGCTTTGGGCTGCATTCCCAAGCAACCCGACTCCGAGAAGACCGGTCCCGGTGTGCTGGGAGCCGCTACCGGCCTCACACCGTCTACGGGCTGTGCCTCGATCAGAAGGACTTGGGCACCCGAGAGCGGCACCGGGGAGGTGGGTCTTCTGTACGCCACATTTCCCTCGCCCCACCGCGGGATGGGGATTCGGCGCTGGGCTCTTCCCTGTTCACTCGCCGTTACTGAGGGAATCCTGGTTAGTTTCTTTTCCTCCACTGACTAATATGCTTAAATTCAGCGGGTTGCCACGTCTGATCTGAGGTCACAGTCGGTTGGGGGGACTCCCGGGCGGAAGAGAGGGGCGGGGGGCATGGCAGCCGCCCGCCGGTGTGACAACACATTGAGCAACCCTCCCATTTTGCAGCTAGGTGCAGTTTCTGCCACGCAACGTAACCATCTGTGCTCCTCAGGAATTGCTGCCACCTGGTCCATGGGGTTGCAAATCGGGAGGGATGGTGTCTGTGGTCGAAAACACTCACAATCTGCTTCCTCCTGGCTAATGTGCCACATTGTCCTATTGGATGATTGAGACGTGCTCTTACACTTTTTTGCGTGTGACTACGTGAAAAGGGAGGTAAGGTTTGGGGGTATAGGGCACACCCCTGACCCCAAGGTGATAACCAGAGTGGCCCCTTTCATTTTTTCCACTGGCTTCCTCCTTGCTTATTACCAATGACTTGGCTGCCTATGCACCTGTCACTGGTCCGGGGATGGTTGCGCACCTGTCATTGGTCCAGTGATGGTTGTAAATTGGGAGGGATGGGATTTGTGGTCGAAAACACTCACAATCTGTTTCCTCCTGGCTAATGTGCCAAATTGATCTATTGGATGATTGAGGCGCGCTCTTTCACTTGTTTGTGTGTGACTACGTGAAAAGGGAGGTAAGGTTTGGGGGTGTGGAGCACGCCTATGATGAGACCACTTTCATTTTTTAAAATTACTTTTACAATTTTATAGTTTGCATTATATATATGGACAGAAATACAGAGAATATTTTTTTCGAATAAAAAACATTTATAATCTGATATATACATAAAAATATATTTCTTTAGGTTGCATTATGTTTTTAACAAGAGGTATTTAAACAATGGGGGGTTTTATTGCCTTTTTTTTTGTAATGAAGTGAACTATGCACATGTCTTGCAGTTGTACTCTTTCTTCTCATATGTCAGGTTTTCTTGATTGAGTCCTTCTGTAATGCAGGGTACATGTGCCCACCTCTTGCAAGAATCACACTGGACCTTTGATAAGTAACAATTAAGAAATGAAATCACAGAAGTTATAATGTTATTCATATTTGCATTCACTCATGCTATTCCTTCCACATGTGAGCATTATCTAATATATAACTATCAGCATGAAGAAAATGTTTACTGTTGTGGAATTTTTAGAAGAATCATGATCCTTACGCAGTTTGTGGCATATATTTCTCATGCAATTCTGTGTTTCTTACCATCGTGCAATCCTCAATTTCTTTTTCGCAGTTGATAAGGTTGCAGTAGTCCTCCATGCTTTCTTAACAATAAATATAGCATTATGAAATGATGAAAACATTACGACCAACACTGAAAATGCAAATCTTGATTTAATAATTGTCAATATTGTAATCCAGTCAATGGTTTGAACATATCTTTTCCTTTTTTTGGAATCATTTTCTCAAATTTTTACTTTACTGCACCTGTATCTGAAAATGCAAATTTCATTTAACTGGTTGATCAATAGCAGTCATTCACCCCATTCAAATTTTTGTGTACGTAAAGATATTATTGATTCATAGTCACCCTTACAGAACCAAACCAGTGAGATATCCCACTTTAGGGGTATTAAGATAACTGTGTACTATGTGACATAATTCCACTCTTCACGTCATCTTCGCATGTGCCTAATGAGTCCACAATACATCATTGAAAGTAATTACCTGACTCCTTCTTTAGAAGAATTGCTATATGTCTTCTAAACGCAGTATTAGCCTCTTGTGTTGTTTCTACCGTACTGATGTCTTTGTGCTGGAAATATGTTTCTGCAAACTAACAACACTGATATTTAGAATAAACCTCATAATTACCAGAGGTGAAAGTGGGCTGGTCCAGTGTACCGGTAAGAACTGGCCACCGCTTCCGGCCCGTACACAGCTGACGTTACACTTCCGCTGTGGCAGTGCTTTATGCCTTAACAGCGCTGCCCCCTTTATCCCATCGCCCCAGCATCTGCGGCCCTGCCATAGGGTCCGGCAATGCTGTTGAATGCTCCTGGCAGGGCTGCCTACTGTGGGGGACCAAAAGGGGCTCTGGGTTACAGTGATTTACAAGGTCCTGGTGCTCCCGGCCACTGCAGCAGCAGCTGTCAGGAAGGGCTGGCTGGTAGAATCTGGTCCCCCAGCACCACACCTTCCACTGGAGACCCCATCCCTTCTTGGGGCCACAAGCCCACCCCATACACCTTGGCAAGGACACCAGTGCAGTGCCCACTGGTAATCTCTGGCATTTACTTTCAACATGGATAATTAAACATACATAACCAATAATAATGCCAATTTGGTATTCAATACCTTTAAGATGAGTGGTCCGCAGTTGTGGCCATCACTTTGTCTGGGATGCTGCACAATTTTACTGTTCCAATCAGATGAGGATTTACTAGTTAAGCGCTTGAGGAAGTTTCTGAAATTTTTAGAGAGTACATTAGCAGACTGCATAAATGAGCTTTGCTTTCCTTTTTTTCCCACTCTGGTTTCTGGAAATAGATAAAAATCCATTCTCTCTCTTTTTAATTAGTAATTGAAATGACTTATTGCTCACATATATACACACTTGTTTTCATATTATTGTCTCACATTTACACAGTATATCACCTGAGTTGCTGTGCCCCCTGTTGATAACAACACATTCTCAATCATGCAACATGCTACTGTTTCGTGTCCACATTCTGTGAAGTCGTTCCTGAGTCAAATCACACAAGTTCACTCAAAGTCCATTATTAAGCATATTCAGTACAAGTACATGCTGTTTCAGTGTTTATTTGTCGCTAACAGGAAGACATTAGTCTCATTATTGTTACATTCCCTTTAAAAAAAATTTCAATGGAACAGTTAATGTCCACTATAAAAGTAAGTATCTAATAAATCACCTCCAATTCCTCAGGCATGTTCTTTCATATCTGATCTCATCGCACAAGGGGTCAATTATTAACAATTCCTTTTTTTTCATCAAGGCTATCTGTAAGTTTAAATATATTCACAAAATGTATTGGTAATGTGATTATTTCAAAAAATGTATACTGATTTATCAACGATCAGTATGCAATTAACATATTATCGTTTTTAATGTCTCAGTAAAACACAAGATATAAGCATATTGTTAAATCAATCAATTCTTTACAGACTGTATTCTTCCATGTTACATGAACAATGTAAATTGACAGTATCAATTTATTTTTAACAATCACATTCCACTTTCCTTTGCATGCACTGAACTCACAGAAAACCCGCAGCATTGGAAATTATATCGCCGCTACCACAGTTGTGTTACAAATCTCTTATTTTTTACCACATTTATTGCCCATAATCAAGAAGTACAATACAAAACATCTTACTGCAAGAACCCAATGACCTGGTGTGTGGTAAGGAAGCAATAATATATCATTTTGAAGTAATTCACTCTGTATTTATTTTAAAAAAATAATAGAAATGCAATTATAGTTTCCAGTGAAGCAAACCATGAGATATACATTATACTGTATTTCCCAAATTCATTACATGTATTACTATTAGACTACTCCCCCACATCAAACATATCATTGTATTTGCTGCTTCACACTGTGTTTAACTCCCTGACTGAAATTGTTCATTTCTTATTTTATGTATGAAAGTGTGTTAACATTTACCTTCACTTTCATTTGTGCAGCTCTGCCTGAGAGAATGACAGTGGAAACTACTGATGAGATGTCTTGTACCTGTTGACAGTCAGTGAAGTTATTAATGCATTAATAATTGTGGCACATCAAGAACATAATGAATTTAATATAGATAGACATGCAACAGAGCCTTAGTGTTACAAATCAGATACGTATATGTAAGAGAGTCCTATAAAAACGAAATGATTTGTAATCAATGTGCTCTGTCTTACTTCCTTTAAAAAGTGACTAAGGTGTTCGCATTCTTGTGTTCAATTAATGGACCCACTGAACTGTACAGCAAAACTAGTGTGTCCCTCTATTGTATGTCCAATGTGCACCTCCAAATACATTTTAGTAAATGTTTGGCAGCAGTAAATACACAGAAATGTTGCAATTTCAGTTGGTCTGTTGATATTTCAAGGGCATTTGGACTTACATATGTTGTGCCACATATTCCCATGATTGTTTACTTAGTGAATCAATGTATTCTTTCATGTATCATCACAGTAGCTAGCCTACCTTTCCAACTGCTTTCTCAACTACACAGCTCAAATATGCATCAATAACCTACAACACATGATGGAAGAAAAGCACAATTTCAATGATATTTGAGTAATCAATCCCATTAACAAATACATATTTAGTGGTACTTAAATTTACCTTATCACTTATCCAGCTTCTCAGTTTCAGGCAATGAAATGAAGAGCCATACAATTTTATGTTTCTCACTTTGGCCTCCAGTCTCTATGTGTGTTTGCCGGTCATTACCAATTTGACTAGGAAAAAAATATTAACACGTATTACATACATGGTAATACAGTTTCCTTTTTCTCTGTTTTACTACTGTCAATGCCGCCACTTTGTACGTGAAAACCTTTAATATAGTTAAAGTTATAAAGTATGTTAAACTGTTTAAGAAAGGTGCGATAACCAATTACCTTTCAGAAGCCATTGCTTGTCTTCCACTTCCTCCGTAAGCATGTCATCAAAATTGTCATCAGCATCACTGGTATCATTGTTTGAAACATCTTTCCCTATATACTCCTCTTCTTCCATTGCTGTGACCTCTATGTTTTCCACTTTGCTGTCATGAGATACAGTGCCATCCACTTTTCTAATCTCTTCCGTGGGTGTTTCTGGTTCAGTGTCACCAACTCCAATTTCAGTTCCAATTTTTCCCTCTGATGTGCTTTCAGTAGCAAATGTTGGTGGCTCTTTTACTGGTTTTAAGTGTGCAATACTCTACATGGTTCCTAACTGTTTCCCTGAGATGGTTTGTAATTTCACTTTCTTACCTTCAACACTCATAATTTTGTATGGTCCCCGATAGTTGGATTCCATTACTCCTTCTTTTCTTGTTCTCTTTCTAGTGTTCAGTAACAGACCAGAGTCCCCAACATCAAATGTTATTTCCCTATATTTAGAATTCTTTCTTTTAGCATAATGCCTTTGTTGTTTTTCTTGTGCTTTAGCAATGTTACTTAGGGCCAGCGCAATGTCAGCGTTGTGTCTCGATTTCATATTTATGCTGTACTCTTTGCGGAAATCTTCCATGAACATATTCAGATCTGGGATCTTTGTAAACAAATGGAGAAGTGGTTGTATTTGTAAAATGAAGACACACTGAATGCCATGTGTACATGAAAGGTGCTGGGAATAACATACACTTACCGTGTAATTCTCTGAGACTTCTTCTGGAAACACTGGGTCATCACAAAACATTAGTCGGAAAGGTGAAATTTTTGTTGTTGCGTGTACTTTAGTTCGCAGAGAAAACAAAATGGGTTCAAGTAATTGATCCCAATTACTCCCATTGTCAGCAACCATCTTCCGCAGTGCTCTATAACAAAGGCACATTGATTTGATTGTTTAAGAAAAGAAAGTCACATGTACGGTCTTGTTTGAAACAGATCATACACAATCAAAAAGGTGTAACACGTAATGAAAAAGACTTTCCATGTATCAGATTGCTTTTTTGAAGATTTTTTTGTGAGTTGCATCTTTTAGCATAGCACATTCTACTTGCCATTAGTACTGTACTATTCCCACCCATTCACTTACCTTTCTATGGATTTATTAGCGTTTTCAGCCAAGCCATTGGTTTGTGGGTGGTACGGACTGGTGAAGCTACGTTCTGTTCCCAATCTTTTACAAATATACAAGGTAAACTGAAAGAAAATAAGTCACACCATAAACTTACATATAGACTTGTGTTGAGGAATGTTCCTTTGCGTATTTGCCACTACTTTTATGTGTAATTAGCAACAGGAATAGCATATCTTTTCATATTTGTTTTGGAAACAGGTAGTTGTGCATTTCTTTGTTAGATATGAAGAAAAATAATTTTATAGCAACAGTGATGGTGACCAACAGCAGTTTATTTAAAAAAAAAAAAAGGGATGGTGATTGTTTGAGGTCAATGGGTGACCTGACAGCAAGTTTGACTACATAGTACAAATAACCAGAAAAAAAAAGTCATTACCTTATTATTGAATTCTGGACCAAGATCTGTCAGTATCCGCTGTGGGCATCCACGTCGAAGAATCATTCTGTACATGTTTACTACCACCTCAAATGATGACTTACTTCTAAGTGGAAAGGCTTCCACCCATCTTGAAAGATAATCTATGACTGTCAGTATATACTGATATCCATCCTTTGTTACTGGTAATGGTCCTATTAAATCCATTCCCACCAATTCCCAGATCCGAGTGACCTACACACAAGGGTACCAGTTACAGTCATACCTCACATGTTTATTACTAAATGTTCTCAATGAACCCGTATGTCATAAGCAGAGTACACAATGTAATATGGTTACAACAGCCATAGAAGCCGATGAAAGCCCACTTTTAAATACAGAAGAAAAAGAAAGAAAGAAAAAACAAACAAAAAGAAGTACAGGAATGGGTTATTGAAAACAATACCAGAGTAAAGCTGAAGAAATATCCCCGACCAGTGCGAAGGCGCATTAGAGGTAATTGCTGCACTATGCTGTTCCACTTGTATGCATTTGACTCGTTTCAAAATCAAACCCTCATTGTATTGCAGAAATAACCATGGATAATGATAAACAATAAAGTGTCTGATTCAAAAATTCACCTTTATACTTTTCAAGGTGGTATCCAGATTTGATTGCTTTCCCTCTTTCTGGCAAGTCAGACATTGTGCAACCTGTTTTTGATGGAACAATATGATGACATGAACATTTCGTTATGGAAATAGTATCACAAGGGAACAGAGTTCACATTTGCACACCAAATATACTTTTATATTTCTTTCATTCATTTTTAACTTCTATTTCAATTGTAAATAGCATTCATCAGGATTTCATTTCATTACTTTACATACCCAATTGGCAATGTCTTTTGTCATCCCTGGCCAATAGTATTTTGATATCAGCACATTCCTTGTTTTGAATATTCCTAACTGTCCACCCTCTGGACTGTCATGATACCTTTCGAAGAGTTGCAGGGCTTCTTTCATAGTATGCACAATGACAACCTTTCTTCCTTTTGCTGAATGAAACAATCTCCTCTCTGTTGATCATCGAAGATGGAGCACAGAGGATGATAAAGGTTTATCAGGGCCCTGGGCCAGAGCAATTGCTGGGCCCCTACCGACCCTGTCCACCCGCTGCACCACCTATGGCCCTGTCCCTTTCATCCTCTTCCCCAGGATCTCAGCAATGTTCCTCCTAGGCTCCCCACCATTTTGCATGTCCCACAACTCCCTGGCTCATTTCCCACCCACCCCGCTCTCCCACACAGCACCTGGACTGGAGAAGTTCTGTCCCTGGGTCACGACTGTACCAGGGAGTGAGAGCTCCTCCAGTCCCAGGGCTGCGGCGGGGTTTTGGATGCTGCGGTTCTTTAGGGGACCAGAAGCAGGGTGCTGTGGACTCTTCTGCCCCACCAGGCACATCTCCTGGAGATGAGGTCAAGCTTGAGAAAGCCCTGGCTGGGATGATTTTGTTGGGGATTGGTCCTGCTTTGAGCAGGGGGTTGGACTAGATGACCTCCTGAGGTCCCTTCCAACCCTGAGATTCTGTGATTCTATTCTATGATTCTTAATCAGGCATATTTTGGGTCTATGCACGCATAAGAATTCTTACTTGAGAGTGAGGAAATGGTTTTGTAGAGAAAATATTCAGTTGGTTGATGGAAGAACACTGGATTTGTTTATGGGTAAACCGATAACTCAAGGAATTTCTTTAGGCTAGATAATAGGAGCTGATCACTTCTTACTATGGGTGATGTTCCTTCAGGGGCTAACAATGAATTTTTCTGCTTTGGTATTTTGGATATCAATCAGATATCGATCAGAGTTTCACTACCAGAAGTCTGTCTAACTGCTAAGGTGGGTGTGAATGAGGATAGAGGAGTTGCCTGAAGCTTGTCACCAGGGATGTAGGTATGTCTCACACCTCCATTAATTGCTCTATGCAAGTTTTTTCTCAGATCAGATTTCATTGTGCGGGGGTAGGGGAAAAGACTGGATAATGTGCCCTGGTTTCCAAAGAAGACAGGTATTATCTGTGACTGCTGAGTTCTTAACAGGATATTGATCATAAAATATTTAACCATATGTTGTGACTACTTACATTAAAGAAATCAATTCCACCTTACTTTAGAAGAGAGACCACTGATTGACCAAAAGTAATCTGGTGTTGCAGATCCCCATAGTGCAATTGTTTTTTCTTCTCCACTGTCAGTGCAGCTTTTATTTTGGTGATTTTTGCACAAAGATGCATCCAAAAATTCTGCAGCCACTGGTCATCAGCCCAAGCCTTCATTGTTGCAGAAGATTTTTGCCCTTGGGAAGGATGCAGGGTGCCACCATATAATACACTTACTGAATATTTGTGAATCAGCTTCTACACACAAGCAATGATGTGTGAACATGGGACTGTAAGAGCTGGATTTACAGGCAAGATAAATGCAGCAAAAGGCAATCCTAAAATTTGTGAACTGTTACGATACTTTACATAGACAAATAGTTATGAGAGACTCTTTTAAATACTCAAGATGTGTGACGCAGAATTTGATGGAATGTAGGGAAATTTTTTCACTGCATCAAGTCTCCTGTAGCAGTTAATTAGCACCGAGGCAGCAGATTTTTGTATTTTTTAGTGGCATCCAGAAAAGGTCCAAGGGAGTTTTCCTTTGGCAGGGGGCTTGGAGTCACTACTGAGTTTACAATGGTGCCAATGGTGCCATGGCACCAGGCCCACCCTGCATCTCGCTGCAGACACAGTGCTCAGAATTAAGCGATGTTCTCAGGGCTATTGTACTCTATACTAGTTTTCAATTTCCTGCTAAATGCTTCAGCCATGCCACCTTTTCACTCAGCTACATCCTGAATAGTGTGACTGGGAATGAGGGGCGGGGGCAGCGAGTGTAGCAGATGCCAGTTCGAGGTGAATATTCTCTTGTCCATACTGTCATGGGTTTATGGTGCTTTATGCCGTGGACTGAAGCAAAGTGGCTGGTGAATAACAAAGAATCTGGTTAATAATTGTTCCCTAAATTCAGCTTTCTTCTTTCTCTCTCTGTGAATTATCACTAATTCAAAATAGTAGTGTGCAAATTGACTGGATAATGGTAATAGCATAATCTCTTGTTATAACATTGTAAACCCTACTACTTGGTTTTCATATTAAACACTTACTATATACAATAAATCTGACAGAAACAAAACCTAGGAAAAGTTTTTTCTTTCTGCATCTTATTTAAGGTTTTCCGGTAATCTCTTGCTTCAGAATGCCTCATGGGTCACCCATAGTGTTTGCAATAGGATTCAACAAGTGGCTTGGCAGCTGACTCTTTACTGATTCCTGAACATCTGGGAGCTCAATATTAATCTGAGATAGATACTATATGCAGAAGCACAGCTCTGTATATATGGGGATGGGGGGATTATTGACCTTTGTGCATATGTAATAGTTTTTGGTGTTTGTAAGACAAGATATAATAATGAACTGTGGAAAAGTTCTTGTTTGGTGTGAGAGATGTTACTTATACCTAAATGGGCTCCCCTTCCTCACCCCCAGCCCTATGCATGCTGGCTTGGGAATATCACTACTGTAGTGTCAGCTTTTAGGAGAGCTTCACATGCAGAGCCGTAACCAGGGATTTTTGCCCACAAGGCAAGGAACAGGGGCGGCATGTCCGGCTCTTCCCTCTTGGAGGGAAGGATCCACCAACAAATTTCTGCCAAAGAGCCGGATGTGCTGCCCCTCTCACTTGCTGACGACCGGCGGCCATTCGGCAACGGGTCCCCCAGTCCCTCTTGGAGGGAAGGACTTGCTGCCGAATGGCCGCTGAAGGAGAGACTTTCTGCACCCCCCACTTTCTGTGCCCAAGGCAAGTGTCTCACTCGCCTTGCTCTCCTTATGACACTGTTCACATGCACCACTTCTAGTATTACGGTAAGTTAAAACAAGCTACAGTACATTGGGACATTAATGCTCTGTTACAGTGTTTGCATTAGCATATTAAAAGTAATAACACTTAACAGACCAGTTAGGGCTGGCTTTAGGAAGTTTGGGGCCCACCCAATTCAAACATTTTTGGCAGGGCCCCAGCAGGGATGACTTAAAAAAAAAAAAAGGTTAAAAAAAAGCCTTTCGTTTCTTAGCAACCAGTTCCCTATAAAAATTTCTGATTTAAGGGATGTGCCAGAGTATATATTTTTTGTACCAATAGGGTTACCATATGTCCGTATTTAAAAATTTCTCCCGGACAGCAATTTAAGAACCAAAAAGCCTGACATGTCCGGGAAAATACAGATGTATGTTAACCCTACCTAAAGTTCTTTTTTAAAAAGATGGGCCTGAACTAGAAATGAGCTCTGTTTCACATGTTTGGGTCCCCGCCACTCCCTAGGAGTGTGCTAGGGTGACCACATGTCCCGATTTTATACAGTCCCAATTTTTGGGTCTTTTTCTTATATAGGATCCTATTACCCTCCACCCCATCCCCATTTTTCACACTTGCTTCTAGGGTGTGCACACGTGTGGGTCCCAACTGCTCTCTTCCCCTGTCATTGAAGCAGGTGTGCAGGGTTACTGCCTGGGAACTACAGGGCACCAGTGGACATGGGGCTGGCTGCAGGCAGGGCAAGGGGTGCAGGGATGGCTGGAGACAGGGGTGTCTGGGGTGGGGTGGGCTGGCTGGCTTCAGGCAGGGCCACAGGGGTGTGTGGCATGGATTGGCAGGGCTGAAGACAGAGGAGTGCAGGAATGGCTGGGTTCAGGCGGGGGGGGGGGTGCGGCAGGGGTTGGCTGGAGACAGGGCAGGGGGTGTGGGTGCAGGGGGTACAGACCACCCAGTATGGTAAGTGCTCCCTCTCCCTCCTCCCTCCCCCACTAGGGTAGCAGCAGCAGCAGCCCAGGGCTCCCCTGCTTCCACAGCCCCGGCCATGTACATAGCTGCCGGAGCCCTGGGGAAGCAGCGGGGTTCCAGTGGCTATTTAAAGGGCTGGGGTGATAGAAGCAATGGGAGCCCAGGACTTTTTAAGTAGTCCAAAGATCCCCCCAGCCCTACCCCAGGGCTCCAGCAGTGTGGCTGTGTTGGCAATTTAAAGGGCCCCCAGGCCACCCTGGTACAGTGCACTGACTCTTGCCGATATACCAAACCGGGGCTTGGGTGCGGGACCCTCTTAGGGGCAGGGCCCGATTCAGGGGAATTGGTTGAATTGGCCTAAGGTTGGCCCTGCCAGTATATCCAGGACATTACTAGCACACTTTTCCGCCACCAATACCTAGTAGTTGCGCTGTCACCTCCCAGAGCTACTTACGTTGCAGCTTTTTTGGTAAAACTAAATTGGGACCAAAGACGACTGATTCAGAACTTGTTTAATGGTTACTTTATTGCTAAAGGGTGTAGTGGGGTGTAGACTTGGAGAGAGGAAGGTTTGTTTGATGTAGGCAAGATCAAATATTTTATCCAAAACCAGAATATGAATGGTGCTGGTCTTCTTGGTGTCTGACGTTGAACTATTGTCAAAAGTTAGAGGGTGTGACGTTATTGATATAAACTGGGACCATATAGAACATGGGTTGCAACCAAGGTCCTGCAGTGGCACCAAATCCTAGGTAAAGGGGGTCATATAAGGTGTCTAAGACCAGGTTACGGGTTACTGGTTAGGATTATGCTGTCTGTATGTCTGTATCATTTTGTAGTTGAAGTTATAAGTATTGGCTGTATACTGTCTATATTTCAAATTTATGCTGTGTTACTGGGAAAGATCCGGATCTTTCCCCAGACAAGTGGGTGTTAGCTCTGCTTAGCCTGCTTGATGGCCCATTAAGGACCATCAGCTACACAATTGACCCATTAAGAGGAGGCAGATACGCCTTGTGACTCAGCAGGGTGTGCAGAAACTGGCCCATGTGACTGCAAACTCCATTTTGCTGTAACTTTCCACAGCAGGAACAAAGGAGTGTTCTTACACCTGGAAGTGCCTATATAAGGCTGATGCCTCATCTCCATCTTGTCTTCAATCCTGCTTCTTACCTCTGGAGGGACTTTGCTACAAACAGAAGCTCTGCACAAAGGACTGAATGACCCATCCCAGCTGGGGATGTTCTCCAGAGACTTGATTTGAACCTGCAGTTTACTCCGTCACTGCTACAAGCCTGAACTAAGAACTTTGCCATTACTGTATGTAATTGATTCCATTTAACCAATTCTAGCTCTCATCTCTATCTTTTTCCTTTTATGAACCTTTAGATTTTAGATTCTAAAGGATTGGCAACAGCGTGATTTGTGGGTAAGATCTGATGTGTACATTGACCTGGGTCTGGGGCTTGATCCTTTGGGATTTAGAGAACATTTTTCTTTTACTGGGGTGTTGGTTTTCATAACCATTCATCCCCAGGACGAGTGGCACTGGTGGTGATACTGGGAAACTGGAGCATCTAAGGGAATTGCTTGTGTGACTTGTGGTTAGCCAGTGGGGTGAAACCGAAGTCATTTTTGTCTGGCTGGTTTGGTTTGCCTTAGAGGTGGAAAAACCCCAGCCTTGGGCTGTGACTGCCCTGTTTGAGCAATTGGTCCTGAATTGGCACTCTCAGTTGGGTCCCGCCAGAACCACTTCGTCACAGAGGGTGACTCTTCTCCTTCCTCATATTTTGGTTGAAGATTCTATTGATAAAGGGATTGGCCTCAAATACCTGGTTGTAGGACTCTTTCACGGTGTAGTTTTCATCTTGGATGGCCCGGTCCTAATTATATTAAAGCATGTACTTTAGTCTTTGTAATTATCTGTTATAACTCTGTAGCTTTTTATGAAGGCAGGAGTAAAATAAAAGTAGCTGCAATAGTTCCACTGATGCTTTTCAGACATCAGATGTGGGTACAGAAGGGTTTCATTGCATCTTCTCTCTTGGCACCAGCTACTATTCTCTCTTCTTGTTGTTTTGATGGTGGGTGTGTCTCACCTTTTTTAAAAATCATATATGCTACGGACAGTCTTGTCTTCTCCTCTCCTGCTGTCAGTGTAGATGCAGCCAGTGCAAAATGTACCACAGTCATACAGTATCTCAAATGCAAAGCTGCATTTCAGTGATCTGAGGTTTGAAGAACAATGTGGAACTAGCTGTTTTACGGGATGTCTAGATTTCATTCCTGTAGTAACAGAACTGGTGATAGGAAAGCAAGGAGAGAGAGAGGTGTGTGTGTGTGTGTGTGTGTGTGTGTGTGTGTGTGTGTGTGTGTGTGTGTGTGTTGGGTAGGATCTCGGGAGTCACGTTTCAGGGATCTGCCCCACTCCCCAGCACTGCTCCAGCTCTGAGCTGTCTCCACTGCCTGGGACCTGTGGGGCCCCACCTGCCTCCCCGGGAGAAGAGCCACCTGGGACTGCTGCAGAGGCTGGGCCAGTCTCAGCCAGTCACAGGGAACAGTCGGGGAGAGGGGAGGCTCAGCTGGGTCCTGAGAGAGCCTGGCCCGGGTAGGCTCTGCTCCTGAGAGAGCCTGGCTGCTTGCACCACTTCCAAGGGGCCAGAGTTATCCTGCCCCAGGACCAGCTCTGGCTGCACTGCCAGCTGAGCCTGGCAGACACAGTCACCTCCCATCAGGGCCGGCTATTGTGGCTGGGGGTTAGGGTGTGGGAGAGTAGGTCTCTAGAGGATCTGGGTAGGTGCTGTGCAATGGGGGGTGGGGAGATCTCTGTGTGTTGGGGGGCTGTGCAGTGGGGGAGACCTGTGTGTGGGTGCTCAGAAGTGTGGGGGTTTCTGTGCGGGGCACTGTACAGTTGTGGTGGGGGGCACTGGGCAGTGAGGGGATCTGTAGGGGAGGCTCTGAGTGGGGAGATGCGGGGCACTGTGCAGTTGTGGGAGGGCTGTGGGGGGTCTTCAGCTGGGGGGCACTGGGCACTGAGAGGATCTGTAGGGGGCTTCTGAGTGGATGGGTGGAGTGATCTGGGAGGGCACTGGGCATGGGGGTTTGTGGGGGTCTCTCGATGGTGTGGCACTGGGCGTAGGGAGCCAGAGGGGTGCTGGGCAGGGGGTAGCATGGTGCAGCATGGGCCCACCCCCAAGGGGAAGAAGCACGGTGGCAGCGCTGGGCCAGGCTGGACAGTGTGGTTCTGGTAGCTCCCGGTTTGCAAACAGTGCCCTTGTACTGGGCTGGGTGGAGTGGGGCTGTCCCTGCTGTGCCATGACCCATCTCCCATTGCCCCCGGCCAGCCCCTCGCTCTGAGGACTCTGCCCCCCTGCCCCATGTCCCCGTTTCCCCCATGGGGACCCAGAAATATGTTTAGCACCAGGCCCACAAAAGGTTAATCTGGCCCTTTTTGGGGTGCAGGCTCTGGGATGGGGGTGGGGTGCAGGAGGGTTGCAGGCTATGGGGAGTTCGAGTGAGGGGTGCAGGCTCTGACCTGGGGCAGGGGGTTGGGGTACAGAAGGGGGTACAGACATGTGGGCTCTGGGAGGGAGTTAGCAACTCAGCATGTTGTATAAGAGAAAGGAGCGGCAGTGATTTCCTATAGACAGAAACTGATAGAAGACACTTTTACATAGTCAAAACGTGAGAGGCAGAGTTTTAGGGAGGGAGGGGGCGTCTGTACAATATTTCACCGCATTCAGTCTCCTGGCTGGAGCAGTAACGTAGCCCCACAACACTTGTATAGGATAGAGAGGAGCTGTGGTGTCTGAGCTTTGACAGTCTAGGAATTGGGCTGCCTGTGCCTTTAAGACCCCAGCCCCAGAAACCCGCCCCCTGCTCCGGGGCTGACATGCAGCGTCCTGGGAACAGAACGAAAACAGCCTCTGTACCCCCACAAACCCCCGACACCCCCCGATTTCTGAGCCCAGCAGGTGGCTCATCCCGAGGGGCCACTGTTCTTACCCCTCCCCCTCCCTAAACGGGGGTTTTGTCCCCGCACAGGGTCTGGCAGCATTTCCCCGCCGGGCTTAACCCCGGCTACCACCCCCCACCCCCGATTTTTCCCCTTCAGCCCCCTCCTGCCGCTACCTACAGCAGTTTAATCCCCCCTGGCCAGTAAATTTCTGCCCCCTGCTCAGACCCTGACAGCCCCCCCGCTGCAATTTGCCCCCCCTTGGTGCTTTTAAACCCCTCCAAAGACGAGGCAGCAAATCGTAAGTAGAAGTGAGGGCAGAGAGAGGGCAGTGGCGACAGCGAAGGTCACTGGGCTTGCTCAAGTCATGTGCGCGTGCTCAGTGCAGCCAGAGTAGGGAATCGGGAGCGGGAGCTGTTTCTGTCCTCACACCGGCCCCACCGCCGCCACCACCACCTCCATGCCGTGGGGGAAAGCGCTTCGGCCTCGGAGGAGGCCCGATTTGTACAACCGCCCTGGGGGGGGGAGAACGGCCCAGCGGAGGAATGAGAGGCATCACCGCGGGCACCGGGGCGAGCGGAAGCAGGGTGGGGGGCGGATGCCGCCAGGAGTGCACGCAGGGGGGCACCGTCGGCCAGGGAGAGGGAAAAAGACGAACGGCCGGCAGAAGCGGCGGACAGAGCAGATGTGGCAGGGGGGGTTGTGGTATCTCATGCGGACCGGATAAAGCACACGACCAATGTGGTTGCAAGCTGAATCAAATTTGTTTATTCAAGGCCATCTTATATAGCCACTTTTAGCATTACATAACATTTAGCATGCGCCATCAGGCCATGTTCTCGCATTTTCTTATTGGACAGCGAGTGGATATCACGCGCTTTACATGCATCTAGTTACTGTTGATTGGGTAATTACTGCTTACATAAGCCTTGACTATATAAGGGTCGATTTATGACCTTGTTCACTTCTTTTATATAACTGGGTTCTAGACATGCTGGCGGCCCGTGGAGATGGCTAACGCCAACCCTTAGCAATTATCCTAAGGCGACCTCATGGTGCTGTATTTTTCCACCAGGCCAATATAAGGATGGTAGATTCCTACATCTCCCCCTTTCTTTTTAAACAAGTCGCTTATAAAGCGTTCAAGACTATAGCGTAATAATCGAATAATACACGGAGCAAAAACAAGGACAATAAAATTGCTATTAATACAATTAATCCCGTATGTAATAATGTGATTATCCAAGTTGGCCAACCAAAACTGCTAAGCCAGTCCCACAAAGGGTTATGCCCTTGCGAGAGCTTATGCACATTATCCTGCAGGCACTGAAGCAACTCATGAATAGAGTGAGAATGATCTGATAAGTCCATACAGTACATACCTTCAAAATCCTCACAGCCATGCCCCTGCGCCAGCAACAGAAAGTCGATTGCCGCACGATTTTGCAAAACTGCGTGACGTATGCTATCTACATCTTGTAAGAGGGCTGTGATGATTTCAGAGGTAATATCGAACTGCTTAATGCTCCAGCATGCAAGTTTTTCTAAATTTCGCAAAGCTTCGGCAGCTGCTACCCCTGGGGCCAGGAATGCAGCAAATATTCTTGTTGGTGTGTCCCAAAACTCTATTGTGTCCGTACAATCAGGAGTGAACTCACGAATGTGTCTTTTGTGGCGAGTCATATTTGTAAGTTGGAATTTTGAAGGGGCGTAAAGGGTCAATCGTCCCAAATAACATGGACCTCCTACAGTTAAGCTAGGGATTCCCTGCCATGCATGATCACCACAGATTAGGAAATAGCCGGGCGGCAGGGCCTTGGGCGTTCCATTATTTCAGATGCCATACTCTTTTATATGAAGCGCATAATCTTCCCCGCCAGCCTGGCAATAATTTAACTGTGTGAAACCTACCAAAGGGGTGACATTGTGCATACCAAGGAACATATGTGTACTCATGTTCCACCCATATCGGGAGAATAACAAGGGGTCTTGTCCTCCAAATCCAACACATCCTAAAGACATATTATGGGTGTTTTTCATAGTGCCTGGCAGGGAACCCAGCAGCGCCAGCTCTTGCGGGGGAAAAGCAAGAGACCGGTTGAGCTGGTTTATAACGTGTGCCTGTAGAAGTGTCCAGAGTTTCTGAGGGCAGTTGTCATTCGCTTGGGACCCCTGGTCGCCCCTATAGAGCAAATGGCAAGAAGCATTGTGCTGGTCACTACTGAGCATGGTATCATTGAGGAAAGTACTGTTATGTACATATTCATAAAAATCGACAGGGCGTAAAAAGGGGTAGCCATAGAGAGGCAAAAGGTGTCCTGACCCGTCTGATTAGCCCACGTAACCCAAATATTTTGTCGCGGGGTCACGAAGGGGGTTAGTGTAGAGCAGCTAAAAAACATACTTGTCAAAATTTCCAAACATATCAGCGCATGCAATTGCAGCATATCTGGCATATTTGCAATTCGATTAACAATTACAAGTTCTCAATCACGGTCAGGAAAAAGGAAACGTAGATCCGGGGTAGTAGCGTCGTCCGCCGCTTCTATATTGGGGTCTTGTGATTGCTCAGTACGTCGTTGGGCAAGCCACGGTCGAACCCACTTCGCGGGGATCCATCTGGGACATAAATAACATCAGGATCAGCGCCCGTAATTGCAACCGCGCGGGCGCGGGCTGTTACAATGAGTGATGCGATGGCTTCCAATCGAGTGGTAACCGTTTTGGAAAATTGAGAGGACGGGAAAATCCACTCAAGTCCGATGAGAGGGTCAGGTAAATCGGGGAGCCACTGAAAGAGTAGCGCCTCCAGAGAGGTGTCTCTGGAGAGGATTGCCAAGGACACAGGTGAATCCGGGAAAATGCAGCCGGAGTACTGAAAAGCAATCTTATCAGCAATAGTGCGAAGGGCGGTTTCATGTTTCGGTTGCAGGGAACGAGGCTCAGTTGGATCACGGCCCCCTTTCAACAGTTGAAGAAGGGGGGCGAGGTCTTCATTGGAGATGCCACAAAGCCTGCGGACCCACTGTAGGTCTCCGACTAGGCGTTGGACATCATGCAGGTTGCGGACGGTGAGATTGACAGTTAGCTTTTGTGGTCGTACAATGGAGTCAGTAATGTGCATGCCCAGATAGTAATAAGGCGCTTGCCGTTGAATTTTATCCGGGGCTATAATGAGGCCGGCGGATTGCAACACAGAGGTAATTTCCAAGATTGCTGTGTCAGCATTAAGGTTGCCCCTGCAAAGAGGATGTCATCCATATAATGATAAATAATCCAATCGGGGTGTGTGATACGAAGCGGCTTTATTGCCCAGGCCACATAGAGTTGGCAAATAGTGGGTGAATTCTTCATTCCTTGCAGGAGCACTGTCCACTGATACCATTGAGCAGGTTCAGCTTTGTTTACGGAGGGAACCGAGAAAGTAAATTTATCCCTATCGTTGGGATGAAGTGGAATCGTAAAGAAGCAGTCCTTTAGATCTATTATAAGCAGAGGCCAATTATGAGGAAGCATTGTAGGAGTAGGCAAGCCTGGTTGGAGGGCCCCCATGTTTTTCATAACTGCATTTATTGCTCGTAGATCGTGTAGCAGGCGCCACTTTCCTGATTTCTTGGGAATGGTAAAGATTGGGGTATTCCAGGGGCTTAAGGAAGGTTCAAGGTGGCCCTTTTCAAGCTGTTCCTGGACCAATTCTTGTACACGGGCGAGCTTGTGGGCTGGCAGCGCACTGGGGGCTAGCAGAATTACAGTCTCCTCTCCCCCAAAGAACTCTCGGGCTCCAACCGGCAACACACAAGGTGGCTCCTCTTTTGGCCGAAAAATATTATTAACCGCCGCCTGCACTTCTGCCTCTGCGGCAAGTGTCTCTATAACTTTCTTCGTTTTGCACCATATTTGGCTCAGGGACGTGGCTTCTTTGTTGCCATGCGAAACAGATTCCCATAGATCAGATCCCACACGTTCCCAAACAGCTTTATCAAAAACAGTATTTGGAGTAATAAAAAACCCGCGCCTTTGTCCCCATTTCAACAAGCGGGACAGCGCATCAGAGGGAATCTTTTCTCCCTGCTTCTCAGCAATGCGTAGTAAAAAGTCATGCACCGTTTTTTCTTCTGCTGACAAAGCAGAACCCATGTTATTTTCTGCAGCCGCTCACCTGTGAGCTCACGAACGTCTCTCTCGGACGACCAGGAGCCGATGTCCCCTCGGTACCTCCTGCCGCAGCTGCTACCTCCGCTTTTTCCTTTCGAGCGCACCGACCGGGTCCTGCCGGATCGGATCACGTCGGGGTCACCAGTTGTGGTATCTCATGCGGACCGGATAAAGCACATGACCAATGTGGTTGCAAGCTGAATCAAATTTGTTTATTCGAGACCATCTTATATAGCCACTTTTAGCATTACATAACATTTAGCATGCGCCATCAGGCCATGTTCTCGCATTTTCTTATTGGACAGCGAGTGGATATCACGCGATTTACGTGCATCTAGTTACTGTTGATTGGGTAATTACTGCTTACATAAGCCTTGACTATATAAGGGTCGATTTATGACCTTGTTCACTTCTTTTATATAACCGGGTTCTAGACATGCTGGCGCCCCGTGGAGATGGCTAACGCCAACCCTTAGCAATTATCCTAAGGCGACCTCCTGGTGCTGTATTTTTCCACTAGGCCAATATAAGGATGGTAGATCCCTACAGGGGGTGAGGGTTGGGGGGGGTTCACAACCTAGGCGCTCTCGCGAACCCCTCTCCTTCTCCTCTCCTCCTCCCACTTCTCTGCATTGTCACGCGCGCGCGCCGTCCGCTCTCCTTGGTCTCTCCTTGACTTTCCGACGTCCTCCTCCTCCTGGCGCGAAGTCTCACCCTCACGCCCCGACCGCGCCCCGGTGGTCCCGGGCACCGACATAACCCTGGGTGGGGGAAGGGGACGGGACCGGGAAGCCCCATGGGCAGCCGTGTTGCCACAGGTAGCTGCGCGGGGCAGGCCCATCTCCCCCTTGGGACCCACCTGGGAGCCGGCACCCACTGCCGGATCCGGTTCCCTGACGGCCACCAACGCAACGTCCCCCTCCTGCCACCAACCACAGAAAAACTCCACCCCGTCCCGCCACCGCAAGAGCGGGGCACGGGGGGGGCTGACTGCGGGTGGGGGGAGGGAGAGTGGATGGGGTGACGGGGCGCACGGGACCGGCCGCCGTGACACCGCGCTCCTCCGCGAACGGGACGAGCTCCCCGAAGCGGGCGCTCCGGGTCATTGGATCTGAACTTAGGGGGACGAAGGCGTTGGGGTGAGCCACCGCGAGCTCCCCTTCTCGAGGATGGGAATGGGGGATGGGGGCCACGCGAGACCGACTCCCTGGGTGCCTGTGACACCCCAGCCGCGCCTCCCGCGGAGGGTGGCGGCGGGGCTGCTTACGGCTCTCTACTGCCAGGGGAGGAGGGCTGCACGTGTCCCGCCACCCACAGCATCCGCGGGGATGATTGACCTTTAAGCGATGCTCAGACAGCTCCAGTCCCTGCCTCGGACTCTGGCTTGGTCCTTGGATCTGGCATTCGACCCCTGATTTCACTTCTGACACTGGGCTTCAATTCCTGGTTCTGTCTCTGGTTTGACCCTTGACTCTGGCACCCGCCCTCTAACTCTGGTGCTGACCCTGGGTTTGAGTTCCCTTCTCCTGATGCTTGCTACAACCACTAGGCCAGACTGCCCATGCCTCGGTCCTCAACACTTAGACTGCAAGCTCTGTAAGGCAATGACTGGGCGTTGATGCACCGGGGGCTCCTGATCTCATCTGGGGCTTATAGGCTGAATGGCAATTCCAGCAGGGATATGCCACAGGAGGAGGGCAGATCAGTGGGCCACCAGCCCATTACCAGCATAGATCACCATGTTTGTAAGCATCTTCCAAAAGTCAGCAAGGCATATATGGTGGGGGGGATCTGGTTTTTTTTTTATTTTCCCAAAGCACCTGGATATATAGCCATGATTACTGAAAATACCTGGCACTACTCCACCCTTCTGGGACAGAAGTGCCTAACCAAAGATTTAGTTGTGCACTAAAACCCATATGCGAAAATAAAAGGCTTTGTTTGCCCATTATTTGTTCTCCAGATTTTTTTTGTTGTAACTTGGTTTGACCACTTGGGACACTGAAATGCTCCTGCTGACCCCAGATCCCTTAGCAGGGTATCAGAACTAGCTTCACCACCACCACTGAACCATCCATGGCCAACTTGTTAAGAGCGAGATGTGGGAAACCCTTTGCAGCGCCTACAAACAACATGAATAAAATTATCTGGGACTTTCCAGACATAGTTCTCAAAGCACTTTACAAAGGGGGTCAGTATCATCACCCCCATTTTACAAATAGGGAAACTGAGGTACAGGGCAGCAAAGTAACTTGCTCAAGGTCACCCAGCAGGTCAGTGGCTAAACTAGGACTAGAAACCAGGGTTCTTGGATCTTGGTCTAGTGCTCTGTCTACTAGGCCACACTGTCTTCCTGTATTGGCACCTGATTCCAGTGGATGCATTTGTGGTTTGTATATACTCACCCCCAAATCAGAATGAAAAAGCTTCATCTCATAGGAGGGCTGTGAAGTAGCTGCCGCATGTGATTGGCCACCCAGTCACATGGGATGTCTTCTGCTGTCTGGTTGGCTGATGGAAACCTCTGGAAGAGGTGAATAAAGCACTTTCCAGTCTGAGTTGTTAGCAAGGCTAAAGCACAAGACACAGGCGTGATTCTTCTGAATGCACCCGTGTTACTAAGGACGCAAACCCCAGAATTGCAGCAAACTGAACCCAGATGTTTGATTTGCCAAGTCATTCACTGGTTGGTGGAGAGAAAATAACAGGGATAACATCAAAACATTGACCAGAATGACCACCGAGCACCGACAAGCAAAGCTGCTCCAGGGTTCGAGGGGTGGGAGGGATAGGTCAGAGGTTTGAGCATTGGCCTGCTAAAAAGACCGTTAATCACCTTTGTAACTGTTGTTCTTCGAGATGTGTTGCTCATATCCATTCCAGTTAGGTGTGCGAGCCGCGCGTGCACGTTCGTCGGAAACTTTTTACCCTAGCGACTCCAGTGGGCCAGCAGGTCACCCCCTAGAGTGGTGCCGCCATGGCGCTCGATATATACCCCTGCCGGCCCACCCGCTCCTCAGTTCCTTCTTGCCGGCTACTCCGACAGTGGGGAAGGAGGGCGGGTGTGGAATGGATATGAGCAACACATCTCGAAGAACAACAGTTACAAAGATGAGTAACCATCTTTTCTTCTTCGAGTGATTGCTCATATCCATTCCAGTTAGGTGAATCCCAAGCCATACCTAGGCGGCGGGGTCAGAGTGAGAAGTCGCGGCATGGAGCACTGCAGAGCCAAAGGCCGCGTCATCTCTGGACTGCTGGACCAGGACGTAGTGGGAAGCAAAGGTGTGGACCGATGACCAGGTCGCTGCCCGACAGATCTCTTGGATGGGTACGCGGGCGAGGAAAGCCAGCGACGACGCCTGCGCCCTGGTAGAGTGTGCAGTCACACGGCCCGTAGGGACATGAGCCAAGTCATAGCAGGTCCTGATACAGGACGTTACCCACGAGGATATCCTCTGTGAGGAAATGGGAAGCCCCTTAATTCGGTCCGCTACTGCCACGAAAAGCTGGGGGGATTTGCGGAATGGTTTGGTCCTGTCCACATAAAACGCGAAAGCCCGGCGGACATCAAGCGAGTGGAGTTGTTGCTCCTTGCGTGACGAATGAGGCTTCGGGAAAAAGACGGGGAGGAAGATCTCCTGGTTGAAGTGAAAAGCTGAGACCACCTTGGGGAGAAAGGCAGGGTGCGGTCTCAGCTGCACCTTATCTTTATGGAAGACTGTATATGGGGGATCTACCGTGAGGGCCCGGAGTTCTGACACCCGTCTAGCTGAGGTGATGGCCACTAGAAAGGCAGTCTTCCAGGAAAGATAGAGCAGGGAACAAGTCGCTAACGGCTCAAAAGGAGGGTCCATGAGCCGAGTCAGAACCAGGTTGAGATCCCAGGTAGGGGCAGGGGGTCGGACGTTGGGGTAAAGACGTTCTAGTCCCTTCAGGAATCTAGTCACCGTCGGGTGAGAGAAAACCGAGCGGCCATCCCCACCCGGATGAAAGGTGGAGATAGCCGCCAGGTGAACCCGAAGGGATGATATCCCCAGGCCCTGTTGCTTGAAGGACCAGATGTAGTCCAAAATATTGGCTACAGAAACCTCCATAGGGAGGAAACCCCTCTCCGTGCACCAACACGAGAAACGCTTCCACTTGGCCGAGTACGTCGCTCTGGTGGAAGGCTTCCTGCTGCCCAGGAGTACTTCACGTACTGGGGTAGAGCAGCGTAATTCGGATCTGGTCAGCCACGCAGGAGCCACGCCGCAAGGTGCAGCGACTGGAGGTCCGGGTGACAGAGTCTGCCATGGTCCTGGGTGATCAGGTCTGGGTGAAGGGGCAGGGGAACTGGGTCGGCTATGGCCAGGTCCAGCAACATGGGATACCAGTGTTGCCTGGGGCACGCTGGAGCTACCATAATCACGCGGGCCCTGTCCCTGCGCACCTTCAGAAGGACCTTGTGGACCAGCAGGAACGGAGGGAACGCGTAGAACAAGTGGGTCATCCACGGGATAAGGAAGGCGTCCGCTACCGACCCGGGCTCCCGGCCCTGAAAGGAGCAGAACGCCTGGCATTTCCTGTTCCCCCTGGACGCGAAGAGGTGCACCCGGGGACAACCCCACCTCTGGAAGAGTGAGAGGGCGACGTCTGGGCGAAGGGACCACTCGTGTGAGAGGAAGGATCTGCTCAGACGGTCTGCCAGCGTGTTCCGTACTCCAGAGAGGAAGGAAGCCGTGAGGTGAATGGAGTGGGCTATACAGAAGTCCCAGAGCCGCATAGCCTCCTGACATAGGGGAGAGGATCTCGTGCCGCCCTGCTTGTTGACATAGTACATGGTCGTCGTGTTGTCGGTGAACACCGCGACACAACGACCTCGAAGCTGATGGGAGAACGCTTGACAAGCAAGACGGACTGCTCTCAACTCCCGTATGTTGATGTGGAGGTCCACTTCCTGAGGGGACCACAGGCCCTGTGTCCTCAGGGTTCCCAGGTGGGCCCCCCAGCCCAGGTCTGAGGCATCCGTTGTTAGGGACACCGAGGGTTGGAGCGGATGAAACGGGAGCCCTGCACACACGACGGACTGGTCTAGCCACCACCGGAGGGAATCCAATACCCCCTGGGGAATGGTGATAACTGTGTCCAGCGAATGTCTGGTCGGCCGGTACTGCGCGATGAGCCAAGATTGGAGGGGCCTCATGCGGAACCGCGCATAACCTGTCACAAATGTGCAGGCCGCCATATGGCCTAAGAGGGTTAAGCATGTCCTTATAGAGGTCAGGGGGGCCATCTGCAAGCGTTGAATGATGGCCGACAGCGACTGGAACCTGGGCAACGGCAGAAGGGCCCTGGCCAAGGTGGAGTCAAGAACGGCCCCGATGAACTCTATCCTCTGCGTGGGGAGCAGAGTGGACTTGTCCACGTTGATAATGAGGCCCAAGGTAGCAAAGAGTCCGCTGATCCTGCGGACGTGGTTGCGGACCTGCAGCTCTGATGTGCCTCCAATCAGCCAGTCGTCGAGGTAAGGGAACACGTGAATGCGACTGCGTCGAAGATATGCGACGACGACTGCCATGCATTTCGTGAATACCCTCGGGGCCGTGGAGAGGCCAAACGGGAGGACCGCAAATTGGTAATGATGGCGGTCGACCACGAACCGAAGGAAACGTCTGTGTTGTGGCAATATGGCGATATGAAAGTAAGCGTCCTGCATGTCGAGGGCGGTGTACCAGTCTCCAGGATCCAGAGATGGGATAATGGTCCCCAGGGATACCTTGCAGAACTTCAACTTCACCATATGTTTGTTGAGTTCCCGCAGGTCGAGGATAGGTCTGAGGCCGCCCTTGGCCTTGGGGATCAGGAAGTAGCGGGAATAAAACCCCTTGCCCTTCTTGTTCTCCAGAACCGCCTCTATGGCTCCTTTGTCGAGGAGCGTCTGCACCTCCTGGCGGAGGAATTGCTCATGAGAGGGGTCCCTGAAGAGGGACGAGGGTGGGGGGTGGGAAGGAGGGTAAGACGTAAACTGCAGACGGTATCCCGTCTG
The DNA here is from genome assembly GCF_025201925.1 of Gopherus flavomarginatus. Classification (NCBI taxonomy): domain Eukaryota; kingdom Metazoa; phylum Chordata; order Testudines; family Testudinidae; genus Gopherus; species Gopherus flavomarginatus. Next base: position 213,302,648 of record NC_066620.1, on the reverse strand, counting down.
CACAGTGCGTAAGACCCAGCGGTCGGATGTTATTTGGATCCACGCCTGGAGGAAAAACGAAAGGCGGTTGGAAAACGGGGGGGAAGGATCCGTGGGGGAAACTGGTACCGCGCCCTCGGGCGCACCTTCAAAATGAAGGTTTGGGCCTGGGTGGGGCTTTGGAGGAGCTCTGGTTCTGCCCCCCTTGGTTGCCCAACTGTCTGCGCCTGCCATTCCTGCCACGACGCCTATTGAGGTCCTGCCGCTGGCGGAACTGGGGGTACAGCCGGCGCTGCTGCTGTTGTTGCGGCCGGAAGGGTCTGCGCTGTGTCCCGGGCGTGTGCATCCCAAGGGAGCGCATGATGACCCGATTGTACTTCAGGCTTTTTAGCCTGGGGTCTGTCTTCTCTGAGAACAGGCCCTGACCTTCGAACAGGAGGTCCTGGATGGTATATTGGAGCTCCAGTGGAAGGCCAGAAACCTGAAGCCAGGAGATGCGGCGCATTGTAACCCCTGAGGTGAGGGTTCGAACGGCCGAGTCTGCTGCGTCCAAGGAGGCCTGCAACAAGGTTCTTGCGACCTTCTTGCCCTCGTCAAGAATCGCCGCAAATTCTTGACGCGCCTCCTGTGGCAACAGCTCCTTATACTTATTTGCTGCCACCCAGGAGTTAAAGGCGTAGCGGCTAAGGAGGGCTTGTTGGTTGGAAACCCTGAGCTGAAGGGCACCCGCCGAATAGACCTTGCGGCCTAGGAGGTCCATACGCCTCGCCTCCTTGGACTTAGGTGTTGGGGCCTCTTGTCCATGACGCTCCCTCTCGTTCACCGACTGCACTACGAGGGAGCACGGTGGCAGGTGAACATGGAGGTACTCATAGCCCCTGGAGGGAGCCATGTACTTACACTCCATACCTCGTGCAGCAGGAGGGATGGAGGCCGGCGACTGACAGATCGTATTGGCATTGGCCTGGATAGTGCGAATAAAGGGCAGGGCGACCCTGGTGGGAGCATCTGAGGAGAGGATGCTCACCATGGGATCTTCGATCTCGGAGACCTCCTCAGCTTGCAGGTTTAAGTTCTGCGCTACGCGCCTGAGGAGGTCCTGGTGCGCCCTGAGGTCGAGTAGGGGAGGGCTGGTGGAAGATGTGCCTGCCACTGCCTCATCGGGAGAGGACGATGAGGAGATCCCTGGCAAAAGAGCGTCCATGGGGGGGTCTGTCTGAACCCGCGCCTCTGACTCCGGAGGGAGCTCAGGGTCCTGCTGTTTGGGCCTGTCCTCCCCTTCCGGAGAGGGAGGGGGGCGAGACAGCGATGCCTCCGGCGCCCTGTGCTCAGCCGTCACAGGCCGAGGAGGAAGTTGCTGGGGGCCCTGGGCTTGGTGGTACGCCCAGGGTGTCCAGAATCCCCACTGCTGCGGTCCCTGGTCCTGCGGAGGAGGGTCCTGAAAAAGGGCCGCGTGTCTGTCTGTGTCCAGCGCATAAACACTGTCTGTCTGTGACGACACAGACGGCTGTCTGGAAGGCCACGGAGGGGCCGAACGCGGCTGGTAGGGATCCCTTAGTCCTGACGCCGAAGATGTTCTCGGTGCTGGGGACCGGTACCGGGAATCATACCAGTGCCGGGATCGGGACCGGGGCCTGCCTTCAACTCGGTGCCGGGATCAGGACCGGGACCTGCCTCCGACGCGGCGCCGGGAGGCCGATTGGGACTGGGACCTGTCACCGACACGGTGCCGGGAGGTCGACCGGGACCGGGACCTGCCACCAGCTCGGTGCCGGGAGGTCAACTGTGGAGTTGATCGCGGATGGGAACGGCTCCTAGAGTCCCGGTGCCAGTAGCGGTGACTTGAACCAGACCGGGACTGTTTGGAGGATGACCGGCGCCGCGAGTGCGACCGGTACCGCCGAGGGGAGTGGTGCTGGGACTGCGAGCGGCGCCGGGAGCGAGAGCGTCCACGGCAACGGGACCCCGACAGCGATCGTGAGTCCTGAGACGGCGCTGTCATTGTCGGCTTGCCTCTGGACACAACCCGCACTGGGGGTACCGGGGGTTGAGGCTGGGAGGGCTCTGTAAGAGCGATCAGGTCTCGTGCCGAAGCAAAAGTCTCCGGCATCGATGGGACCAATAGCTCAACCCCAGATCTTATGGGGGAGCTAGGAGGGACCGGACTTGACGGACCCTCAGGGCCCGGAGTCGACGGGATCCCTGCTGGTGGTGCCACGGCCGAGGTAGGTGCCGGGCGCTCCACTCGAGTCTGCCTGGATGGAGTCGCAGACTTCGAGGGCCTTCCTTCGGGTCCCAGTGCCGGGGAAGGACGGTGCCGGGGTGTCTTTCCGGTGCCGGCGCGGTCCAGTGCCGGCGTAGAGGTGACGGTCTGCGAAGTTACAGGGTTGAGTGCCGCTTCCATAAGGAGAGTCCTTAATCTCTGGTCCCTCTCCTTTTTTGTCCTAGGCTTAAAAGCCTTGCAAATGCGGCACTTGTCCGAAATGTGCGATTCCCCCAGGCACTTTAGGCAAGCGTCATGGGGATTGCTGGTCGGCATCGGCTTCTTACAGGCCACGCATTGTTTGAAGCCCGGCGAACCAGGCATGGGCCCGGTGCTGGGTGCCAGGAAGGGCTACGATCCAAACCCGCTAACAAGTATTTACAACTATTTACAAACAACAATTAACTGACTATACTTTACAACTATTTACTACTAACTACAACTATGAACCGTAAAACGAAGGAGAGCTAGGGACGTGGAGGACAGCAATGCCGCGCTCCACAGTTCCAACGACCGACACGGCGGTAAGAAGGAACTGAGGAGCGGGTGGGCCGGCAGGGGTATATATCGAGCGCCATGGCGGCACCACTCTAGGGGGCGACCTGCCGGCCCACTGGAGTTGCTAGGGTAAAAAGTTTCCGACTAACGTGCACGCGCGGCTCGCACACCTAACTGGAATGGATATGAGCAATCACTCGAAGAAGAACCCAGGCTTGTGAGTTCAATCCTTGAGGGGGCTACTTAGGGAGCTGGGGCAAAAATCAGTACTTGGCCCTGCTAGTGAGGGCAGGGGGCTGGACTCAATGACTTTTCAAGGTCCCTTCCAGTTCTAGGAGATAGGTATATCTCCAAGTATTTTTGAAATAGTGACCATAATACAATAGCATTCAACATCCCTGTGGGGGGAAGAACACCTCAACAGCCTAACACTGTGGCATTTAATTTCAAAAGAGGAAACTGTACAAAAATGAGGGGATTAGTTAAACAAAAGTTAAAAGGTACAGTGACTAAAGCGAAATCCCTGCAAACTGCATGGGCACTTTTTAAAGACACCATCATAGAGGCCCAACTTCAATGTATACCCCAAATTAAGAAACACAGTAAAAGAACTAAAAAAGAGCCACCGTGGCTTAACAACCATGTAAAAGAAGCAGTGAGAGATAAAAAGACTTCCTTTAAAAAGTGGAAGTCAAATCCTAGTGAGGCAAATAGAAAGGAGCACAGACAGTGTCAGCTTAAGTGCAAGAGTGTAATAAGAAAAGCCAAAGAGGAGTTTGAAGAACAGCTAGCCAAAAACTCCAAAGATAATAACAAAATGTTTTTTAAGTACATCAGAAGCGGGAAGCCTGCTAAACAACCAGTGGGGCCCCTTGACGATCATAATACAAAAGGAGCGCTTAAAGACGATAAAGTCATTGTGGAGAAACTAAATGGATTCTTTGCTTCAGACTTCACGGCTGAGGATGTTAGGGAGATTCCCAGACCTGAACTGGCTTTTGTAGGTGACAAATCTGAGGAACTGTCACAGATTGAAGTGTCACTGGAGGAGGTTTTGGAATTAATTGATAAACTCAACATTAACAAGTCACCGGGACCAGATGGCATTCACCCAAGAGTTCTGAAAGAACTCAAAAGTGAAGTTGCAGAACTATTAACTAAGGTTTGTAACCTGTCCTTTAAATCGGCTTCTGTACCCAGTGACTGGAAGTTAGCTAATGTAACCTCAATATTTAATAAGGGCTCTAGAGGTGATCCCGGCAATTACAGACCGGTAAGGCTAACGTCGGTACCGGGCAAATTAGTCGAAACAATAGTTAAGAATAAAATTGTCAGACACATAGAAAAACATAAACTGTTGAGCAATAGTCAACATGGTTTCTGTAAAGGGAAATCATGTCTTACTAATCTATTAGAGTTCTTTGAAGGGGTCAATAAACATGTGGACAAGGGGGATCAAGTAGACATAGTGTACTTAGATTTCCAGAAAGCCTTTGACAAGGTCCCTCACCAAAGGCTCTTACGTAAATTAAGCTGTCATGGGATAAAAGGGAAGGACCTTTCATGGATTGAGAACTGGTTAAAAGACGGAACAAAGGGTAGGAATGAATGGTAAATTTTCAGAATGGAGAGGGGTAACTAGTGGTGTTCCCCAAGGGTCAGTCCTCGGACCAATCCTATTCAATTTGTTCATAAATGATCTGGAGAAAGGGGTAAACAGTGAGGTGGCAAAGTTTGCAGATGATACTAAACTGCTCAAGATAGTTAAGACCAAAGCAGATTGTGAAGAACTTCAAAAAGATCTCACAAAAAAGACGGTTACTCACCTTGTAACTGTTGTTCTTCGAGATGTGTTGCTCACATCCATTCCAGTTAGGTGTGCGCGCCGTGCGTGCACGTTCGTCGGAAACTTTTTTACCCTAGCAACTCCAGTGGGCCGGCAGGTCGCCCCCTGGAGTGGCGCCGCCATGGCGCCCAATATATATCCCTGCCGGCCCGCCCGCTCCTCAGTTCCTTCTTGCCGGCTACTCCAACAGTGGGGAAGGAGGGCGGGTGTGGAATGGATGTGAGCAACACATCTCGAAGAACAACAGTTACAAGGTGAGTAACCGTCTTTTCTTCTTCGAGTGATTGCTCACATCCATTCCAGTTAGGTGAATCCCAAGCCATACCTAGGCGGTGGGGTCGGAGTGAGAAGTCGCGGCATGGAGCACTGCAGTTCCGAAGGCCGCATCCTCTCTTGACTGCTGGACCAGGGCGTAGTGGGAAGCAAAGGTGTGGACCGATGACCAGGTCGCTGCCCGACAGATTTCCTGGATGGGCACACGGGCGAGGAAAGCCAGCGACGACGCCTGCGCCCTGGTAGAATGCGCAGTCACACGGCCCGTAGGGACACGGGCCAAGTCATAACAGGTCCTGATGCAGGACGTTACCCAAGAGGATAACCTCTGGGAGGAGATAGGAAGCCCTTTCATGCGGTCCGCTACTGCCACGAAAAGCTGGGGGGATTTGCGGAAGGGCTTGGTCCTCTCCACGTAGAACGCGAGAGCCCTACGGACATCAAGCGAGTGGAGCTGCTGCTCCCTGCCTGAGGAGTGAGGTTTCGGGAAAAAAACCGGGAGGAATATCTCTTGGTTGACGTGGAAGGCTGAGACCACCTTGGGGAGAAAGGCAGGGTGTGGTCTCAGCTGCACCTTGTCTTTGTGGAAGACCGTATATGGGGGGTCTACCACAAGAGCCCGGAGTTCCGACACCCGTCTAGCTGAGGTGATAGCTACTAGAAAGGCAGTCTTCCAAGAGAGGTATAGCAGGGAGCAAGTAGCTAACGGCTCAAAGGGGGGTCCCATGAGCCGGGACAACACCAGGTTAAGATCCCAGGTTGGAGCATGGGGACGGACGTTAGGGTATAAACGTTCCAGCCCCTTAAGGAATCTAGACACCGTTGGGTGAGAAAAAACAGAGCGACCATCCGCACCCGGGTGAAAGGTGGAGATAGCTGCTAGGTGGACTCGCAACGACGATATGGCCAGACCTTGCCCTTTGAGGGACCAAACGTAGTCTAAGATGTCGGCTACCGAAACTTCCATAGGGCGGAGATTTCTCTCCACGCACCAACAGGAGAAGCGCTTCCATTTGGCCGAATATGTCGCTCTCGTGGACGGCTTCCTGCTGCCCAAGAGCACCTCCCTCACCGGCGTGGAGCAGCGCAGCTCAGAGCCAGTCAGCCACGCAGGAGCCGCGCCGCTAGGTGCAGCGACTGCAGGTCCGGGTGACAGAGGGTCCCGTGCTCCTGGGTAATCAGGTCCGGATGAAGGGGCAGGGGAACTGGGTCGGCTATGGTCAGGTCCAGCAGCATGGGGTACCAGTGCTGTCTGGGCCATGCCGGGGCTACCATGATCACGTGAGCCCTGTCCCTGCGCACCTTCAGAAGGACCCTGTGGACCAGAGGGAATGGGGGAAACGCATAGTACAGGTGGGTCGACCACTGAATGAGGAAGGCATCCGCTATCGACCCGGGCTCCCTGCCCTGAAAGGAGCAGAACGCTTGGCACTTCCTGTTCCCCTTGGACACGAATAGGTCCACCCGGGGATAACCCCACCTCCGGAAGATGGAGAGGGCGACGTCCGGGCGAAGGGACCACTCGTGCGACAGGAAGGATCTGCTCAATCGATCCGCCAGCGTGTTCCGTACTCCGGGGAGGAAGGAAGCCATGAGGTGAATGGAGTGGGCTACACAAAAGTCCCAGAGTCGTATCGCCTCGTGGCACAGGGAGGAGGATCTGGTGCCGCCCTGCTTGTTGATATAATACATGGTCGTCGTGTTGTCGGTGAACACCGCGACACAGCGACCCTGAAGCTGATGACAGAACGTTTGACAAGCAAGGCGGACCGCTCTCAACTCCCGCATGTTGATGTGTAGCCCCACCTCCTCCTGGGACCACAGGCCCTGCGTCCTCAGGGTCCCTAGGTGGGCCCCCCAGCCCAGATCTGAGGCATCCGTTGTTAGGGACACCGAGGGCTGAGGTGGGTGGAAAGGGAGACCCGCACATAACACGGACTGGTCTAGCCACCAGCCGAGAGAATCTAATACCCTCTGGGGGATTGTGATTAACATATCTAGCGGCTGTCTTGTCGGCCTGTAATGATTGATGAGCCACAACTGGAGGGGCCTCATGCGGAGCCGAGCGTAACCGGTCACAAAGGTGCAAGCCGCCATGTGGCCTAACAGGGTTAGACATGTCCGCACTGACGTCAAGGGGGCTGTCCGCAGTCGTTGAACGATCGCCGACAAGGCCTGGAACCGCTGCAATGGCAGCAAGGCCCTGCCCACAGTGGCGTCCAGGACGGCCCCGATGAATTCCACCCTCTGTGTGGGAATCAGGGTGGACTTGTCCGTGTTTACCAAGAGGCCCAGAGTGGCGAACATGCCGGTGATCACGCGGACATGGCTGCAGACTTGTTGTTCCGACGTGCCCCGAATCAACCAATCGTCCAGATAAGGAAACACGTGGATACGATTGCGCCGAAGATGCGCCACAACAACTGCCATGCATTTTGTAAACACCCTCGGGGCCGTGGACAGGCCAAATGGGAGGACTGCAAATTGATAATGAAGAGGGCCCACCACGAAGCGAAGGAAACGTCTGTGGCGTGGCCAAATGGCAATGTGAAAATACGCGTCCTGCATGTCGAGGGCGGCGTACCAGTCTCCCAGATCCAGGGATGGGATAATGGTCCCCAGGGATACCATGCGGAACTTCAACTTCACCAGGTACTTGTTGAGCTCTCGCAGGTCGAGGATAGGCCTGAGGCCCCCCTTGGCCTTGGGGATCAGAAAGTAGCGGGAATAAAACCCCTTGCCTTTCTCGTTCTCCGGCACCGCCTCTATAGCTCCTTTGCCGAGGAGCGTCTGCACCTCTTGTCGAAGGAATTGCTCGTGAGAGGGGTCCCTGAAGAGGGACGAGGAAGGGGGGCGGGAAGGAGGAAAAGAAACAAACTGCAGGCGGTATCCCGTCTGCACCGTGCTTAAGACCCAGCGGTCCGATGTTATTTGGGACCACGCCGGGAGGAAAAACGAAAGGCGGTTGGAAAACGGGGGGGAAGGATCCATTGGGGAAACTGTTACTGCGCCCTCGGGCGCACCTTCAAAATGAAGGCTTAGGTCCAGGCAGGGGCTTAGAGGAGCCTTGGTTCTGCCCCCCTTGGTTCCCCGAATGCCTGCGCCTTCCATTCCTGCCGCGGCGCCTGTTAAGGTCCTGCCGCTGGCGGAACTGGGAATACGGCCTGCGCTGTTGTTGTTGCTGTGGCCGGAAGGGTCTGCGTTGCGTCACGGGTGTGTGCATCCCGAGGGACCGCATAATGACTCGGTTATCTTTCAGACTCTTGAGTCTGGGGTCTGTCTTTTCAGAGAACAAGCCCTGGCCTTCGAAAGGAAGGTCCTGTATGGTATGCTGGAGCTCCGGCGGAAGGCCAGAAACCTGCAGCCAGGAGATGCGACGCATCGTTACTCCCAACGCGAGGGTACGGGCAGCTGAGTCTGCAGCATCCAAAGAGGCTTGCAAGGACGTGCGTGCGACCTTCTTGCCTTCATCCAAGATGGCCGTAAACTCTTGGCGAGCGTCTTGTGGCAGCAGCTCCTTGAATTTGTCTGCTGCCACCCAGGAGTTGAAGGCGTATCTGCTCAGCAGGGCTTGCTGGTTGGAGACCCTGAGCTGCAGCGCCCCAGCCGAGTACACCTTACGGCCGAGGAGGTCCATCCGCCTGGCCTCTCTGGATTTGGGGGCTGGAGCCTCCTGGCCATGACGCTCCTTATCGTTCACTGATTGAACCACCAGGGAACACGGAGTCGGGTGCACATGGAGGTACTCGTAGCCCTTAGAAGGAGCCATGTACTTCCTCTCGACGCCCTTCGCAGTAGGAGGGATGGAGGCCGGAGACTGCCAGATGGTGTTGGCGTTGGCCTGGATGGTTCGTATGAAGGGTAGGGCGACCCTGGTGGGAGCATCTGCTGAGAGGATGGTGACAATTGGATCCTCTATCTCCGAGACCTCCTCGGCTTGCAGACTCAGATTTTGAGCTACTCGCCTGAGGAGGTCTTGGTGCGCCCTGAGATCCAGCGGGGGGGGGCTGTTGGAGGAGGTACCAGCCACCGCTTCATCCGGGGAGGAGGATGAGGAGACCCCCGGCAAGAGAGTGTCTAATGGAGGGTCTCCTTCGGCCCTCGCCTCTGCCTCAGGAGCCAAAGCGGAGTCTTGTTGCTTGGACCCTTCCTCCCCATCCGGGGAGGGAGGGGGGCGAGACAACGAGGCTTCAGGCGCCCTGCGCTCCGCAGTCGCCGGCCTAGCAGGGAGCTGTTGGGGGCCCTGGGCCTGATGGTATGCCCAGGGTGTCCAGAATCCCCATTGCTGCGGGCCTTGGTCTTGCTGTGGCGGATCGCTGAACAGCGCCGCCTGCCGGTCGGTGCCCAGCGCATACCCGCTGTCCGTGTGGGAAGATACGGACGGCTGCCTAGAGGGCCATGGCGGGGCGGACCCTGGTTGGTAAGGGTCTGCGCGGGTCGGCACGGACGAACGTCTCGGTGCCGGGGACCGGTGCCGGGAGTCATATCGGTGCCGGGATCAGGACCGGGACCGGGTTCTGTCACGGTGCCGGGATCTGGACCGGTACCGGGCGCCGCTTCGGTGCCGGGATCGGGACCTGCCACCAGCTCGGTGCCGGGAGGTCGACCGGGACCGGGACCTGCCACCATCTCGGTGCCGGGAGGTCGACCGGTGCGGCGAGTAACGTCGGGACCGGCTCCTGGAATCGCGGTGCCGGTATCGGCGGCTGGAGTCCGACCGCGATCGTCTTGATGTCGACCGGCGCCGCGAGTGTGACCGGTACCGCTGAGGGGAGCGGTGCCGGGACTGCGAGCGGCGGCGGGATCTGGAGCGACCGTGGCGTCGGGACCTGGATCACGAACGTGAGTCCCGAGACGGTGCCGACATCATGGGCTTGCCTCTGGACACGACCCGCACCGGAGGTACCGGGGGTGGCAGCTGAGTGGGCTCAGTCAGGGCTATGAGGTCCCGAGCCGAGGCGAAGGTCTCCGGTGTGGATGGGACCACTATCTCAACCCCAGATCTCATGGGGGAGCTTGGCGGCACCGGACTCGACGGACCCGCCGGGCCCGGAGTCGACGGTGCCGGCGGCGCCGCGGCCGATGTTGAGGCCGGGCGCTCCAGTCGGGTCTGCCTGGCCGGAGTAGCAGACTTCGACGGCCTTGGCTCTGTCCCCGGTGCCGGAGAAGGTCGGTGCCGGGGAGTCTTCTCGGTGCCGGTGCGATCCGGTGCCGGCGCTGAGATCACGGCCTGCGAAGCCGCCGGGTCAAGTGCCGCCTCCATAAGGAGAGTTCGGAGTCTTTGATCCCTCTCCTTCTTTGTCCTTGGCTTAAAAGCCTTGCAGATGCGGCACTTGTCTGATCTGTGCGATTCCCCCAGGCACTTCAGGCACGCGTCGTGGGGATCGCTGGTAGGCATGGGCTTCTTGCAGGCCGCACACTGCTTGAAGCCCGGCGAACCAGGCATGAGCCCGGTGCCGGGTGCCGGGAAGGGCTAAGCCCCCGGCGAAGAACTATTTACAACTTACTTATACTTAACTACTACTATCTACACTTAACAATCTAATTAACAACGACAATAGTACTAGAGATAAACGATAGATAACGAGGAGAGCTAGGGACGTGAAGGACAGCTATGCCGCGCTCCACAGTTCCAACGACCGACACGGCGGTAAGAAGGAACTGAGGAGCGGGTGGGCCGGCAGGGGTATATATCGAGCGCCATGGCGGCGCCACTCCAGGGGGCGACCTGCCGGCCCACTGGAGTTGCTAGGGTAAAAAAGTTTCCGACGAACGTGCACGCGCGGCGCGCACACCTAACTGGAATGGATGTGAGCAATCACTCGAAGAAGAACTAAGTGATTGGGCAACAAAATGGCAAATGAAATTTAATGTGGATAAATGTAAAGGAATGCACATTGGAAAAAATAACCCCAACTATACATACAATATGATGGGGGCTAATTTAGCTATAGCTAATCAGGAAAAAGATCTTGGAGTCATCATGGATAGTTCTCTGAAGATGTCCTCGCAGTGCGCAGAGGCGGTCAAAAAAGCAAACAGGATGTTAGGAATCATTAAAAAGGGGATAGAGAATAAGACTGAGAATATATTATTGCCCTTATATAAATCCATGGTACGCCCACATCTCGAATACTGTGTACAAATGTGGTCTCCTCACCTCAAAAAAGATATTGTAGCACTAGAAAAGGTTCAGAAAAAGGCAACTAAAATGATTAGGGGTTTGGAGAGGGTCCCATACGAGGAAAGATTAAAGAGGCTAGGACTCTTCAGCTTGGAAAAGAAGAGACTAAGGGGGGATATGATAGAGGTCTATAAAATCCTGAGTGATGTGGAGAAAGTGGATAAGAAAAAGTTATTTACTTATTCCCATAATACAAGAACTAGGAGTCACCAAATGAAATTAATAGGCAGCAGGTTTAAAACAAATAAAAGGAAGTTCTTCTTCACACAGTGCACAGTCAACTTGTGGAACTCCTTACCTGAGGAGGTTGTGAAGGCTAGGACTATAACAATGTTTAAAAGGGAACTGGATAAGTTCATGGTGGCTAAGTCCATAAATGGCTATTAGCCAGGATGGGTAAGGAATGGTGTCCCTAGCCTCTGTTCATCAGAGGATGGAGATGGATGGCAGGAGAGAGATCACTTAATCATTGCCTGTTAGCTTCACTTCCTCTGGGGCACCTGGCATTGGCCACTGTTGGCAGACAGATACTGGGCTAGATGGACCTTTGGTCTGACCCGGTACAGCCGTTCTTATGTTCGCTCTCTAACTATTAGGGGTTAGAGACACACCCCTGCATAGGTTTACCCCACATCTGTCCACTGTGGGATTTCTTACCCCTTCCTCTGCAGCAGCTTGTGCTGGCCGATGTCGAAGGCAGGATACAGGGCCAGCTGGACCCCAGACTCTGAGCCCATGGGTACGTCTATACTACCCGCCGGATTGGCGGGTGTTGATCGATCTATCGGGGATCTGTTTATCGTGTCTAGTGTAGCGTCTCTCCCATCGACTCCGGTACTCCCCTCTTCTGCTCCCCCAAGTGTAGACCAGGGCTAAGTTTAAGCATTTCTTAGTGGGTGTGTAAAGTCTTTGTGAAAACTCCAGCACCTTGGACAGCAGCACCCCTGGCTGGTACTGGAGGGAATCTCCTCCCAGGAACAGCGATGTAAATAAGGAGTGACTCCGCTGCAGGCCACAGGGTTACTCTGGCACAGGACTTGTGTGACTGAGAGGAGACTAAAACCCTGGAGGAGTGACATCAGTGGGACAGATCCTTAGCTCAAGGGGAGAGTCCTCTGCAAAGGGAACAGAAATCTGGCACTGGCTATGTTTACACTGCGCACTACGCTCAGGTTTGTGGACTCAGGCTTTCCAAGCCCATGTTTGATTGTCCACACTGCTTTGTAAACCTGGGTTTACAATTGCTGTGCCTGGGTCACGCAGCCGTGCTAGTATGTTCCTATTGCACTGCGCAGACCTTCTGCCTCAGCTATGTGGCTTGGACTGCGTCTGCACTGCAAAATGACAAGATTTGGACAGGACTGGGGCTCTGGCCTGCCCCCTAGCAGGGTCCTGTGACCCAGGTCCTGAGCGCTTGCTGGCCCGAGTCTGACTGATTTGTATGTGGCTTGAGCTCAAACTTGAGTCAAAGTCTGGGCTTAGCGCGCAGTGTAGACACACCCAAAGAGGCAGCTGCAGAGTCCCCTGACACAGAGGCCACACAGAAGCGGGTGGAAAGACATTTGGCCAAATGACAATTCAGCTGGATGCAGGGCCGGCAGTAGCTGGTCTGATACCTACATCAGGTGTTACTCTCCTGTCCTTCACCCCAGAGTGACGATAGTCACATTAGTGCTGATTTGCAGTGGGGTGAGGGAGAGAAGATGCAGGTTACCCTGAAAGTTACGGGTCAGGCAGCAGGGCTGCATGTGAGGATCCGATTCCACCCACATGCCATTGAACTCCCCGGTGGTCTCACCATGTGGAAGCGTCTTGCCGCAGGCTGTGCGCTGTCAATATTTAATCAACGCTGGGAGCACGTGGGCCAGATCCTGTGCTGGTAGGAATCTGCTGAAGTCAATGGAGTGCTGGCGACTCACCAAGCTGGAGAGCTTTACTTCTGCTGAAGAGAGGATTCTGCGGAGTCAGCAGGGGAAGCGAGGCTTCGGAGCGGCCGAGGGGCAGCAGCTTGGGTTTGTTCATAATCCATTAACAGGGAAGTGCAAAGGTTTCTTTCAGGGTAGGAATATGTGCAAATTTCCCGCCAGGTGCTGTTAGGTGAGCAATGGCCCATCTCACCCTGGACGGTATCCTGTGTGAAGACCCTACGAAGATGTTGTTGTTATTAAACCTCAGCCATTAAAAAGCCAGAGAACTCAGGGCTTGATCCCCTATTGTGCTGACTTTACACCATTCAACCCTATTAACTGCAATAGAGTGACTGAAGATTTACAATGGGGTCAGTGAGAGGAGAATCTGGCCTTTAGGGTTAAAAGAAAACCCAGACATGGGAAAGTATGGAAAACACAATTAATGCACCCAACCATCCTTAACTCTGACTCCTCAGAATGGCATCAACTGACCACCCTTAACTCTGCCTCTCTATGTAGCGACACCACCTGACCACCCTTAACTCTGCCCCCCATAGCAGTGTCACCCAACCACCCTTAACTCAGCCCCCCATGGTGATGCCACCCAACCACAGCTCCCCAGTAGCAACACCACCCAACCACCCTTAACTCTGCCTCCCACAGAGCAGTACAAGCCTTCCAGCTGCCCTTCATTAGTCTTTTCACAGGTACTTTGTAAGCTGTGTTATTTTTGGATCTTTTTAGAACTGTGGCTTTGACCATTAGACTAACAATCACTAGCTCTTCAATAGCACTTTTCATGAGTAGATTTCAAAGTGCTTAACACAAAGGAGGCCTGTCCCATTTTGTAGATGGGGAAACTGAGGCACAGGGACCTGATGGGACTTGCATGAGGTTACCCAGCAGGCCAGGAGTAGAACCCAGGCCTCCCGAGTCCTAGTCCAGTGCCCTACCTGCTACATTGCATGGCCTCTTCATCTGCCAACTGACAACCTCTGTGCTGATACAAGGACCTTATCCCCACTGCCACGTCCCTGCTGCTGCCACCTTATTCCGCATGAGCTTTAAGAAATCTGCAGTCAACAGCACCTTTAGCGGCCGTTGTGCTCTGCAGAGATGTCCCCTGAGCATCCCCACCAGCCACAAACCTGGCTACTGCCCAGCGCTGCCAGCTGGAGAAGCCATCCTCCCTACCCTACGTCCAAAAACCAACAGCCAATTTGGCTTCCACCCCCCGACAGAGCCAAGGGTCTGTAGAGCAACAGCACTTGCCCATGGAGTTCAAGGCGGTTTTTGCCAGTCACTGATCTGCCTATTTACACTTCCTGCCCAAACTGAGCTGTGCCCAAAGCCCAGGAGCTCCACAGTTTTTCTAGACTTAGAAACAGCTCCAGCATAGCCAGCGACGCAGGGCCAGGTCCTGCTACCAATCATCGTGTGGAACAGAACTTTGTTCCCTGCTGGCTGAGCAAGGACGGCTAGTCTGGTGGATAGGGCAGTAACCTAAGATCTGGGTTCATTTCTGGCTCTGCTACAGCCTCCCTGGGTGCCCTTAGATGGATCAATGCGTCTCTCCTTGCCTCAGTTTCCTAGCTGTAAAATGGGGATGATGATCCTTCCCGTCTCCCATCCTGTCTCTGTCTCGTCTACATGGACTGTCAGCTCTTTGAGGCAAGGGCTGGCTCTCGGTCTGCAGACGTGGTGCCTCGTACAACGGGGCCCTGCTCTCAATTTGGCTACGGGTGCTCATGTGGCACAAATAATCATGATGCTCCTGAGGAAGGCTGAGCAGAGATGGGAGAAGGGCTTCAGTGCGGGGGTAGAGGGTCTCTGTGTCAATGGGCGCTGCCTCCTGAGACTCAGAGGTTACAGGGATGGACCCCTGGGCCAGACCGGTGAGGAGAATTGCGCTGACTTGCCGTTTCTCTGCCCCTGGCAAATGGTCTGCTCCCAGGCCTGCCAGTGGGAGGGACACACCCCTGTGCAGCGTCACCTCCCTGCTAGCAGCTGGTCCACCTGGAGGATAACAACCTACTACCAGCTAATGGAGTTACTCCTCGGCCCAGGTGGTAGAGGTCTGCGCTATGGATCTGAAGGTAGCAGGCTCAAGGTCTGCTGAGAGCCCCTGCTAGCGTTTGTTACAGCAGCTGGGTGCCAGGTACCAGGGTGCCCTCAGCCAGCTCCTGGAGGAGTCCTCTGTCCCATGCTGTGTTCTGAGTGTGCTGTCTGCCTGGTGCTGCGGCAGGGACTCACGCTGGGATCCTCGTAGCCTGTAGGTAGCGGCTCTGCCAGGTGAGCCTCCTGTGTGAGCTGGCAGGAGCCAGAACGGCTCTGCTCATGGCCAGGAGAAGTCGCTCTGTGCCGATCACACAGAGACCTTGTAGCCGAAAGCAGCCGGCGTTGCCATGTGCTGAGCACTAGCTTGTAGGAGGCCGGGGATGCGCTCAGGCCTGGAGCAGACAGGACCAAAGGCCAGGGTTTGGGAAGCTGGTATTTCAGCCGCCCTAGGAAAGGCAGGGTAGTGAGCAGAGGAGTGGGCTAATTATTCACTCCGAGGGGAAACAGACCAGGGGAAATTGGATGAATGGAATTAGGCAGAAACACTTCAGCAAAACTAAATTTGCGCCAGTCACCTGTGGCCGAGAGAAAGATTTCAGAGGCAACGAGAAGCCGCTTTGCGGAGTAAATCACCACAACTTGGAAATACGGGCTAGTTAGCACAGCATGAGCATAGGCTGCAATGTGGCCAATAAACACCACAACAGATCCCCCCTGTTCTCGGCCTGCACCGTGCTACGTGCCAGGACTGCTGGGGCCTTCATGAGATCACACCCCTCATCCACCTAGCCAAGATCTTCAGCCGGGCCTAGTGATTTCAGGTGCCTCCATTTTCTGAGCCATTTTCTTGGTTCTCCTTAAAGGGGAAATAAACAGGAATTCTGGGTGCTCAGCAGCAAGCTAATAATCCCTCAGCCCTGTATGTCCCCCAAAGGCCTCACTTTGTGGGCGTCCCAGTTTCTGGGCATCCAACCTGCTACACCTTGTAGCTAACTACAGAGGTGCTGGGCACTCAGAACTCACAACTCCACTTGGCTCCAACAGCAGCCACTGGTGCTCAGCACCTCTGCAAAGCCGTCTGCAGGAATCTCAGCTGGGTGTACAAAAGAGACCTCTCCAAACCAGTGGTCATCTTGGAAGATTTGGGGCAAAACTCTCTTCACTT
Organism: Gopherus flavomarginatus; assembly: GCF_025201925.1. Classification (NCBI taxonomy): domain Eukaryota; kingdom Metazoa; phylum Chordata; order Testudines; family Testudinidae; genus Gopherus; species Gopherus flavomarginatus. The sequence goes on along the minus strand of NC_066620.1, from coordinate 213,286,472 downwards.
CCAGCCTAATGTGGATCAGAACCAGCAACCTAGAGACCACGCAGCCTGGTAACGATGGGCCAGATCCTCAGCTGGTGTAAATCAACCCAGCTCCAGTGGCACCAATGCAGTTCTCCTTTGTATACCAACAGAGAGTCTGGCTCCATACACCCAACCACGCTGCCCTGCAGCCTCTTTTCATAGCAGGGTCCCATGGGGCTCAGTCATGCCTAAGAACCTATTGCAAAGAGCCCAGAGAGGTGAGTGTTACAGCGTAAAGTGACTTCCTCCGAGGAGCTGCTGTTCTCTAACGTAACAGGAAGCCTCTGTGCACCCTGGAGCTAATGAATCAGCTTCCCCATCATGCAAGAGAAAAGGCAGAGCTGGAGGGCAGCGCTCGGGACGGACGCTGATCCACAAGTGTGACGATTGGAACAGGCCTGGCTCGTCTGCCCGGCCCTTGGGCTGGGAGGACGTCTCCTTTGTCTGATTTTTCTCTACTCTCTTGTTCTCCTTCTTGGTGAGCTCTGTGTGTCAAACGCGCAGTGGAAGGAGACACTGAGATCCACGGGGGAATGGGGAAGGGTGGTAAGAAGGAAAGATCGTTCTGCCGGGCGGTGGCTGATGAGCACAGGGATAGGAGGGATACAGACAATTACTGTGAGAGTGATGGCATCTCTGGGCTGGAATTTCTGAAATCCAGGGACTTTGTGTAATTATTCAGACATGGTCAACCAAGCACAATATGGGTTTCCCCTTTGTTTTCCAAATTCCCCTAAATCAGTGGGTTCTGGCCACCTCTCCCTGGTCTTTATAGGGCCCCCATTACAGCAAAACCCTCATGACCTTGAGTGTATTTCTCCTCACAACACCTCTGTGAGGCACTGCGGTGTGATAATCCCTATTGTGCAGATGGGGAAACTGAGGCACAGAGCAACTAAGCACTAGATTCACAAAAGGAATGAGCATTGCAGTGCCTAACTTTGAGGTGCCTAGAAAGTCACAGGCACAACACTGCGATCCCCAAAGCCTGAGCTAGGGACCTAGGTGCCCTATAAAAGGCATGGGGAGAGAGAGGCTCCTAAGAGTGTGATCCACAAAGCCAGCAGGCGAGATGCTGATGGGAGAGGGGGTGCCAAGCCCTGCTCCACTCTCAGAGATATGCCTGTGATTCACGAACCAGGGAAAGACAGGCGCTCTCTGCCTGATTCGCCTGTGGGGCCCAATTCGGTAGGCTGCCTGGAACGACAAAAACCGGGTGGGAGAAGAAGGCTCCTTCATAACGCAGAGCCAGGGTCCTCACCAGGGACGTGACTCAGGTTCCCCCCTCCCTGAGGAGGAGAAGGGGTTCCAGCCGGGATCTGCCATCTCTCAGGGGAGCGTCCCAATCACCGGGCTACAGGGGGAGTCTTGTTTTTCTCTGGCCCAATGAATATTTCACTGACTCCTCACAGCCAAGCTCGTGATTAGGGTACATTTGTAGGTCCTGTTATTACCACATTCCTCTCACGGGTCCCCACTGATGTTTGAGAGAAAGTGGCACATTCTCACCTTTATGCAGCCCCCATCACCGTACCAGCTCGCAAGCCCTATGACGTACATTTTCTCATTTCCTAGGTGGGGAAACTGAGGCATGGGAAGGTTGGTTTTGTTTTTTCGGTTTTTTTAAGGGACAGATTTTCCAGTGTTCAGCATTCACAGATCCCAGCAAACGAGTGCCCTTGTTGTGAAAAAACCACCCGTCTAACCAGCATTGTTTTTGGTATGTTCAGCCGAGGGGCGGGCAAAGTGCTCATGGATGTCAGTGGAGTTGTGCTGACTGACACTAAATGAGGACCCTCCCCTCCCACGGCTGGAGGGTGAGTTCCTTTTTCACTACTAGGGGCTGGTCCCTGTGGGGCAGGGCGGGGGCACATGGGCAGGGACTGTTGTGGGGGAAGCCAGCACTGTCACCAGCTGTGTCGAACTTATCCCCAGGGCTTCAGTCTCCAGGGCTGCTTTCACCAGCACTTTGAAAACTTTGGACTCCTGCCCTTCCTTTCCATAGCGCAAACCCCACAGCAGAAGAATCTCGGGTGGCAAATGTCCATGTTTAATCAGCAGGGCTGAACTGTGAAAGGGGAGGGGGCAGCCCGGCTCAGCTGCCCTCGGAGTCACTAAACCTGAACCCCTCACTCTGCTCTCACTCGGGGTGGAGGGAAAGACAATCCAGGCACAGACGCACTCAGCTCTGAGCTGCCGCACTTCCAGCAGCACTGCGAATGGGCCTTTAAAACTCCCTGGAAAAGCCACCCACGGAAACCAGGCCCAGCTACACACAGCTCTTGGAGTCATGGTGAATAGTTCCACAATGTGTTATTTACCCCTTCACAGAACACCAGAACCAGGGTCACACAAGGAAACTAATAGGCAGCAGGTTTAAAACTAACACAAGGAACTGGATGACGAGGGGATGGATCACTCAACAAATTGCCCTGTTCTGTTCATTCCCTCTGAAGCATCTGGCATTGGGCACTGTCAGAAGCCAGGATACTGGATCTGCTTGAAATGACTGGGTGGTCTCCATCCTGTTTCAATGTGGCAAATCTCATGAATAGTTTTATCTCAGCTACCTAGGGCTGAGTGAGCATAGAACTCCAAACCACCATCTCTTTCCAGGAGGTGGCCCCTCCAAGTAATGGTTGAAGGACATTGATAAGGGATGATGGTACGTATGGAAATATTCCACTGCTCCTACCTGCGCTCTGTGAGCACAGCATATTGGTCACCAGCCTTCACCTTGTTTAGCAACAGTAGTTCACTTCTAAGAATCCCAAAGAACCCGCTGCAGAGCTGAGAATCTGCAGCAGCTGAGTCTGCCCAGAAAGTCTTTGGCAATGTGGGAAGATGACGAACTATGCAATAGTTAACTCGCCGATGCATTGGAATGACCCAGCCAGCTTCTGTTAACCGGCTAATTCGCTAGGTCGCACTTTGCCCTCAGCCTGGTGATGAAGCTGTGAAATAGGCCGTGGGTACGTTGTGCAGCTTTTAATGACCTTTGGTACTGCCCAGCTGGGGCGTTGAATCAAAGCTGCTGAGCTGTTGCAGAGGCCGATGTTCCAGTGGTCGCCCCAGCCTGTCTTTCCAAGGTCACAGACATGACTGCATTTTTCTGCACTGGACCAAAGCCTGCTGTTCCAGTGCGGTCTGATAACAGGAGCAGGAATTACCGGAGCTGCAGGAACTTGGTGTGAAGTGTCACTTGGACAGGTGCTGTACCTAGAATGATCCACTGCTTTGCACCAAACGTGGCTAAGAAAACGTCTGTGGGGAATTGGATCAAGGGCAATGTTAGATGGCATCAGATGAAGGAGTTTTTAAGGGTGATTTGGAGGCCCAGGGAGAAGATGATGCAGATGCCATTATGCCAAGTAGCAAAACCCCAAGGTCATCACATCAGCGTCAGAGAGAATGTCAGTTATTAAGGAAATGGGGCAGGCCAAGTATCAGACCTGGGGAACAGGCTCCAGGGCCTTTGGCCTCTAGGCCCCTGGTTCAAAAAGGAACCAGAGCAAGGGTCGATCTCAGCCGCAGTCCAATCTCTGGTAGGAAGTTTTTCAGCTCAGAAAAGGCAGTGTCTCATTGGGCACCATTTGGCAGTGCAGCCACTGATGAGCTATGGAAACTGAACTCCCCTCTCATCCTTAATACGGGAAAGACACGCGGTACTGTTAGACACCAGCAAACCGTCCGGCTCGGCACTAGCTGGCAGCTCCTGGGAATCAGCGACTTCTGAGCAGGTTCTGATGGTTTATAAAGCAGCTGCCTCTCCACCAGCAGGGGTTTCTGAGCCAGAGCCCAGTGGTTTATTGAGCAGGTGCTGGGCGGTGCTGGTGGCCTCTGATATACTAGAAATGATCCACTGGTCCCTTTTACCCTTAAACTCTATGACATAAATACATCCCAGCCTGGAGTTAAGAAGCAATTTCCTTGTCTCCTGACACACTGTTTCATAACTCCACCTAAAGGATGCCTGGCACTGTGACAGGCCAGCTCTTCTCACAGAGTACCAGCCGGGCACCTCTGCAGCCAGCCTGCGAGTGGCTGCAGTTAATTAAGAAGTTAATACTAGAGCTGCTAACAGCCAGTCACCTTTGGCCACCTGCCATTTATTTTACCATGGATCATTTATAAGAGGCCCCCCACACACTTCCTAAAGATCATCTGGCCCAGATTTATCATCCCCCTGCGGTCAGCGCTCATTGTCCTGGGGAACGGGATGAATAGTTATAGCTTTTTCTTTAACGAGCTGCGTGCGTGCATGTCTGGGGGGGGAGGGATTCCCTTATCACTGCCCCACAGCAGCCATCTGCCCCCAGAGAACGCTCCTGAGAGCCAGCACTTTTAGACAAGATGGAAACCCCGGGCCTGGAATGCTTGTGGCTATTAACCTACAACCTCCTGTTTGCTGAGACCAGTTCTGACAGCCAGGGGTCCAGGCGAAGGGGATCCCAGGACACCACAGCCCAGCTTTTCTCAGTGTGTACTATGGGACAATTGGGGGCATTTCTTTTTCTCCCTCTTGCAGCGCTGACCATGCACTGGGGTATCAGTCACTGTTATTAGTGCAGGTCTCCTGGGAGCTAGGGATGGTTATCATCCTCTGGATGGATTTATTCTCACCACACCTGGTTCACTCCAGGGCCAGGGCCAGGTTTGTTAAGGTGTTTACGTGCCTAGAGATGCAGATTTCTTGTGGGATTTTCCAGTCAATGGGAATTAGACACCCAGATCCTCAAATATAGTTAGGTGCCTAACTCCCTTTGGTTACAGTGGGAGTTAGGCACTTTGTAACAGGGTGGTTGCCCATGGGCTGGAGAGCCTGGGGCCAAGCCAGCCCTGAGGACCAGATGAGCCGCAGTGGAGAGCAGGCAGCGAGTTTCTATCTCTATGCACAAGTCAGCAGGGAGCTGCTAGGGGGTGGGTGATGGGGAGAAGTAGCTGGGCGGGAGGCTGGGTAGTAACCTGGGGGGAATGCTCAGGAACAGAAGCCTGAGATGCTGTATCTGGCGTGAAGATGCAGCAAAGACTGGCTCCTGCAGAGATACTGAACTGGGACCCAGCTCTGGCCAAGAGGGCTGGGAACCCCCAACTAAGGGGAGAGAGAAACTGAACTGGAGGGCCAGCGTGTACCTGAGGACTGAATAATTTGGGCCCCAAATTTCCCCATGGACTGTGTGGAGTTTGAGGAGTCCTATGAAGGAGAAAACAAGAGTGGGGCGCTGTGGTGGCACCCCTGGCCACGAGGAGGCACTGTGGAGACAGTAAGCGGCCGACCTGGTTACACACCTAATTACTATGAAGGAACTGGGGCCTAGGCACTTTTGAAACCCGAACAGGCTGCAACCTGCATCCCGTTAAAAATTGGATGCGGTGGGTACGTCTACACAGAAGCTGGGAGGTGTGATTCCCAGTGCTGCACGTGCCAGCTGTGCTTGAGCTAGCCCCTAAAAACTGCACCGTGGCTGCCAGGTGCCTGGGGGCGGGGTCGGATTGTACTGCAGCAGCTACCCCATGCTGCCGTGGCCATGCCGCTATTTGTAGGCGCTCACTCAAGCAGAGCTAGTGGGCGTGTGTGGGAGTGACACTCCCCGGCTGCTGTGTAGACACACTCTAAGTGATGTGCCAAGGGTCATGCAGAGTGCCTGTGGCGGAGCTCCAGCCTCTTACTTGAACTGTTGAATGATCCTTCTGCCAAAGCCCCTACGGAGGGAAGGGTGGCCACTCCCATGTTCCCCGAACACGGCGTGCCCTTCAAAAGGGTGGCCCCTGTCCAATGCTGGACAAAACCACACCTGGTTTTGTGTCTGTAACAGACAGGGCACAAAACCAGCCGGCTTAAAACCAGCCCTGAGCCAGGCAGAGGGCTGGGCCCAAGCTGTTCGTGCCCTGTATCTTTTCTAGGTCGCTCCTGGAGGCAGCTGGAGGCGTGAGCCTGGTGCCAATCCGCTTCTTGCCAGACCTGGCCCTAACATGCAGGTCATCTGTGCAGGCCCCATGTGTGGCTGGTCCACAGGGCCCCAGGTCTGAGAGATCAGCTCTGCCATGTTTCCCCCTGGGGCCTGGCTTGCTCAGAGGAGGGCAGGGGGCAGTTTGCAGAGACAAGGCGAGTGCGGTTACTCATTAGCCCTTCTTAGCCTGGAGGAGGGAGGTGCTTTGCTGGCTAGACACTTCCCCAAACAGGTTCTGCACCCAGCCAGGCTGACTCAGCAGCTGCTCTCCGCTGCCCTTGCAGGTCAGGAGAACGGTCTCCCCACACCCTGCTCCTGCTCCTCTTCTACTGCCCCATCTGGGCACAGCTCCCTGCACCCCACAGACCCCCATTTGCCTGGAGCACCAGCCCCGTGGCCCTGCTTTGGGCAGAGACCAGACCCCAGCGAAACCAGCGTGATGGTAAGGATCTGCCTCTGGAGGAAACTGCTTCTGGCCTCTCTGGGAGCAGGGGTGAGGGTGAAACCCCTGGGTGTGGCTCTGCAGCTCAGGGATAAATCCAGGGGTGGCTGGGGGTGCAGTTTTTAAATTGTAACTTTGGGGGTGGAGGGTTGGACAAAAAATGCCTCTTTGACCAACACCCAACTCATTGATGAAACAAACAGGCACCACACCCGAAACCTCTTTGCTTTTGGCACCCAATGGTCAGGACTGGGGCTTGGGAAAGCAGAATTATTTTGGGCATAAGCTTTTGTGGGTAAGAAAACCCCATGAAAAGCCTGCCCACAAAAGCCTATGCCCGAATGAATCTGTTGGTGTTTAAGGTGCCACTGGAATCCTTGTTGTTTTTGTGGATACAGACTAACAGGACTCCCCTCTGAGACAGCATTATGTTGTGATGACTGATTGGTTGTAACAAGCGCGTTTTTTGAAAATGGAACATTCTTGTTTAATCAGACACCAAGTTTTTGGTTCAGTTTTTCGTTTAGGTTTTTCATATGAAAAAAAAAAGCCATGGGAAATTTTAAAACCAGTGAAAACTTTTGCAAAATGTCCCACCAGAACTGAATTGGTCTGGCCCAGCAGCTGAAATTCAGAAGCTGTTGGGGGCTGGGTTTGGTAAGTGGATTTAGTGCTGAGAAAGGAGCGGGGGACTGCTGCTGGCCACTCCCCAAGCCCCTGGCCCTGGAGGAATCCCCCCACCCCCACCCAAGGAATCTGTCGCCAGGGCAGGTGTCTGAGATAGGAGATAGGTACTGGCTGCTTGCTGGGAGCCCCAGGCGGAGAACAGACAGTGCAATGACAATGGGCCTTATTTGTACAGCCTCTTAAAGACAGACTGGGTCCCCAGAGTGCAAACACAAAGCTGAACTACCCATGCAATAGCAAAGGGGGGGTGAGAGTGTGTCAGGAGTGCAGCCGATGGGGAGACCATGCAGCGGGGCTGCTCTTGCACAAACAGTGCTGAGACTGGGGGCAGAGTGGGGGGGCAGGGCTCAAGAGAGGATCTGGGGAGCCGAGTGAGGAAGCAGCCTTGGGGTTCTAGTCCAGTTCTGTTGCGTGTGCCAAAGGGGGTGTCTACGCTGCAGCTGGGAGCGAGCCGCCCAGCCCAGCTACACAGCCACAAGCCAGTGCACGAACAATAGCTGGGACGTCAGAGCTAGGGCTCTCAAGCCTGTGGTGCTGAGTGGCCTCGAGCCTCAACATCCGCACTGTGATTGCTAGCAAGAGTCTGTCTGCCTGGGCTGGGAGGCTCCGTCCACCTGCAGTGAAGACAGACCCTGGCTTTCCTCCCTTGTAATGCTGGGATGGTGAGGGCTTTGTAGCTTGGCGACTGGGGTCGGAGGGTCTCCTCCAAGCTGGTGCTGAGGCAGGTGCAGGTTCTCAGAGGGAGGGTGAAGGATCCCCCTCAGTTATATGCAGTGGGGATGTATAGGAGGGGCGTGGGGGAGATGACCATGCCTTGCAAATCCCAGAGTTGCAGTTACAGATCTGGCTGGACGGGGCCACACTGGCTTTTCAGGGACCCATTTGCAGAGGGATTTCCCTGTGGATGGCCCATTTCCCCAGCAGCAGCAGCAACCTCACTGGCGTTAAGGACTCTGCGTGGCCCAGCCTCCCAGGCTATGCCCAGGCGCTGCCTCAGGCTGACTTGGGTCAGCGAGCACCCAGGACCTGGCTCCTAGGTCCTGGCTGGGGCTTGGGTCAGAGCTGAGCCCTGCTGTGACTCGGGTCCACGCCCTGTCGTCACGCAGTGTGGACGCAGGCCTGAGTCAGAAGGTCGGCGTAGCGCAGAGGGATGCACTAACACAGCTGGGAGACCCGACTTCAGCGCTTGGAAACCCAGGGTCACAATGCAGTGTGGACACTCGAGTACAGGCGCGGAAACGCCGAGTCCACAAGCCTGGATTGGGCAGTCCCGGGTTTAGAGTCAGTGTGGATGCACCCCAGGGAGCTGGGTGGCCATACAAAGGTTTGTGGCTGCAGTTAGAGATCCATTTACAAAGGCAGCTTCTGGCAGGCCAGGGATTGCCAGGGGGAGCTGGGGGGGGTGGGTGGGGAGGAATCAGGTGTTCCTGCGTTGAGCGAGCTGTGGTCAGCCCCACTGATAGAAAAGGAGCCTTCAGGGCACCCAGGAGCTTTCTGCGTCTTTGTGTTGGTGTCCACTTTGTAATGAGTTTCGGGGGTGAGAGTGACCATTCTCCAAAGCCCGAGGAGCCAGCTCCACACACGTGGTCTGAGTAGGATCCCGTCCGAGCCCCTAGGGACAGACTTGGGCAGCTAGCCCCTCCCATGCTGTCCTTAGCTCTGATCCAGCTAGTGCAGGAACGTCTACACAGGCAGTTACCTACACCCCCAGCTCCAGTGCACACATCCCCGCTGTCATGGTGGGAGACAGCAGAGGGTGTTTCAATGTCACGCGCCTCATTCCAAACTGGTAACAGCAGGGACAGCTCCATCCTCTCCTCTCCTCCCCTTTCTCTCTTAATCCCAGTACCATCACTAGAGCTGGCCGGAGAAGGGAATTTCCATTGCCCAGTCAATTCCGGTGAGTCGACATTTTTGTTCCATTTTGCCTTAGAATGAACATCAACATGGCAGAATTTCCAGCAAAATGGACCGATCCTTTTCAGTGCTGCCTGCTGGGCAGCCAGCCAGCCAGCAGACATGCCAGGGAGCCAGGCAGCAGGCCTGCCTGCTTTCCTGCCAGCCCCACCCGCCAGCTCTGGCTGGCCGGTGGGTGGACTGGCCGGCAGGCTGCAGACTGGCCACCAATGAAAGCTTTAAGGAATTGACACGTTCCTGGGAACATTTCAGTTGCTTCAGGTCAGCATCTTTCTATGGAAAACTGTTCCCTGGAAAAACTTTCAACCAGCTCTACTCCTCTGCAATGACAGCAGCTGCTCGCTATAAACAGGGGGTGGCGGGGCATTCTGACACCTAAACATACAAAGTATCTTGCTTGTGCACCCTTCAAAGCCCATTTCCTTCTGTGGATGACACATGCCACGTCAGACTGTCACCCCTCAATCTGCACCCTCCAAACCAGGGGCAGAAAAGGGCAAGACAGGATATTAGGTGGAGGCTTTGCACAGGGAGCAGTCAGGGTGTCAGGGATGGGAGGGGAGCAGGGTGGGTGCTGAGCCTGGGGAGTGGGGGGCAGTGGGGGTGTCAGAGGTAGGAGGGGAGCAGGGTGGGGGCTCTGCATGGGGATCTGGCAGCAGTCAGGGTGTCAGGGATAGGAGCAGAGCAGGGGGCAGTCAGGGTGTCAGGTATAGGAGGGGAGTGGGGTGGATGCTCTGCGTAGGGAATGGGGGAGTGTTTGGGGTCGGAGGGGAGCAGGGGGCGTGCTGAGCCTAGGCAGTGAGGGGCAGTGGGGGTATCAGGCAGGAGGGGAGCAGGGTGGGTGCTGAGCATGGGGAGTGTTTGCCAGCATTTCTCTGGAGTTTTCCCTGCTCCCACAGCCGTGCTAGACCTGGGACCCCATCATGCTGTTGCTGCTGGTGTGTTGAAGTTGCTCCGTTTGGCCCTGTTTGGACACAGGGCTGGCGAGAGACGCTGCATTGACAGCCCCTGAAGTTCATTATTCCCCTGGAAGCTGTTCAGCAGAGGTAGCTGAGTGATCTCCACCAACTGGAGTGGCCGACTGGGCGAGGAGACTCTCCCCATCGTCAGCGCTGGGCTCTAGGCGTTAGGTGCAGGCCAGCCGTGCCCTGCACATGGCCTGGCCTCTGCACAGCCCTCAGCTGGTGATTACCAGGGGCCATTCGTCACTCCTGGTATGACCTGCAGAGGCAGGCTGGGTATCTGGTTATCCTGATCCCATTGTCCCCTCTGCTCTGGTTTTGACCACTGACTGGTACTGTCAAGGGAACATAGGAACAGTCAGGCTGCATCAGACCCAAGGTCCACCTAGCCCAATGTCCTCTCTCTGACAGTGGCCAGCAGCAGAGGCTTCAGAGGAAGGAGTAAGAAACCCCACAGTAGGTGCTTATGGGATAATCTACCCCCACATAGGTCACATCCTGGTCTCTCATAGTTAGAGACTTGCATAAGCCCTGAAGCGTGAGGTCCAGTAATTAATATCCCTTCCAGAATTCCGTTGTCATTAATTATGAATGCTCTGGATATGCCTGATGTCCACATAAATATTCAGATCCTTTTGCAATATTGTTCAGTTCTTTACCTCAATAGCTTCCTGTGGCAGGGAGTTCCACAGTTTAATCACATGTTGTGTGGAAAAAAATCATTCCCTTTGTCAGATTTGATTTGTTTTTGTCCTAGGTTCATGGGCAGGGAGGGTTCAAGTTCCAAAACTGGGCTAGGACCTATGGCTCCTCTCCAGAACTGTCCTTCCAGCCAACATCGGTGGAGGAGATCAAAGAGGTAAGAAGGAGGTTTCAATCGAACAGTCCGTTGGAATAAAAAGCCAAGGCAGAATTGGTAGGTGGAAGGCTCAGAGCTGAGGTATCCTATCTTCCTTCTTCCTCTCTGGGTATCCTGAGGTATCCCCTCTTCCTTCTGAGTATCAACCCAACCCTCACCAGGAATGCAGACCAACCACCGAAGCCTCCAAAGTACAGAGCATGGGCTGCTCTCAGAGATCCCAAGGCCAGAAGAGATCACAACGATCATTTAGTCTGGCCTCCCGTATAGCACAGGCCAGAGACCTGCCCCAGAATAATTCCTGGAGCAGAGTTTTTAGATGAACTGGGGGATTGGTCCTGCTTTGAGCAGGGGGTTGGACTAGATGACCTCCTGAGGTCCCTTCCAACCTTAATATTCTATGATTCTATGAACACACAGTCTTGATTTAAACATTGTCAGTGATGGAGAATCCGCCTGCAGGTCCTTAGAACCGTCCCTCTCCCTGATCAGAGCCACGTCTTGAACTAAAAGAAGCAGGAGGAGGGGGAGGAGAATCCGCGTTCCAAAGCAAAACAGCCCTTTTAGACTCAGGGTGAAATTCTGGGGGATGCAACATGAGGTCTAGACACCACTTTAATCCATTTAAGGGGTGCCTGAACCTCAGGCTGCCATCTGCACGTGGTGGATTTCACCCCCCGGGGATGGTCAGGGTAAATACACCAGCTACTGCCCCTTGAGGATAAGTGGCTAGATTTTATTTTACTGGGTGCACATGCGTTAGCAACGTTGCCCTGTTTATTCACCTGTGCTGTGGTAAAGCTTTGCTCCCTCTAGTGGCTGGAGGCCCAGAGAGGACAGCAGTGTTACGACACGCGCTTGCTGTGTTCTATTCTCATCCAGCTCAAATGGCCTCACTGCTACTCTTGTACACAAGTGTCCTGGGTTCGAGTTCTGAGCACAACTGGTTCTCCATGTGCTCAGGGCTCAGAGTGCCTTTGAAAAGCAGGCAGCACTCACAGTGTGATGTCTTTGCAGATTTTGGATCTGGCCAGGCAGCGGAGTAAGAGGGTGAAAGTGGTTGGTGGTGGACATTCCCCTTCGGACATCGCCTGCACGGATGATTTCATGGTTCAAATGGGGAAGATGAACAAGATCCTCAAGGTATTGTAGGTCCCTGTTTTGCCAGTAATTATTGTGTGTCATAATAGTAACAATAACAGTGAGAGCTGATCCAAAAAAGGGGAAGGGGGGGAATCACACACAAAAAAATTAACATTTTATCCTATTTGGAATTTTTTGGGGAAAAAACCTCAAATTTTGAAATGTCTCAAAATAAAGAACTTTCAGGCAGCTCTCCACCTGGTCAAAAAACCAGGGGTGCAGGAGAAAATTAGCAAAAGTCACCTCAAAATTGTGCCTCATTTTAACCCTAAATTCATCACTTTGTGACCAGCTGTATATAATAATAAAGTAGTGTTGCTTTAATCTGTGCTTTGCTCTCACACACACTTCACAATCAACATCAAAATGGCCACACTGGGTCAGACCAGAGGTCCGTCTAGCCCAGTTTCCTGTCTTCTGACAGTGGCCAGTGCCAGGTGCCCCAGAGGGAATGAACAGAACAGGGAATCATCAAGTGATCCATCTCCTGTCGCCCATTCCCAGCTTCTGGCCAACACAGACTCGGGACACAATCCCCGTCCATCCTGGCTAGTAGCCATTGATGGACCTATCCTCCATGAATGTATCTAGTTCTTTTTTTAACACTATTATAGTCTTGGCCTTCACAACATCCTCTGGCAAAGAGTTTCACAGGTTGACTGTGCACTGTGTGAAGAAATACTGCCTTTTTTTTTTTTAAACCTGCTGCCTATTCATTTCATTAGGTGACCCCTAGTTCTTGTGTTATGAGAAGGAGTAAATAACTTTTCCTTATTCACTTTCTTCACACTTGTCATGATTTTATAGACTTCTATCCGCCCCCCCCGGCCCCGCCCCGCAGTCGTCTCTTTTCCAAGCTGACAAGTCCTACTCTTATTCATCGCTCCTCAGACAGAAGCTGTTCCATCCCCCTATACATTTTTGTTGCCCTTTTCCATACCTTATCCAAGTCTAATAGCTCTTTTTTGAGATGGGGCGACCACATCTGCACCAGTATTCAAGATGTGGGTGTACCATGGATTTATATAGAGGCAACATGATATTTTCTGTCTCATTATCAATCCCTTTCTTAATGATTCCCAACACTCTGCTTTTTTGACTGCCCTGCACATTGGTTTCTGCTCCCCTTCCCTCCAGCTTTCCTCTATGGCAGGACAGGGGGCAGGTTGTACCTGTCTGGGGCCTGGCACTGACAGATTGGGATAGCTGGGGGCGGGTGGCCCCACAGGGAACACTGCTAATTCCAGGCTAATAAATCACCAGAGCTCAGTCATTACTGATAATCAGCAGCAGCTTTTAATTACAGGCAAGGGCTGTTCCCTGATGGCTTTTGCTCTTAGGGACTGAAATAAATAGCTTGCGGTGTTAATGAATGGGCTGTGGAACAACAGGGGTAGAAGCATCTGTTAGCCTGGCTGAGCAGTGACAGCAGGGCTTACAGAGCATGCAGGGCTGGTGCAACTATTTAGGCGACCGCCTGGATTTGAGGGGCGGCATTTTCTTCGGCAACGATCGCGGTGGCCGGATCTTCAGCCACCCCAGTCGCCAGCGGCATTTAGGCAGAGGGAGCTGGGGCAGGGGAGCGCAGGGAGGGCTGCTTGCAGCAAGTAAGGGGGGGGGTGGCACACAGGGGAACTCCCTGCTCCAGCTCAGCCCTGCCGCGCTTCCTCCCCAAGCACGCCGTAGCTGCTTCACTTCTCCCACCTCCCAGGCTCGTAGCGCCGATCAGCTTAGGTGTCGCAAGCCTGGGAGGCGGGAGAAGTGAAGCAGCGATGGTGTGCTCGGAGCGGGGGTGAGCTGAGGCCGGGGGGGGTGCCTCAGGGCGGAGGGTGAGGGGTGGGGAGCTCGTCTTGTTGGGAGATAAAGTGAAGGACGTGAGGAGACTTCCCTCCAGGCATTGTCCTCTGGAGATGCTCCAGAGACCTGCTTCGGGAGGTGAGGGTGGTGTATAAGGTCTCAAATTCCTATTTCTGGAAATATCAAGAGAGCTCCTTTTTCTCCTGGGGCATCTGCCTGGAAGCAGAAATTCAGGGGCACCTGAGAATAAAACAACAGAGGGAGACAAGACATCTTATCTCAACTTCTGGTCATCTCGAGAGTTTGGCTCAAGTCTTTGTCTAAAGTTCATGTGGGTTCTTGTCCTGTGAAGCAGTTCCAAGATCAGAGTCCCCTCCATTCATGGAGCTGGCAGAGCGTTAGAGCAAGCTGCCCCTCCTGACACATCCCTCCCTCCCCAGACACAGTGTGCTTCAACAGCAAGAACCTCTCTGTAGACACGGGAAGGTGGGTCCACACTCCGCGGCACATTTGAGACTCTCAAGGAGCTGGGGCCAGCTGTGCTGGTGGGATTTGTGCTGGGGACACTTGTTTTCTAGGACCTGGAATGAGATCCACCTGCTCATAGGCCACCAAGGAGCCAATTTGCAATCACTGCCCAGCTGCAGGACCTCACATTCCTCTCACCAAACAAAACCCATCAACCACCTTGCTTTGGCTTTCGCCTTCCGGTTTTATGCAGCCACCCAGCCTGGGGGTTGATTCTCAGTGCGAACTGTGCCCAGGGGTGCTGACAAGCAGTGGGGGGCTCCTCTCTAGGGCCTCGAATACAAGTCCTCAGAGCTAATCTCTTGCAGGTGGATGAGGAGAAGAGGCAAGTGATGGTGGAAGCGGGAATCCTTCTGTCCGATCTAAACGTCGAGCTGAGCAAGTACGGGCTGGCTCTGCCCAAGTAAGTGAGCTGTTTGCTGTGTCAGTGTTATTCAGGACAACCTTAATGCTTTTCTGATCCTTGGACTCCTTCATTGCCCCAAGCCAGGGTCTAGAGCTTATCTGCACAGGGAAATTTCCCGGGATAAGTTAAACTGGGCAAAGGCTCTCTTATTCCGGAATAAGAGAGTCTGCATGGTAATTATACCAGTAAACTTCCCTGTATAAACAAGACTTTACTTACACACAACAGCCTGCCCCAGACAAATGATTTCTCTTCCTTGACTCCAAACAGGCAATAGATTTCCCTGCTGGGAGTGCAGGACAGGGGGAGAGATTCCCGATAGATGGCTCTTCAGTCTAGGAGATGAAGGCCTAACATGAGCCAATGACTGGAAGTTGAAGCCAAATAAATGCAGACTAGAAATCATGTGCAAGCTTTTAAGAGTGAGGGTAAATAGCCATTGGGAGAACTTACCGAGGGGCGAGGTCTATAGCGGAAGTCTGTTTCTAAAAGATGAGCTGTAGCTCAGTCAGAAGTTATGAACTTGAAGTAAAGTTTAGCGAACCCCTCCTGAAGGCCTTTTAAAAACAGTCACTGCTAGAAAGACACTTAGGTTTTTAAAATGGGGAGGCCACGTGAGTAATGCCTCATGTGTGAATTTTACTGACACGAGGGGAGAGCGTACTCTTCAATCACTGGGTAACTGAACTGATTGCTTCCTCGGTCAATCAGAGTTTATGCTGGACTAATTCTGGGCTCCTGGGGACTGATTGAACAGGACGCTAGCTGGGCCATGGATAGGGTTTCAGAAAGACATGCCTCGGGCGTGAACGAAGTGGGTAATTGCAGAAGTAAACGATCCGTTTTGTGTGGTCACCATGCATTGTGTTGGGCACATGTCTGGGATGCACATTTCTGTCCCCGTCATGCAGCCTGACATATTCACAGCCTGCACTCGCTTGGGCTTGGAAGAGCAAAAAAGTCACTAGTTTATTGTTTTTTTGTACTCTTGTGCTGGCCCCAAGTGAGATCAGGGCACCGTTATAGAGGTGCTGTAGAGATGCATCGTGAGTGACAGTCCCTGTCCCAAAGGTCGTACGCTCTGTAATGGTATCATTCCTGAGGCATGCCAGGAACAGTCCAGTTATTACTTAGTCTTGTCTGAGAGCAGGGGACAGGACTAGGTGACCTACTGAGGTCCTACCTCTAGCATTAGAGATTTGTGCTATGGCTGAATTTTCACCCAGTATTTCCTCATAGAGCGCGGGAAAATAAATGCAAGTGATCCATTGCAAACCAGTTCCAACCGCTTTCCTCGCTCAGAATTACATCGCAGGTTAAGGTCTCCCCTTCGCCTGGATTTCCTGCGTCACGCCTCATAACAGCCAGCAGGCCAGGCAGTCGGTGTGCTGGGGCTGCGGGCCTGTTACCCCATGCGCTGTCCCAGCCCGCCGCGTTCCAGCTGGGCTCAGCCAGGGAGGCAGCTCCCCGTTAGTGGAGCTGCCCTGCAGGTTACCCCTGTAGCAGGGGATCTCGGATGCTGGCAGGGAAGGCGGCTCAGGGGAACCGGTTCCATTTCAGCCAGTGTCACGTGAACATGCCCCCGCAGTGCCCAGAAGCAGTCAGGGCTCGACCTGTCCCATGCACAAGTCCCACATGCCTGGCACTGGATCTGTGCCATGGATTTGGGGAATGGGTGGTGTTCCCTGAGATCAGCCTAAGGCCCTGGGAGAGCATTAAAGGGACTGTCTTGAATCGGAGCATCAGGCCCATGTTTGGATCCCCTGCCCACCAGTCTGTGATCTTAGCACAGTTTGATGTGAAGGAGCAGGTGTGGTACATTGACTTGGCACCTCTTGATCTGGGGCAGCTGGCAATTAACGACCCTTGTTCTGGGTGTCACATTAATTAATATGGTCTTGAGAGAAGCGTCTGGGAACGACAGCCACAAACTAACTGTCCGATGCCGTTTCTTTGTCTGCGTGCAGCTTAGGAGCCGTTTCGGAAGTGGCGGCCGCTGGGGTTATTGGAACGGGGACACACAACACGGGCATCAAACACGGCATCCTGCCTACCCAGGTAAGGCCCAGACCTGGCGGAACGAGGGCTGGCCAGGGAATCCGAATTCTGTTGGGTGAGAAGCTTCAGAATAGGTTTGGTTGAAAATGAGCCCTTTGGGAAGAGAGGGAGACCCCCGGGAGGTAGGCCGTGCTCAGCTGGGCTGTGACAGACCCCGAGTCGAGTGCCAGCGCTGGATCTGGCAGGGCAGGGCCTTGAACCCGTAACTAGGCCAGGAACAGTTAGCCTGACCCGTTTCAAGTCAGACACAGGGCACTGTTTATCCCCCACTATAAACCAGCTCAGAATTCACTGCTCGCTGGCCAGTTCATCTGCCCAGGCCCCAGCCTCCGAGGAAGGAAACTCCCTGAGGCTGAGCTGCCAGGGCGCTGCCCGCAAAGGGGGTCTCTGCTCACGGTGCCTGGAAGATGGTGGATTTTCCCTGTTGTAAAGTGAGCTGATCCCTTCCTGCCCATGGCTAAAACATCACAGCCCCCACCCGTCCTGCCCGCCAGCCCTGCTGCTGCTTTCAGTTCCTGAACAGGGAGAAGTGGGAGGGGTTAATAACAAACACCTCTCAGTTACTGACTCCTCCTCACACCTCTCTGAGAGAGGAGAGTCATCATCATTAACCCTAATCTACAGGAGGGGAAATCAGACCCAGCCAGGCGAAGTGAGGTGCCCCTGGCTACGCAAGAAGTGCTGGAAGGCTGGCTCCCGCTCCTGTGCTTCGACCACTAGACCACGCTGCCCCTCCCCACCCCAGTTAGTTCCTGGCCCCCATGGGGCCATCCAGAGCACTCTGATAGGGGGAATTGCTTTCTGCTGGAAGAGCTGCCAGAGCGTACGATGGGCGCATCACGTACCTCTCACCAGCATCACCACCTGGCTGCATCTGGGTCTCAGTGCCAGGCTAGTCTGGACAGGATTCTCCTCACGCTCTGCCCACCTGTCTTGGGCCCTGTGTGGTGGTCACTGGCTCTCTGACCTTGGCTCTCCCTGGAGTGCTGAGAACAGCTGACATGCAGCCCTGGGACTGAGCACATGGCCCCCTGGATACTATGTCCTGGCCTATCACAGGGGACCTAGGGCTTTAAGTCTGATCTGCTTCCAGCCAGCACAATGTGCTGTTCTTAGACCATTAGCTTGGCTGCAGATGCCCCCACGTTTGCCATCCTCAGGCCAGTCCCATCCTGCATCACCCATCACATACAGCACGTTCACAGAGCCTCTATGGCCTGACATCAGCCGTGAGGATCCAATTCATGAAATGCGCCAGGCAAAGGCACCGTCACTGATCTTTTCTCTCTTACGGGTGCAGAAGGCCCAGAACAGACCATACTCCTTACGGTACCATCTACCACAGCAGGACTTGCCAGCTCCCTGTGGCTTATCCTAGCTGAACTAGACAAAGCCCAGGCCAGTCAGCTGTAGGAAACAACCCTCCATTAGCAGGGAATAAACTCCAGACCCTAGCGGATCTTTTCCATCACTGACGTCTAGAGCAGCTGGAGGAATGAACTGATGTTGCTGGAGCCCGTAAGAGTCAAAGGAGTGAAAATGGCTGTTTCTTTTCACCTCTTTTACTGTTCTTCTCTCTCTCTTCCTTCCCCTGGCTCCCCAGAGCGCCCCCTCTCGCGCTAGAAAAGAAACAGGACTCAGTTTTACTGAAGATAAAGGGAATGCTCTATGGGGGCTGCTTTTGGACACAGACAGACCCTGTGGTTCTCTATGGCTCTTTAGCTTCCGCACGCTGTGTTGCCTGGTGTCACCAAACAGGGTCTCTTTCAGTCCTGGCCTGGACTCGGTAGCCATAAAAGGGACTACTGACTACATTACACTATCCCTGCTGATCTGTGCTGAGCAACCCAGATGACATCCCCAGGACATGCTCTGCTATGGATCAGGCACTGCTGGGCAGGGTCAAAGATCCAGGACCCAGTCCTGCAAATCCTTTGTGGGACTTCACTGAAAGCAGCAAGAGCCCCTCTGCTTGGGAGGCACACAGGCTCAGGTCCCTGACTACGACATCATTAATATCTCAGAGTGATGCTGCCACCGTTAGATCCTAGCTGCAGAGTTAGCTCCAGAGCAGACTTACCCGGCTTTCACCTGTCTGACAAATTCATACAAAATCAGGGCATTAAGAAATGATAAACGTGCAGTAATAGAGGAGTGGAATGAATGGGGCGCAGGGTGGCTGGAGGCTCAATATACAGCCAAGCACCTGCTGCCTCTCAAGAACAGACAACCCCGAGAATTCACAAGCACCTGTCAAAAATTCCATAAAGTTCCCGAAAGGCACATCGTAGCAAGCAACAGTAAATCAGCCTGTTACAACACAGTAAGCGGCAAGGCAAGTCTACCCGGTGAATTAGTGCAACCACAGGACCAGGCTCCTGCCTGTTGGGGGTAGGTTGGCTGAGGTTCACCCGTGCCCAAGGTACCAGGAATTTGAGTCTGGGAGACATTTATTTCAGTGCTTATATGGCCCTCACTGCCATAATTATCTGACTGCCAAATTTCAAGTCCCCGCTCCTAAGCATGGGAGTGCTAGAGCTTTTCAAAGAAAAGCTCATTAGACTGTTTTAACACGGGCAACACAAGTTATTTTTCCCTAGTGTCAGTCTTGGAAATGGCTGAACAGTTTTGACTTAAATTTTCCAAGAAAATTCACCCTGCAGCAGCATGTCAAATTTCCACCCAATGGGATGAAGTTTGGCCCAGCAACTGAAAACAGGGTCTTGTAATGGGAAGTGTTGAGCAAGCTGAATTACTGGCCATGCTGCTCGACCACCTATAATATTAAAATATTTCTGAGCTCCTTACAAAACAGGGCTTCCAGGGCTAGATCACAGCTACAGAGTTAGATACAGCGTGCTCAAATGGTTCGTTGTGCATAAGGAAAGGCTCTGTGTCCCACGGCCAAACCACTAAGAACATACGAGTTGCCAGACTGGGTCAGAGCATGGTCCATCTTGCCCAGTATCCTGTCTCCGACAGTGACTCGTACTAGAGCTCCATGGGGAATGTACAGAACAGGGTGACCCTAAACCTCTGACTGCCAGAAGCTGGGTCTGGACGACGGGATGAATCACTTGATAAATTGCCCTGTTCTTTTCATTCCCTTTGAAGCACCTGGCATTGGTCACTGTCGGAAGGCAGGATACTGGGCTAAATGGACCATTGGTCTGACCCAAAATAAATAATAATTGGAGATATACCTGTCTCCTAGAACTGGAAGGGACATTGAAAGGACATTGAGTCCAGCCCCTGCCTTCACTAGCAGGACCAATTTTTGCCCCAGATCCCTAAGTGGCTCTCTCAAAGATTGAACTTACAGCTCTGGGTTAAGCAGGCCAATGCTCAAACCACTGAGCTGTCCCTCCCCCTGTATGGCTGTTCTTATATTCTTAACACAATTATGGAGTTATCCACCACTGTCTTCCACTCCCAGATCGTAGAGGTTGAGGGTCATCTTGAGCATAGTGTTGCATTCTTGGCTAATAGCCGTTGATGGACCTGTCCTTCAGGAACTTACCCTGATCTCTTTTGAACCCTGTTATACTTCGGGCCATCACAACATCCCATGGCAATGAGCTCCACAGGCTAGTTGTGTGAAAAAGTGCTTCCCCAGCTTGTATTAAACCTGCTGCCTGTTCATTTCCTCAGTGACCCCAGATATTTTTATTGTGGGAAAGGTAAATATTATCTATTCCCTTTTTCCACACTGTTCATGATTTTATAGGCCTCGATCATACCCTCCCTTAGTTGTCTCTTTTCTAAGATGAACAGTCCTAATCTTTTTAGTCTCTCCTCATCTGGAAGCTGTTCCTTACCCTGATCATCTTTGTTGCCCTTCTCTGAACCTTTTTCAGTTCCACGGTATCCTTTTCGAAACGTGGCAACCAGACCTGGAGACCATATTCAGGGTGTGGGCACACTATGGATTTATATAGTGGCACTACGGTATTTTCTATCCCTTTTCTAATGATTACTAACATACTGATAGTCTTTGGGATTGCTGCAGCACGAGTGGAAGTTTTCATAGAATTATCCATGGTGACTCCAAGATCTCTTTCTTGGGCTAATTTAGACCCCATCATTTTATATGTATAATTGGGATAATTTTTTCCAGTGTGCAGTACTCTGCACTTACCAGTGTTGAATTTCATCTGCCATTTTGTTGCCCAGTCACCCAGTTTTGTAAGATCCCTTTGCAACTCTTCACAGTCTGCTTTGGACTTAACTCTCTCGCACTGCTGTTGTATCGTCTGCAAGCTGTGCCACTACCCCCTTTTCCAGATCATTAGTGAATACACTGAACAGCGCAAGTCCCAGTACAGATCCTTGAGTGACCCCACTGGTCACCTCCCTCCATTGTGAGCTCCAGTGAGCTCCAGTCCACCTGCAGTCTGTCTGTGTAAGAGCTGTGGGCTCTATAAAGAGGACGAGGACAATTTGAGCAGCAGTTATATTCGGGGCACGTGGACAGAGTCCTGGAGCAATAGAACTTGGGTTCTGTAGCTTTCTAGATGATCAGCCGATCTCTTTCAGGGATTTTCCTTTAGCTCATTATTACAGTACAAACCTCTTGGAGCCCACAATGATACCTTGTTGTGGCCAGTAAATCTCCCCCTCGTGCACCTATTTTGTACCCTTTACTCTTCTTTTGAACACCACAGATCCCCCACCAAAAATCCCCCGTCCAGAGCCAGTTACAAGGGTTTCGCTCATATTGCCACACGGTGATGCTTTTACACCAGCAGGCTCAGAAATCAGACGTCGTTTTCCTGCAGGCAGGCAGGTGACAGAGTGTGGACACAAACAGCAGAGGAGAGAGGAGGGACATGGTGCTTATGTTTTTAATTTGCAAATGCAGTTCCAAAATCAAGTTGGCAACGCTATCTGTTGGAGAAAGGTGCCTTTCATATTCTGTCAGGGGGAAATTCACCCACAAGGCCTGGACAACACTTCACTGTGCCACAGCCTCCTGCTGAATGGTGAATTCCCCTCCCAGCCCCCCTGTCCTCAAAGCAGCAGCTGGCACTGCTGGGTCTAGAGGCCCTTCCGGAATGAAGTGTGCAAAGAATGTGCCATGTCCTCCTTCTCACAACACCAGGAGTAGAGGCAGTGTTGCCTAGTGGGTAGAGCACTGGACTGGGAGACTAGGGTTCAAATCCCAGTTCTGTCTTTGGCCTGCTGGGTGGCCTTGAGCAAGTCATGTCCCCTACCCATGCCTCAGTAAAAAACTGGGGATAACAATGCTGACTCTCCCTTTGTCAAGTGCTTTGAGATCTCCTGCTGGAAGAGCTAGGGATTATTAGTATTGTGTCATTGGGCCAGTGATCTTATCTTTTCCCACAAGCTGGTGCCTGGAGGAGGGAAAACCGAGGTGCTGATGTTCCAAATGGCATTGCTGTCTCTGAGCTAGTGCATTCCAGCACTGCGGTGGTGTGGGACGGGGGGCTGTTGGAGGTGCCATCTCACAGAGGGGTTACAGAATCCAAGGTCCTGACTGTAGTCATGAGGGATCCCAGAGCTTTTCCTCTCGGGATGGTGAGGCCCTAGTCAGTTTCCAAATCATGCAGTTAAAAATCCTCCTGCAGGCTCAGCTGGATACAACAACTTGCTTCACTTCCTGTCCTAAAGCATCGGGCGGTGTTAACAGGAGTTATTACAGAGCCTTCTATGCCACTTGTGCCTGCTCACCAATAGGTCGCGTGTTCTAGGGAATTCCCTGGCTGCACTGCCAGATCCGGCAGCTGTTCCATCTCACAAGGCCCCGCAAGGCAGGGCAGTGCTACGGAGAGATGGGGAAACCGAGGCACAGAATAAAGCCCAGCTCCTGAAAGGCCATGAGACACCTGGGACTTGGTTATATTAGGCCAAAGCCTCATTTCTTCTTATTTCTTAGCCTAATGCTCCCATTGATTTCCATGCAAGTCAGGCACCTAAGCACCTTTAAGGATCTGGGTTTAAGTGATTTGCTGAAGGTCATGCAGGGAATCTGTGGCAGAGCAGGGGAATCAAACCCCTGTGTCCTAAGTCCTACAGTAGCACCCTGGGCTATCCATCCTCTCCCTTGCTGGAGTGATCCCTGTGTGTGTAATTACAACCAGAGAGACAGCAAGCACTCTTACTAGTCATACTGCAGCAGTGCCTAGGACGCAGGGCCTCAAAGGGAGGGTGACCAGACATCCCATTTTTAAAGAGACAGTCCCTTATTTAAGCCCTCCTGCAGCTGTCCCAACTTTTTCTTTAAAACGGGCAAATTGTCCCCTATTTTCCTCTTTCCCCCATCGGTACTGGCAGGTCCTGCTGCTGGCAGGATGTCTGCTCCCCAGCCGCCTGCCCACCAGCGGTGAGTGGGGGGGGGTCCAGTGGCTGATAATGGGGGTGGGTGTGCAAGGCTGGTGGCAGGACAAAGATGCAGGGCATGGAGCTGGTCGCTCCCTCTGCTGGTCCATCAGCGCAGCTCCCGCTGTGCCAGCTCTCAGCCAGCAGGGCCCTGCCCCCCATCCTGTTTCCGGCCAGTGCTAGCTGTGCGCTGTGAGCTGTGGAGGCTGGTGTGTGCGGGCAGGCGCCAAGCGGCGGCTGGTTACGTGTCGCCTCTGCTGCCCACCCATCAGCCCTTTTGGTGCTCATCTCTCGCTGTCCTCTCCCTGCTGTGCCCCTTCACACACCCCCATCCCCACTGCTCCTCCATGCGTCCCCCTGCCCCCCTGGCAGGGCGCATCCCACTCCTAGCACTGTGCGGAGAACCAGCCCCTGATCAGAGTGCTCAGCTCACCAGCAGCCTGGCCCACAGGCTCCTTCCTTCCCCCACCGCCTCCGGCTGGGCCGGTGCCCCAGGAAAGCCCAAGCCTCTCTGCCCCTCAGCTCAGCTCTGGAGTGCAGGGGGGAAAACAATTTCCAGCCTGTTTGCCCCCTGACCCTGCAGGCTCCACAGCCACCCCCCAGGCAGGGGCTTAGAACCATCTTCACTCACACCCCCTGCCCTGGGTCCTGCCCGCAGGGAGCATGGAGCTGCTCCATCCCCAAGGCATCCTCTCTGCTGAGCCACTTCTGTGGCCAGTTCGCTGAAGTCCCTGCAGTCAGGTTCCTTGGGCCCTGGTGCACAATGCATCCTTCTGGCTTATCCCCTTCCTGCCCACACTGTAGCTGGAGGACAGGAGGCGGCTGCATGATGTCGGTTGCCAGCAGCAGCCTGGCGGTGTTAGCTGCCTTTTGACACTATGCAGGCAGGAAAGGACAAGCTGCTTCTGGGGGTGGGGGGGGAGAGAAAAAGAAGACATGAGCTCTGCAAAGACACGGGCCAGGTCATCCCCTCACTCCCATCCCCTGTGGCTAGAAATGGCTCCCGTCTCTTCCCTCCTGCATAGTGCCGAAAGGCTGCTGCTGGCCACATTCTGGTGTGAACCCTGGTAGAAATCTGTGTGTGGGGGGGTGTTGACCCTGCATGCCCCCCCCCCCCCCCACATGTGGTCTTAGGAAGATGTGATGCCAGGTACCAGGAGAGGCAGGTCCGTCCCAGGGTCCCAGCCAGGCATGGAGGGCAGAGCACTGGGCAGGGTGGGGAGGGGATTATAGAAATAATTTTACCAGGTGCCCCCTATGCAGCACAGGGAAATATTGTCACCCTCCTCAAAGGGCTCCCAGCTCCCACTGACTGCAGTGATAGGATTTGAGGATTTGGACCCAGGAGCCTCAGGCATGAACCTCCTCCCCTCTCCATCGGTGCCAGGCACTTTACAAGCACCGATCAAAGGGAATAGCCCTGCCCCAGAGAGCCTCCGATCACAGTGTGAGACAAGAGACAGCCAACAGGTGTAGACAGAGGGGGGAGCGCAAGGGAACTCAAAGAGATGCTTGGGCAGCAGTGCCTGACGGCTGTCAAGGAGAGGGGAGGCGTGGCAGCTATAGCAAAGGCTGGGGTGGCTCCATAGCCCTGCCAGCCATTCCCCACTGGGCGATCCTCGCTCAGCCTCTGTGGCTGGGAACGCCACGGCATTGTCTGTCCCCGACAGGTGGTGGCGCTAACACTGCTGACAGCTTCGGGGGAGATCCTGGAGTGCTCTGAGTCCATCAACGCTGAAATCTTCCAGGCCGCTCGGCTGCATCTTGGCTGCCTGGGCGTGGTCCTGACCATCACCTTCCAGTGCGTCCCGGAGTTCTACCTGCTGGAGACCACCTTCCCCTCCACCCTCCAGGAGGTACCGTAATGTCCACAATAGAAGCGGGAGGACAAAACGATAGGCCCTCTCTTAAGCGGCCTCCGTTGTAGAGGAAATGCCGTGCATGGCGAGACAAGCTGTTCTGGCCCAGGTTGGACGGGGAGCGACTGCAGTCAGTTAAGTAATATCCCCCACTTTCACTACAACCCCCCCACCATGCATTTATGATGCAACCCAGCATGGGAACAGATTTATCTTTAAAAATGGGAGACTTTCACGCCAACCATTGAGTGACCGATGGGGAGTCTCGTTTCTCTGGAAATGAAGTTTTACTTTCCCGAGTGGGTGCACGGGGGTAAGGCAAAGCCAGGTCTGCAGCAGCCGGTGTTTGCAGGCATGTGCACCTGGCACTCAGCACCTGCCCTGCACAGGGTCCAGCCCACAGTTTGTTCCGAAATCTGCTGGGCCCATCTGGGGCAGAGTTGCAAGGAAGGCATGTCAAGAAGAGGCAATGATTGTGTTATGGGGCGGGGTGGTTATGGGATTGTTTTCCTGGTGCGTTTTCACCATGCAATGCTATAGGGTTCTCTGTACTCAGCAGCCAAGGAAACCATCCATAGGGCTTAAGCCATCAGGGTCTCTCCTGAAGACAGGCCACGTTAGTGGGTGAGTTCTATTGTCACAACATGGGCATGAGACAATGGGTCTCATAGCGTGTCATGGGTAATCCTGCTCTACAGGGTCTGCTTCCAGATGCAAAGGGGGTAGCTCAGGATCAATGGAACTGCTCATTAGAGTTGCCAGGCAGATGTGCATCGTTAGTACTGTGCTTATATCTCTGTGCACTCTGGTG
Source organism: Gopherus flavomarginatus (assembly GCF_025201925.1). Lineage (NCBI taxonomy): Eukaryota > Metazoa > Chordata > Testudines > Testudinidae > Gopherus > Gopherus flavomarginatus. The sequence continues at coordinate 213,260,692 of NC_066620.1, read as the reverse complement.
GGTGGCACTAGAAAAGTGCCTTTGCAGTGCAGATGCTGCAGCACAATGTCACTCTCTGAATCCAGGGTACCACACACACGACATCTTCCGGAGAGCCCACAGGACTGACTGCAGAGCTCACCTGCCAGATCTCAGGCAAAGGAGGTGGCACACCAATCTCAGGAGTGAATTTGGGAAAGATCACTGGGAATTGTTTAAGAAAACTTTGCTAGATACCTCAAAAGCCACAACTGAGGAAGGAGACCATATTGGTTAAAAATCAACCTGGTTTGTGGGAGAGGTGAAAGCAGTGATAAATTATATATGAACCAAATGGAACAAAGGTGAAGCTGATGGCAATGAATGTAAATCAGAAGCTAAGAAATGTTGAAAATTGATCACGGAAGCAAAGGGACACCAGGAGAAATTGATGGTTACGGACGATAGAAAGGAGGTTTTGAACATATTGGGAACAAAAGGAATTCTGACAGGGGTATCAGACCATTAATAGACAGAAATGGGATAATTATCAATAGTAATACAGAAAAGGCAGTAAATATTTCTATTCTGTATCTGGGGGAAAATTATGATGTCATAGCTAAGGCTACATTTTAGTCATGAGTATTTTTAGTAAAAGTCATGGATAGGTCTCGGGCCATAAACAAAAACTCACGGCCTGTGACCTGTCCATGACTTGTACTATACCCCTGACTAAACCTTGAGCGTGTTGCGGGTGCTGGGGGAATCTGTGACCTCCATGAAAAACTCACAGCCTTAGTCATAGCATATGGTGATTCTCTTTCCATTCCACTGGTATCTTTGGAGGATGTTATATAGCAGCTACTGAAGTTAGAGATTGTTTAATCAGCAGCTCTAGATAACTTGCAAGAGTTGTAAAAGAGCTGGCTGAGGAGCTCTCTGGACAGACAGTTGATTTCAATACGTCCAGGACTGCTGGGACAGTTCCAGTAGACTGGAAGAAAGCTAAAGATCTGCCAGTATTTAAGCAGGGTGAACAGGAGATGACCTGGGTAACTATAGGCTGTCATTATACCATCGATTTGGGGCAAGATAATGGAGGGGCTGTTACGGGACTCGATTAATAAAGAATTAAAGGAGGGTAATGTAATTAATGCCAATCAACATGGCTTTATGGAAAATGGAGCCTGTCAAACTAAGTTGATATCGTTTCTTTTTTTTTTGAGATTTCAAGTTTGGTTGATAAAGGGAGTAATGTGAATGTAAAATGTTGATGTCCCCCTTTGATCTCCTCTTTTCCAAACTGAATGTACCCTAGTTCTTCTTCGAGTGATTGCTCATATCCATTCCAGTTAGGTGTGTGTGCCGTGCGTGCACATTCGTCGGAAAACTTTTACCCTAGCAACTCAGTGGGCCGGCAGGTCGCCCCCTAGAGTGGCGCCGTCATGGTGCTCGATATATACTCATGCCGGCCCACCCGCTCCTCAGTTCCTTCTTACCGCCCGTGTCGGTCGTTGGAACAGTGGAGCGCGGCTTAGCTGACCTCCACTTCCCTAGCTACTCGTAGTTCTCGTATATAGTTTATATATATATTTGTATAGTTATACATTTTTTCTTTGCTAACATAGTTAGTTTAGTAATAGTTAGCGGGGTTCAGGAAGTAGCCCCTTCCCCGCACCCGGTGCCGGAGCCCATGCACGGCTCACCGGGTTTTAAAATGGGCTCGGCCTGCCAGAAGCCGATGCCGAAGGGAGATCCACACGACTCCTGTTTGAAGTGCCTCAGGGAATCACACTTGACAGCTAAGTACCACATTTGCAAGGCTTTTAAGCCGAGAACAAAAAGGAGCGGGACTTTCACTTACCCCTCCACCTTTGGCACCGAGCGATGATCAAGCGGCTGGCAGAAGCGCCTCCTCGGCACCGGACCCCGCCGGTACCGCCAAGGCCTTTCGGCACCGGCCGTCGCGGGCACCGAAGTCGACTCGGCACCGCTCCCTTCCTCCGAGGTCGAGAGAGCCTACAATTCCTGCTGGTGCCTGACGGCTCCCCGGCACGCGCCGTGGTTGAGCCCCCTGCTCCTACTGCTTCCGTGCCACCTGCATCGCAGCCAGAGAGCTCGTCTAAGTCGGATTGCCCGGCACCGACACCTGAAGAGGCACCGATGACATCGGAACCGCCGATTCCAGTCCCCCAGGGCCATTGAATCCAGTGCCTGACAGCTCCCCGGCACGCGCCGTGGTAGAGCTTACTGCTCCCGCTGCTTCTGTACCAACTGCACCGCAGCCAGAGAGCTCGTCTAAGTCGGATCGCCCGGCACCGACACCTGCTGAGGCACCGACGACGTCGGCACCGTCGATCCCGGTCCCACAAGGGCCGTCGAATCCAGTGCCTGACAGCTCCCCGGCACGCACCGTGGTTGAGCTTACTGCTCCTGCTGCTTCCGTGCCAACTGCACCGCAGCCAGAGAGCTCGTCTAAGTCGGATCGCCCGGCACCGACACCTGCTGAGGCACCGACGACGTCGGCACCGTCGATCCCGGTCCCACAAGGGCCGTCGAATCCGGTGCCTGACGGCTCCCCGGCACGCGCCGTGGTTGAGCTTACTGCTCCTGCTGCTTCCGTACCAACTGCACCGCAGCCAGAGAGCTCGTCTAAGTCGGATCGCCCGGCATCGACACCTGCTGAGGCACCGACGACGTCGGCACCGTCGATCCCGGTCCCACAAGGGCCGTAGAATCCGGTGCCTGACGGCTCCCCGGCACGCGCCGTGGTTGAGCTTACTGCTCCTGTTGCTTCCATGCCGACTGCACCGCAGCCAGAGAGCTCGTCTAAGTCGGATCGCCCAGCACCGACACCTACCGAAGCTCTGACGACCTCGGTACCGTCGATCCCGGTCCCAGGAGGGCCGTCGAATCCGGTGCCTGACAGCTCCCCAGTATGCACTGTGGTTGAGCCTGCTGTTCCCTCCACGCCGGAGACATTACTAACGGCGAGGGATCTCATTGCCATGACAGAGTCGATGCTGCCTGACCCCGGCACCGCCGGTGCGGGTAATACAGTCTCTTCATATGACCGTCCTCTGCCAGCACAGCAGAGCGGCACCGTTCGTGATCACGGTCCCACAGACGCTCCAGGTCCCGTCGGCACACCCGACATCACTTGCAGTCCCGGTGCTGTTTTTCCTCATCGGTACTGGTCGCACTCGCCGCACCGGTCGGTATCCCGTTCGCCGACCCGCTACTATCGGCACCGTTCCGACTCCCGGCACCGCGACAGGTACCGTGACTCCCGTAGCCTCTCCCCGAGCCTCGAGATCTCGGTCGACCTCCCGGCACCGTTCTGGTTGCAGGTCTGGATCTCATTCCAGGTACCGGTACGCCTCCCGGTGCCGATCCCCGGTGCCGAGTTGGGCAAGGTCCGATAGAGTCAGAGACTCTGCCCATGCCTTTTTTTAGTACCTCCACAACCTGAGGTGGAGGAGGTCCCAGAGGTAGAGGACCCGGTATGGGACCCTCTAAGGGGTACGACTACTCGTCTTTCCGCTCTCCTCTCTGCTCACTAGTCTTTCAGTCGGTTAAGGAGAGGTATTGGCATGGCCAGCGGGCGCCAGCCCCGAAACCAAAGGAGGCTTGGTGAATGAACCTACTTGACCGCCAGGTGTACTCTGCAGAGGCCCTGCAGCTTGGGTAGCAAAGCAACAAGCCTTGCTTAGCTGCTATAATTATAGCACCTGAGTGAAGGTAGTTTAGTTTATGGAGTTTCTCCCTCAAAACTCCCGCCAAGAGTTAGCTGCCGTCTTGGAGGACGGGGAAAAAAGGTACCCAGAGCGTCCCTCCAGGCCTTGTTGGACGCAGCAGACTCTGCAGCCAGGACTCTGGCCTTTGGTGTCGCCATGAGGTGCATCTCATGGCTTCAGCTTTCAAACCTGCGGCCGGAGCTGCAGTATGCCATTCAGGATTTACCCTTTGTTGGTAAAGGCCTTTCGCGGCAAAGACAGCCCCAGGCTGCCAAGCCTGATGGACAATAGGGTCCTAATGCGCTCTCTCAGCATGCATATGCCAGCGACCAAACGCAGGCCTTTCTGTCCCCAGCCGCCATACTCTGTGCCTAGCCAGAGACAGGACTTTGGCAAACGGCGAGGCCAAGGTGGTCGCAGACGAACGTCAGGACCCCTAAAGAGCCAAGGTCAAGGTCCCTCGCAATTACCACTGGGACCAAAGACGAACCTTCCAAGGTGCGCCTGAGGGCGGTGTACCAGTCACAGGCCGCGATCCCAATCCCGCTTTCTCCTGGCGTGGCCCCAGTTAATTTCAGATCGCTGGATCCTGCGCACGGTGGAGCATAGGTACCACCTCTAATTTGTTCCAGCCCTGTCCCCCTTCAGGGACCCCTCTCACGAGCAATTCCTCATACAAGAGGTGCAGACGCCGATGGACGAAAGGGGCAAGGGGTTTTACTCCCGTTATGCCCTAGTCCCCCACTCGAACGCAGGTCTCAGACCTTCCTAGTCCTGCACGGACTCAACCGGTTTAGGATAAGGTTGAAGTTCCGCACGGTATCCCTGGGAACCATTATTCCATCCTTGCCTCCTGGGGGCTACTATGCCGCCCTGGATATGAAGTACGCGTACTTTCGCAACGCCATCTTCCCTCCGCACAGGAGATACTTCTGCTTTCTAGCCAACTGTCAGTACTTCTGGTTTACGGCCATAGTCGCCGCCTACCTTCGCTGATGTCGGATATGCGTTTTTCCGTATCTGGACGATTCGCTTATCCGAGGAGACTCTGAGACACAAACCACTCAGCGCGTGGGCATCGTCACGGTCTTATTCACAGGTCAAGGCCTGATGATTACTATAGAGCAATCCACTCTGGTTCCCACGCAGAGGTTGGACTTCCTAGGGGCTATCCTGGTCTCCTACCTAGCCGGAGCCTGCTTATCACAACTGCGGTTTTAGGCGATGGCAACAATCATCTGAGGTCTGCAGGCTTTCCCAACGACCTCGGCTCGTACTTGTCTCAGTCTCCTGGGTCCATGGTTGCCCGCAAGTTTGTAACCAAACACGCCAAGCTCCGCCTCCGTCCTCTCCAAGTCCGGCTCACCTCGGCGTACCACCCGGACAGGGAGCCAATGGTCATGGTAGTCACCGTTCCCTCGAGCACCTTAGGCTCCCTAGAGTGGTGGCTAACTCCCTCCCTGGTGTGGGCAGGGATGCGGTTTCATCCGCCCCAGCCCTCACTGCCCCTGACGACGGACGCGTCATCTCTCTGCTCAAGTGCTCATGGTCACCTCCGAGCTTAAGGCCTTTGGTCTTCTCGGGAGCTGGCATTCCACATCAATGCCCCAAAAATGAGAGTAGTCCGCCTGGCGTGCCAGGGGTTCCAGCGGCAGCTGCGAGGCCGTTGTATCTCGGTGTTTACAGCCAATACAGCGGCCATGTGCTTCATAAATATCCAGGGAGGGACATGGTCCTCCCCCCCCTTTTGTCAGGAGGCCATCCATTTCCGGGACTTTTGCATGGCCCACTCGATGGAGCTGGTGACGTCCTTTCTCCCAGGCGTTCGGAACGTCTTGGCGCTTTGACTCAGCAGGTCTTTCCTGTCTTACGAGTGATCACTCGGCCCCATGTGAGGCATTCTGCTTTCCAGAAGTGGAGATGTTTCCTCACATAGACCTGTTCGCTCACCACGAGAGCAGAAAATGCCACATGTTCTGCTCCTTCCAAGGTCTCTTCTCGGGATCGATCTTGGACGCATTCCTGATGCCGTGGAAAGGCCAACTCCATTATGCCTTCCCACTGTTCCCACTGGTTCATTAGGTCCTGCTCAAACTCCGCAGGGCCAGAGCGCGCATCATCATGATCACTCCAGAATGGTCCAGGCAGCACTGATATACCACGTTGTTCGGCCTGTCAATAACAGACCCAATTACCCTGCCACCCCGCCCAGACCTCATCACTCAGGGCAACGACAGGCTTCGTCACTCGGACCTGCAGCCTCTTCGCCTCACGGTGTGGCTGCTGCGTAACTGAGCCAGGGTGACAGGAAGCCTTCCACCTGGTCAACGTACCGGGCCAGGTGGAAGCGTTTCTTCTACAGCTGCAATACGCTCGATCTTGCTCCTGCTGAGGTCTCGATCCCCTCTATTTGGCCTGCCTCTGGCCTTCAGCGGCAGGACCTGGCGGTATCATCGCTGAGGATACACTCAGCAGCCATCTCTACCTTCCAGCCAGGCTAAGGTGGACGTTCCGTGTTCTCACGCTCTATGGGTTCGAGATCCCTCAAGGGCTTGGAGAGCTTGCACCCTCGGGTGCGCCGCCCAGCCCCAACCTGGGACCTCAACCTAGTTTTAACCAGACTTATGTCTCCCCCAGTCGAGCCGTTCATGACTGGCCCTCTGCTATACCTGTCTTGGACGACAACTTTCCTTGTAGCTGTTACATCGGCCAGACGGGTCTCCGAGCTCAGAGCTCTTACGGTGATTCCGCCGTACACTAGGTTTCACAAAGACAAGGTGCAGTTATGACCGCACCTGGCTTTCCTCCCTAAGGTGGTTTCGGCCTTTCATGTTACCCACAGCTCAACGCAATGGGCACAACCATTGCACTCCTTGGACATCTGTGGAGTGCTCGCATTTATATTGCGCTGCCAGAACCATTTCGTAAGGTGCCCCAGCTCTGTCACGGTAGCGGGCCAAAGGGAGGGCGTGCTTGTTTTCCTCTCAGAGGATCTCATCTTGGGTGATGGCGGACTTCCGCACTTGTTATGATTTGGCTCATATTTCCCCAAGCCACATCTCCGTGCATTCTACCAGGGCTCAGGCTTCATCTGCCGCCTTGCTGGCTCGTGTTCTTACCCACGAGATCTGTCGCGCAGCTCCATTGGTCCTCAGTCCATACCTTTGCTTCGCAGTATGCCCTGGTTCAACAGTCAAGACATGCTGTAGCCTCTGGCTCAGCAGTTTTCATTCTGCCACATTTCACTCCGACCCCACCGCCTACGTAAGGCTTGGGATTCACCTAACTGGAATGGATATGAGCAAGCACTCGAAGAAGAGAAGACAGTTACTCACCTTGTAACTGTTGTTCTTCGAGATGTGTTGCTCATATCCATTCCGCACCCGCCCTCCTTCCCCACTGTCGGAGTAGCCGGCAAGAAGGAACTGAGGAGCGGGTGGGCCGGCAGGGGTATATATCGAGCGCCATGATGGCGCCACTCTAGGGGGCGACCTGCCGGCCCACTGAGTTGCTAGGGTAAAAGTTTTCCGACGAATGTGCACGCGCGGCGCACACACCTAACTGGAATGGATGTGAGCAACACATCTCGAAGAACAACAGTTACAAAGGTGAGTAACCGTCTTTTCTCACCACACCTCCCATGGCTTCCTGCCCACCCTCCTCCCCAGCCTCTGGGCTGCTGTGGTCATGGCCAGTCACACTGTCCTCAGAAGTGTGCCCTGCCTTGGCTTCCCTGGCCTCCTGCCTCTCTGGTTTGAGTCCAAGCCCCCTGCTGTCCACACACAAATCAGGCTGACTCTGGTCAGCAAATACTCACGACTCAGACCCTAGGACCCTGCTGGGGGTTGGGTCAGAGCCCGTCTGGCTGAGATTCTGCTCCAAGCCCTGTCACTTTGCGGTGTGGGACCCATTAGCAGGGCTGAGACCTGGGTCCAGCAGCCGGTAACCTAAGTTTACTATGTAGTTTGAACGTTGAAGTGCAGGCTTGGAAACACCCAGTCTCCAAGCCTGGGTTGCCATGCAGTGTAGATGCACCCTTTGTGTGTGTGACCTGAATAACCTATTGATACCAGTGGGCTCAATTCTCTTATTGATCGAACACCAGACAACTCAGGCCTGGTGTATACATACAGTACGATGGGGGCTGATTTAGCTACAACTAATCAGGAAAGAGATCTTGGCGTCATCGTGGATAGTTCTCTGAAGACGTCCACGCAGTGTGCAGCGGCAGTCAAAAAAGCGAACAGGATGTTAGGAATCATTAAAAAAGGAGATAGAGAATAAGATGGAGAATATCGTATTGCCCTTATATAAATCCACAGTAAGCCCACATCTCGAATACTGTGTACAGATGCGGTCTCCTCATCTCAAAAAAGATATACTGGCACTAGAAAAGGTTCAGAGAAGGGAACTAAAATGATTAGGGGTTTGGAGAGGGTCCCATATGAGGAAAGGTTAAAGAGGCTAGGCCTCTTCAGCTTGGAAAAGAGGAGACTGAGGGGGGATATGATAGAGGTATATAAAATCATGAGTGGTGTGGAGAAAGTGGATAAGGAAAAGTTATTTACTTTTTCCCATAATACAAGAACTAGGGGTCACCAGATGAAATTAATGGGCAGCAGGTTTAAAACAAATAAAAGGAAGTTCTTCTTCACACAGCGCACAGTCAGCTTGTGGAACTCCTTACCTGAGGAGGTTGTGAAGGCTAGGACTATAACAGAGTTTAAAAGAGAACTGGATAAATTCATGGTGGCGAAGTCCATAAATGGCTATTAGCCAGGATGGGTAAGGAATGGTGTCTCTTGCCTCTGTTTGTCAGAGGGTGGAGATGGATGGCAGGAGAGAGATCACTTGATCATTGCCTGTTAGGTTCACTCCCTCTGGGGCACCTGGCATTGGCCATTGTCGGCAGACAGGACAGTGGGCTGGATGGACCCTTGGTCTGACCCAGTGTGGCCTTTCTTATGCCTACATGAGGAAATTAGGACAGTGTAACCATGTCACTCAGGGGGGTGAAAAAACCACCCCCCTGAGCAATGCAGCTAAATCAACCCGACCTGCAGTGTAGACAGCATGAGGCCCCCCGACAGCGCCCCCATGCAGCTCCCACGGAAGGGAGACTAGAAGTTCCTTTGCATGATGACCCTTGTAACAATGGTCTGGTCCATCCTGGCTGCACAGGCTGGTCCTATAGCCCCTTGGCCAGGCAGCTGCAGACCACACTAGCCTTTGCTCTGATCACAAGCACCTTGTTGTGGGCTCTGAGCTCCCCAGGGCGTGGGTCTGGTGGGTGGGGCAGGTCTGTTACTTAATATAGTTATTATCTCCATCACAAAGTGCCCTTGCATCTGGCTTCCCCACCCACACCTCCCAACTGCCAGGCCCCTGATCTGTCCCAAGTGCTGAGCTCTGAGCACCAGGACAAGATACCCACCATCAGGGAGCGGTTCCCCAGGGCCAGTGAAGCAGCTCTTGGCTGTCTGCTGCCTCTAACATATCGGCTAATGTGCCACTGCCCTCTACGGGATGCAATCGGAACTGCTCGACTTGGTGCCATAGACCCCAGACAATAACCAACAACTGGAGATTCTCCTTTAGCGTATGTTGAAGAGACTTGGAATTTTTGGAGCCGAGTGTCTGAATTCCATGTAAGCTGTTATCGCAAATTCCCTAGTGGCTTATAATCTAGGCGCCAGTGCAGCTGGGGCTTGGGCATTTTTACCACCAGTTTATCTAGACGTGCTGAGAGTCTGGTTAGGTAACACAGAGAGGGAAACCAGAGTGAGAGTGAATTACAGGCAGTGCACTTACTAGTGTTGGAGTCGTGCCAGAGGATCAGGGGCACAAAACTGTCTCTGCCCTCAAAGAGTGTACAAACAGTAGTGGATGGGCTCCATGCAGTTACTGGAAACTGCCAGGCCACTCTCCGAACTCCTTGGTGCTTGAGAGCTGATCTCCAGAATGTCAGAGGGGAAAGGATCATATAACTCTTCTGTTCCCATGGTCATTACTCACTGTCCCCTAAGTCGTAGCCTTTGATAATAAACTTGTGTTTCTGTTCACTGTCAGTTTATCTCAGTGCTGTGATGCTCTCAGTGAGCTGGTCCTGAGTTGAATCAGGCAAGCTGGGGTGCACTGTTCCTTTGGGGACAGCACGACTGGTATTGCTGTGAGTTTTCAGTGGAGAAGGGGTTGGCTGCATCAGAGGAACACGTCAAAAGGCCGCGGGGACTGTGGTGCTCCTATTGTTACCCAGCCTGGGCAGAGAAAGGAGTTCAGCCTCTGAGCCTGAGATCTGGCCTCAAGCCCCCACTCTGCCAAACTCCCTGTGTGACCCTAATCCCACCACTTTCAGATCTGTGCAATGGAGAGGAAACCCACATCCTTCGGGTGGGATCCCATCACTGCCTCCTGCCCATTCACTGCATTCTTTCTGTACCCCACGCAGGTGCTCGACAACCTCGACAGCCACCTGCAGCGATCGGAATATTTCCGCTTCCTGTGGTTCCCCCACAGCGAGAACGTCAGCGTCATCTATCAGGATCATACCAACAAGGTACAGCCCAGCCCTTCCACCCTGCCCCAGGGTGGGGCGAGGATGGACACACACACTGGCAGCAATGAAAAAACAGATCAGGCACCGTTTGAGATACAATGCCAGGCCCCGGCATTGAGGAAACCACCATGCCAGTAGGACAGCCAGGCTTGGGGCCTTCTGCTAGTCTCCTCTCCCGGGGCTGGGATCTCCTCCCCTTTGACAAACTGAAGAGGGCCCTTCCCAGCCAACGCTTGGGTTGGAGTCTCCCAATGTCCATGAAGAAATGGGGTGATGAGTCAGTGGCATTCCAAGCTGCTCCCATTGGGGGTGCTGTGCTCCCAGGGTGCCCTCCTATGGCCGAGAGGGGTGACTGAACCCCATGACACTTGTACCCATGATGTCTTGCACAAGAGTATGACCCCCCAATTCCTGGCTAGATTTGAGCAGGGGCAGTTCCGTTTTGCCACCTTCGTTCCCTAGCGTCCATTTTACGCTCTGCCGTCAGTGTGTATGTCCTGGAGAGAGAGACAAAGGGCTGCCAGTCTCCTGCTGCCTGGGAAATCTCTGATCAGAGCCTTCCTGTGATACCTTTCAGCCTCCTTCATCCTCTGCCAGCTGGTTTTGGGACTACGCCGTCGGATACTATCTGCTGGAGTTTCTGCTCTGGATCAGGTAGGGATGGATTCTTGTAGTGTTTTGGTGTGGCGTCCTGTTGTGGGTATGGCTGTTAAGGAGTCCACTTGGGGATATGCTGACACAACACGCCAGGCTGCTGAGGATTTACGTTTTATTCCCTGCGTCCACAGAATAAATCTAGTACTAGGAGAAGAGGCAACCAGCTGTTCCACCTGAATTAGGTCAGGGCACCTGATCTGAGGTTGAAGGAACTTGACTTAGAGTCTGGAACTGCCTGGGTTTTAGTCCTGGCTCTGCTGCTGACCTGGGAAATCACCCCCCCCACACACACACACTTTTAGTGCCTCTGTTTCCCCGTGAAATGAGGGTAGTGGCTGGGTTTGGGACACAGAGGGTTGTGAGGATTAGTTTTTTTATGATCTAAAGCATCATATACATGCTCAGTATTGTTAGAAACTGGTGGCACTGTCCCTTTAAATAGCCAGGAATCAACAACGTTCTGTGTAAGCTAGGGGATTCCAAACGGGTTGCCCATTGGACGCTTGCTGGCTGGTGGCATGGTGCTGGCGGCTCCTCCTCCTCCTTTCCAGCCGCTCCGTCACTTCTTAATGTGACTCTTTTGCTGTCACACTCTTCCAAGATTGGGTGGGGCCATGGGGAGGGAGAATGGGAGGAGGACACTTCCTACGACGATGTGCCCCCTGCTTTGAGGAGGTTTGAGCCCCACTGGCTGGAGCCAGTCCCCACCCTGCAGGGAGCTGGAAACGTGAGGGCCAGAAAGATGATGGTTGAATTCAGGGGAGGGAGGGTGGCTGGGACTGGCCTGGCAAGGATGGAAAGTGTAACATGATATAAAATCACCACCAGGCGATAATAAACTCTCCAGACACCCATTGTCAGAGCAAGGGGGAACCTTCCCTTACTTCCTTGCTACATCCCTGCGTATCCATTTCCAGACGTGCAGAAAGCCCTGGGACTATTGTTAAAAACAAAAACACTCAGCGGTGTGTGTCAGTGACTCTGTACCGCTGAGGGTGATTCTCCCTCAGCTTAGCCGGGCAAGAGGGGTTATGCTTTAGGAGCAGGAGAATCTGAGTTCTAGTCCTGATGTTACCACAAAGTGCTAAGTAGCCAGCGTACATCACATGGCAACAACCCCAAACTCCCCCGGTAGCTGCAGCTTCAGGCAGTCTGTGTTGCAACGAGCTTGAGATCAAAACCAGTCAGATGTAAGTGGTACATACTGGAGGTGGAGGGAAGTGGTTTATGGCAGAGGAGTGTTCAGAGGCTGCACAGAAAAGAGTTTTTGCTCTGTTCTGGCTGAGCTAGAGCAGATCTGTTAGCAAGAGACACCCAGGCCTGAGTTAAAGACTCTGTGTGATGGAGAATCCACCATGTCCCTGGGTGAGCTGCCCCAGTGATTAATTATCCTTGCAGTTAAACCTGTGCATCCTATTTCTAGCCTGACTTTATCTCGCTTCAGCTCCCAGCCGTTCTGCCTTGATCTACCTTTGGCTAGATTAAAAGAGCCCTACTCTGTGAAATCTCCTCCTCTGTAGGTACTAGGGGGGTTAGGAACCCTCTAGGGCACTGTCACTGCAGCCTGTCTGGAAGACCTGCAGAAACACTGAGGCCAGCATGTTGTGACAGAGCACACTCATGGAGTTGCTCCTTTAGCACACTTGGTAGCAGGTCTGTAATCGGGATCTAAAGGTCCTATATTCAAACCCCAGTATTGGGGGATTGTTAATATAAGAACCAGAGCTTGAGGGGACTGAGAAGCAGAAGTTCGCAAAGCCCCACCACGTAAAGAAATAACCTCTGCCCTGCAATACTTCTAAAAAATCATTATGTCAATAACGCAAAGGGTATGGGACAGCGTTTTCAGCATGATGTAGGGCAATGTAAATCCCCTTCCAAGCCCCAGCGCTATGTGACTGCTCTGTGGTGCAGTGACATGACGTGTGGGTGTCATAAACAGATAGCTAAGGTGGGGTCTGCCTAGCAACAGTGCCTTTTTTTTTCTTCCTCTAGCTAATCTTTTAAATGTAAAGTAAACCAGAAAAACCACTTTATTTGCATGTGTATTGTGCTGGGTACTTGACTCTCAATGGGAGTGCTATAGTATAACAAAAGACCCTTAATAGTTCCTTGATTAATATGCAAGCTACTGCCAGGAGAGAACAGAAAAAAAAATTTCTCTCTGGTTCCTTTTAAAACCAAACCCTCTCTGCTTAAAATCCCCTAGCAGAGAAAAGAAAAATATAATATTCCTACTGGCTTCTGGATTCTATCTTTCCCACAACGCTGCACACCATGTCATAACATTTCTTCCCAGATCTGGATCTTAGCGTCCAAAATATGGGTGTTAGCATGAAAACCTCCAAGCTTAGTTACCAGCTTGGACCTGGTAATTGCTGCCACCAGCTAGGAATTATACAGTGCCTAGCTCACTGTGGTCTCCCCAAAACCTTCCCTGGGGGACCCCCAGACTCAGATGCCTTGAGTCTTACAACAAAGGGAAATAACCCCCTCCCCTTGTTTCCTTGTTACTTCCTCCCAGGCTCCCCTCCCTGGACGACCCTAGGAGATTCCCCGCTTCCAGTCCTGGAAACACAAGTACCGAGAGATCTAATCTCTCTTCCCCCTCACCCAGAGGGTATGCAAAGTCAGGCTTAGTAAATCTAACACAAAGAGATTTTCCCCCTGACTTCTTCCTCCCACCAATTCCCTGGTGAGCTGCAGACTCAATTCCCTGGAGTCCCCACTAAAGAAAAACTCCCAACAGGTCTTAAAAAGAAAGCTTTATATAAAAAGAAAGAAAAAAGACATTAAAAATAGTCTCTGTATAAAGGTGACAATATACAGGGTCAATTGCTTAAGAAAAAAAGTGAATAAACAGCCTTATTCCAAAAGAATACAATTTAACACATTCCAGCAACTACACACATGTAAATACAAAAAAAACTATATAAACCTATTGTCTTACTATCCTTGTACTTACAACTTGGAAACAGAAGATTAGAAAACCTGGAGATAGAAAAATCACTCTCAGAGCCGAGAAAAGGAACAGACCAAGACGAAGAACAAAAAACTCACACCCAAAACTTCCCTCCACCCAGATTTGAAAAAGTCTTGTTTCCTGATTGGTCCTCTGGTCAGGTGTTTGGTTCCCTGTGTTAACCCTTTACAGGTAAAAGAACATTAACCCTTAGCTATCTGTTTATGACAGTGGGGTTTTGGCCAGTAAGGGGGCATGCAGTGGCATTGCTCTGATTCTAAGGGAGGCGGTGTGTCCGAGCGAGCTTTGGCCTCTCTGGCTCCCAGCAGTGCTCCGAGGCTAACGTCTCTGCTGGGGTGCAAGGGGGTGCAGCGCCTCAGGCTTGAGGTGTAACGGCAATGACTGAACAGTGCACTAGAGGCAGCTCAACCTCCTTCCTACCGCCTCAGTTGGCCTGCAGGTCCCCTGAGACAGCCCTGGCCTCCCTTTGTCTCCAGATAACCCCTTCCCCTCCTTACAAACTCAGGGGGCAGCTGGTCGAGTGGTGCCTCTCATTGGGAACTACTGAGGGGCTGGCTTGGCAGTCAGATCCACCCACCTCTTTGGGGAGCCCTGGCCCCTCGTCAGCTGTGGACCTGACACGTGCTCTCTGTGGTTCTGCCCGGCCCTGATCTCTCTCTGTCTCCTCTGCAGCACGTTCCTGCCCGGCCTGGTGTGTTGGATCAATCGCTTCTTCTTCTGGCTCCTCTTCAAGGGCAAGGTGGAGCATGTCGACCTCAGCTACAAGATCTTCAACTACGAGTGCCGCTTCAGACAGCATGTCCAGGACTGGGCTATCCCCATGTAAGCAGCTCTGCGGAACCCCCCAGCACACCCAGACCGTGCAAGGGGCTGTACGGGGACTGCTGGCCGTGCAATGCAGCCCTGCATCTGTTCATGGCCCAGTCCTGCATATGTATGCTAGCGAGAGAGGAGAGATTGCACGGTGCCTCTTTCCTTCCTGCTTCCCAGTCCCACTCAGGCAGGAGACAGGCTCGGGTTAGCTCCTTCCAGTGGTAGGGACTGACTCATCTGCTCAGCAACCGCTGGATGCCCCCAGAGTACCTGGATGTCCAGGCTGGTGGTTTGCGAGACAGCCAGACTCTGGGGTAGTCAGCAATCCCTTCCGATGGCTGGGCCCAGGCCAGGACTTATGGGGCACCACTGTGCTGTGATGCTGGCAGCAGAGACCCCCTTCTCTCCCCATGACAGAGCAAGTTGTTAGCCCAGTACGGCTTAGGGGTATGTGGGGGCAGGGATGGGATGCAGAGACCCACAGAATTTAGGCCTAGATCCTAACTCCCTGTGGCTTAACTCCCACGGAGGCCAATGGGAGTTAGATGCCTAATACCCTTGGAGGGCGTGGGCCTGGGTTACTCCTCGAAGCAGGTTATGGCTTTCACACTCTGGTTTTGTTCTACTTTGGGACCAATCAGCAGATTCCCCCCCGCCACGTGGGTAACCCAGCCACCGGCGCACTGGGACCCAATCTGGTTCCTCCATTGGCATGTTCCTCTCAAACAGACACAGAAGGGTGAATTCATCGCCTCTTCAGAGCACAACAGGCACGAGGTGCTGAAACGCAGAGCCCGGCCGCTGGGGTTAAACCCCCGTGTGTGTGTGTGGGGGGAGGGGGGTCTCCAAACACATGCGCAGAAACTCCGAGCAGCATCGCTTCCCTGTTAGCCTGAGGGGCCGTCCTGCAGGGACCAGCTCTGCTGGTGACGAGAGGCTGGAAGGTGGTTCTGGTCCCGGCTTAGCTCGCAGTATCTTCTCTTTGGTAACGACTCCGTAAATAAATCCCTCACGAAAAGGAGGGATTTTAATTCCAGCTAGAGTCAAGTGTAGTGCAGGCAGCTGTGAAAGCTTCCCTCTCTCAGCTCTGCCAGCGTGCTGCAGCCCTCCAGCTATTTCAGCCCTGCTCCCCCCAATTCTGTCAGCGTGCTGCAGCCCCCCTGCTATTCTAGCCTTGCCCCCCCAATTCTGTCAGCTTGCTGCAGCCCCCCAGCTATTCTAGCCCTGCCCCCCAATTCTGTCAGCATGCTGCAGCTCCCCAGCTATTCCAGCCCTGCTCCCCCCAATTCTGCCAGCGTGCTGCAGTCCCCCAGCCATTCCAGCTCTGCTCCCCACAATTCTGTCAGAGTGCCGCAGCCCCCCAGTTATTCTAGCCCTGCCCCCCCAATTCTGTCAGTGTGCTGCAGCCCCCCAGCTATTCTAGCCCTGTCCCCCCAATTCTGTCAGCGTGCCACAGCCCCCCAGCTATTCCAGCCCTGCTCCCCCCAATTGTGTCAGTGTGCCGCAGCCCCCCAGCTATTCCAGCCCTGCTCCCCCCAGCTCTGCCAGCGTGCCACAGCCCCAACCTGCAGCCCTCCAGCTATTCCAGCCCTGCTCCCCCCAATTCTGTCAGCATGCCGCAGCCCTCCAGCTATTCCAGCCCTGCTCCCCCCAGTTCTGTCAGCGTGCCGCAGCCCTCCAGCTATTCCAGCCCTGATCCGCCCAGCTCTGCCAGCGTGCCACAGCCCCAACCTGCAGCCCCCCAGCTATTCCAGCCCTGCCCCCCCAGCTCTGCCAGCATGCTGCAGCCCCCCAGCTATTCCAACCCTGCTCCCCCCAGCTCTGCCAATGCCCCTCAATCCTGATCCTCAACCTCCTGCTATCCCAGCACTGGGCTTCCTCCCAGCTCTGCCAATGCCCGTCAATCCCGACCCGCAGCCCCCTACTATCCCAGTCCTGGGTTCCCACCCCCACACCTCTGCCAATGCCCCTCAATCCTGACCCACAGCCTCCTGCTACCCCAGCCCTGGGCTCCCCCCAGCTCTGCCAATGCCCCTCAATCCTGACCCACAGCCTCCTGCTACCCCAGCCCTGGGCTCCCACCCCCAGCTCTGCCAGTGCCCCTCAATCCCGACCCACAGCCCCCTGCTATTCCAGCCCTGGGCTCCCCCCAGCTCTGCCAGTGCCCCTCAATCCCGACCCGCAGCCCCCTGCTATCCCAGCCCTGGGCTCCCACCCACAGCTCCGCTGATGCCCCTCAATCCCGACCCACAGCCCCCTGCTATCCCAGCCCTGGGCTCCCACCCCCACACCTCTGCCAATGCCCCTCAATCCCGACCCACAGCCCCCTGCTATTCCAGCCCTGGGCTCCCCCCAGCTCTGCCAGTGCCCCTCAATCCCGACCCACAGCCTCCTGCTATCCCAGTCCTGGGCTCTCACCCACAGCTCTGCCAGTGCCCCCCTGCTATCCCAGCTCTGGGCACCCCACACATCTCTGCTGGTGCCCCTCAGTCCCAACCCGCAGCCCCTGCCCTTCCAGCGCTAGGGGCAGATGTGGTCAGGCTCCGAACTCGCCCCACTGTGGTTAAGGGCGGTTTGATGCCCAGCAGCGAGATGGTGGCTCCAGTGCTAACGTGCGCTCTGGGGCGGTTTGCACGTGGGCAGTGAGAAGACGAAGGAGGCCCTGCTGGAGCTGAAGACAGTGCTGGAGAACAACCCCAAAGTGGTGGCACACTACCCAGTGGAGGTGCGCTTTGCTCGGGGGGACGACATCTTGCTGAGTCCTTGTTTCCAGAGAGACAGCTGCTACATGAACATCATCATGTACAGGTAAAACGGGGGCTGGGCTGGGAGGAACGGGGCTCTGGCTCTGGCAGGGCCGGGGGCTGCTGCACAAGCCAGAGTTAACCTGGACATTGGAAGCTGCTGTTACCAAACGTCAACGGCTCGGCCGATCCAGACCTCACTGCTCATGCTCCGCTCTGAGTTGGTGGGCGGCAACCCCAGAGTCTCTTCCCCTGCTGCACAGGGGCAGAAAAACTGTCCAGTGGCTTGAGAATCCCGACGTATGTTCCCAGCTATGGAACCTTGGGCCAGTCAAGTCCCCTCCTTGTGCCTCAGTTTCCCCACATGTCACATGGGGATTACAACATGGGCTGGTTCATGGGTACTTTAAGGGTTGAGTTGATTATTTACTCCCAGCTGGTTGGTTTGATCCCGAACACGAGATTGAAAGAGCTGTCGGGTCCTGTTCCACTGGGAATTCTCATCGTTACTTGTTGTTAATTGTTCCTATTGTGGGGATGTCTAGGGGCACAGTCCTGGATGAGGACCCCGTTGTGCTGGACAAACACAGGTCTGAAAATGGTCCTCAGCCTGTTCCCCGGGGCTCTGTCCTGTCTGATGTTAAATGTCCCAAGCGATGGGTCTCCAGCCCTCTCCCCAGGGGACACTGTACAGCAGAGATCCATCCATCTCCCTCCCGGGAAGCTTTTCCTGCCATTCACCCCAGGTGCCCTTGGCTCAGTTTTAACCCAGGCTTAGGAGGCAGAGCGCATTTCTGGCCCATCTGGTCTGAGCTGGAGCAGAGTCTGTCACAGGCCCTACCCAGCGGGGGTTAGTCCTCGACCTCCCGTGGCAGCGGCTGCTGCTTCTAGCGCTGCCAGTGCCGGGTTCACACCCCACTGCTGGCCCGAGTAGGGCTGGCCACAGAACTCAAACTCCAGTAGGGCCCATGAGCATCCCCCAGTGGGGGAAATCCATAACCTCTGTGCAGGCGAGGGTAGCTCTGTCTACCCCCAATGGCCAGTCTGTGTAAGAGGCAAATGAGTCTGTGTCCCATACCCCCTTTGTCATCTTAATGCCAAAGAAACCCTCTGGGAAGAGGGACGGAGGCAGCTGCTAGCCACTGACTCTTCCCTGTGCCCTCAGGCCCTACGGGAAGGACGTGCCCCGGCTGGACTACTGGCTCGCCTACGAGAGTATCATGAAGAAGGCTGGGGGGCGACCGCACTGGGCAAAGGTACCACTGCAGCCTGGCCTGTGGGCTCAAGGAGGAATCAGAGTCCAGCTCTTTAACCCTCCAGACACTGTGACCCACACTCCAGGTTTTGTGGGTAATGAGGAGGGCGGCTGCTGGGCGTGGGAGGGTGGAGTGGGGCCTGCCTGGATGCTCACTGAGGCAGAGTCGTGATCTGGCTCAGCTGGGAACCCTCTGGTCTGTCCTCTCTGACATGCCCCATCTCCACTGCTGCGGGTTCCTAGCCCCCTCACTCAGGGTGGGGTGGCATGAATCGGACGGGGGGCTGGGAAAGGCCTCATTAGATTCAAGGACGGGTGGTAGGTGAGGAGCCTCCTGGGGCAATGGGGCCGAGGAGAGAACGGGGAAGGGGTGGCATGGCTCAGCTTTCAGTCGACCTCATGGATGAGCAAATTGGTCTCTTCAGACTTAGAGGGTCTGTCTACACTGCACACAGATCCTGGGCTCTGGTTCAGGTTTGAGACCAAGTCCCTCTTCCGTCCACACACCAATCACTCTGAGTCAGGCCAACAAGCACTCAGAGCCTGGGCCCTAGGACCCTGCTAGGGGGTGGGTCAGAGCCCAGGTCCTGCTGTGAGTCGGGTCCAACAACTGCCATTGTGAAGTGGGGACCCAGGTCAAGCTGTGGACCTGAGTCAGAAGGTCTGTGTTGTGCAGTGTGGACACATTAGCATGACTGGAAGACCCAGGCCCAGCAATTGTGAGCCCGGGTTTACCATGCAGTGTGGACTCTCAAGGCTGGACTTGGAAACGAGCCGCAGACCTGGCTTTACAAAACGGGGGATGTCCCTAAAGGTGTCTGAGGCAGGGGGGTTTCAGGGCAGGTTTCACAGTATGTGATAGTTCTGGCCACCCCTGGACGTCACAGACCTTCCATCAGTAAGAACCACACCACCCTGTGCTGCTCCTGTCCCGATGGAGCCAGCCTGTCCTGCTTGTAAAGCCTCTGGGGTCGGGACTCTGTTACTGTGTTTGGCCCCAGGCTGTGTACGCGCTTGTGGAGCTCTCCAGACAAGCACACGGAAAGCTCAGGTCTGCCGCTGCTGTTCAGTGTTCGTGGGCGGAGGGTTCGCTGACATGGTCGCTCTCTCGTAGGCTCACACCTGTACCCGGAAGGACTTTGAGAAGATGTATCCCGGCTTCCGGAAGTTCTGCACCATCCGGGAGGAGCTGGATCCCACCGGCATGTTCCTGAACGTGTACCTGGAGAAGGTGTTTTATTGAGGGAGGACGGGACGCTGGAGAAGAGAAATGAAGCTTGCCAGTCCATCTCCCGTGCTCTGTCCTTTAGAGGTGGGCAATGCTCCTTGTGAGACCTGCTCCTTCAATGATGTCCCCCAGATTAGAACCCAACCACTATCTCTGGGCTTCTAGCACGTCCCGTCTCCATCTCTTAGGCTGGAAGCTCTTGAGTCAGGGACTGTCCACATTTAGTGTCCTGGACAGCTCCAAGTGCATTGTCAGAGAGAACACATCAATAAAGAACCATCAGTGAATGGAAACAGTCTGTAGGCTCTGTGCTGTCGGATCATGTGCTGATTCAGGGGGGCTTTGCCAGGTGCCACTCCTGGAGAAAGTGCTGGTCAGGGCGTTACCCGCATACCAGGAGTTCTGTGGATTCTAGCCCGGCTTTGAAAGGAGACAGATTTAGCTCCATTATACAGGCGGCTGGTTCTGGTATCTCAGAGCCTGGCGTCCCCAGAGTCCAGGGTGTTCAGATCCAGACCCATCTCTAAGGATAAGGTCACAGGTTCAAGTGTCAGGAGAAAATGGCCAGCGCTGGGGAGAGTGTGATAGTGATTGTGCTGAAGCATAGGACCCAGAGATCTAGGATCTGTTCCCAGCTTTGGCACAGACCGTCTGTGTGGCTTTGGGCAAGTGGCTTCATCTGTCTGTTCTCTAGCTGCAAAATTCCTTCCCCACCTCCCCAAGGGTCTGGGAGGCTCAGATCACTATTGACTGGGTAGCAGTTACAAAGCCGAGGTTCTGGGTGATGCAGAGTCTTAAGCATTGGAGGGGAAAGTGGTGGATGCACATTTTTTCTCTGCATCTTATGGCAGGGATTCCTGTACCCCCTAAGGCTCTGCCACTAATCTGTGAGCCTCTCACCAGTCTATGAATGCAGTTTTCTAACAGTAAACTGGCAAGGGGCACCCAAAGCTGGCAGAGGCTGGTACATAGCAATTTAAACCACAAACCGTAAGATAACTCATTGATATTGTAATGAACTGTCATGTGTGTGTGTTACTACTGCCCTCTGCTGGATGGATTGAGAACTGCCATACTGTGTGTCACAGGCCCTATAGTGTAAATATTTGAGTTAGATTCTCCCTCCGAGCAGACTGGTCTGGGGTCTTGGAGAAGGAGGATCTGAAATGTCAGTGTGAAATTCTGAGTGTCTGTGCAGTGCAGCATGGTGACAGTCCTGAAGTCCAGGCTAGCAGCAGATTTGTTACAAGAGCTATTTTCCCCTCCCAGATGTAAAAGCTAATTGGGAAGGTGCAGTGCATGAAAACCAGATGAGAGCCCAAGCAAGTTAGCAGAAATGCTGGTGCTACTGCTGTATAGTCGGGCAATTAGCCTGCTCGGAGATCAGGCTACTTCTCAAAGACTGCTCTTGGGTGGCAGCGCTCTGCAAGAGGAATCTCAGAGAAACACCAGGAGAAGCCAGTGAAGGCACATCCCATCCAGAGAGCGGGTGGCACTGCTTCTTTGCAATCAGAATCTCGCCCCAGAGTCTCATGTTCCAGGATTCTTCAGTAACAACACGGGGAATTCCTGTTCAGGAACAGCCTTGACGGGTTGATGCAGAATCTAGGTACTGAGAGCTGCAGGCACTTTGCCATGCTGGCTGAGTGCCACTGTGCTCAAACTAGGTAGGGAAACCGAGGCACAGAACATTGACATGACTTGCCCCAGGTTACACAGCGACTCAGCAGCAGAGCTGGGAACAGACCCCATGTCTCCTGAGTGCCAGCCCAGTGCCGTTTTCACTAGACCACACTGCTCCTGTAGAGGAATGAACATTCAGCCTTGCTTTGCCAGTGGGACCATCACCTGTCACTGGCCTGGATGGGAGGGGGAATATGGAGAGCCTAACGTCTCACGAGAGGGTGGGAGGAACTGGAAGTGGGATTTTAAATATCTTCACTGTCCTAAGAGGTGCTAGTGCAGCACAGTGACCAGTGTCAGGGGATTTCTCTGTTGCAATCAAAGTCTTTGTTTGCTCAACTATAACAGTGAATAATCCACTTCCCCGGCCCAAGCGTTACTGTGTGAGCTAAAGGAGTCGCTCCTTTCGCTGGTAGATCTATCAGGCTGTTATCCTCTTTTGTGGACCAGCCACTAGAGGACGACCCAACTGAGCCAGTGGGTTCCATTTTTGCGCAGGAGAAAGCAGTGCTGCCCACAGCCATACGCACATTAAACACAGGGTGTATCCCGGAGCAAGGGCAAAAGGGGCAGGTTGTTCCAGGCCCCCTGGCTGAGAGGCTCCCCAAACGTGAGTGGCATTGCAATGTGGCGTAGCAGCCTGGCACACAGGGATGCAGTGCCACTCACTGAAATCTGGCCCAGCAGTGACCCTGGACGTGAGCTGTGTACACCATGAGAAAAATTTGATGGGTGGAGGTACCCCGGGGGAAGGCTCACAATGGAGGCTCTGAATGCTGCTAGCTTTTGATTTCATTGCTCTTTTCTGAATTGCCTCATTCTTGTCTTCCCACTGTCAATTTTTATTCTCTTCATACCTCTCTGACGTCTAGATCTTCCATCATCGTTTCATCCTCACGCATAATCCGTTCCCTGTGATTGAACTTAAAGGCTCAGCCTTTCTCCTCCTTCCTCTGCCGTCTGTGCATTTAGTGATCGTTATCTGACCCGATCACACAGTTATTTTCCTCCGCTCTCCTGCAGTGAATTGAGAGTAACGCTCTGTATCAAGCTAAACCAGGTATTGCAGCACGTGGGTACGTTCAAAGCAGCTCCATGGAGAATTGTGTCAGAAAGGATGATGCAGTTAGCATTGAAATGCCACTGGCAGCTGGCCCGGATCAGAGGTAAGAGAATCTCATGGATTTCATGCTGTTTCTTTACCATCACGCAGCAAAGAATAGAGTGGAAGTGGCCGTGCACAGAGCAGGAGCTGCAATACACCCGCTGTCTGATGAGGCTTTCTCGGAAGATACAATAGGGACTAGAACAAGGTCAGAATGCGGCATCACAATTATTTTCCTCCTGCGGGAGGCTCAGGGTTACAGAATAACATTTACCCTCCCGTGCAGGTGGGTTTTAAAGCTCTAGGGTGGAAGCTGAGTAGCCTGCAGCAGCTATTCCTTTGCACCGGAGACAGGCCAGATCCTGGTTTTCAAAAGCTGGTGGATCATTAAGATTGAACCCTCTCCTGCTCCCTCAGAGTTTGGGTCTAAATGCTGTGAACTGCCTGATCTGGATCCAACTCTAGGTGCTTGTGTAAGGTTCCTGCCTAGCCCTTCTATTCCCCTGGGACCAGCACACCTGGCAATCTGCACTGTGTTTATTCTCTCACCACCCCAGGGAGGCTGGGATCTCCATGGTACAGAAGGGAACTGAGGCCCAGACACTCAGTGACCTGTCCAAGCGCACACAGCACCTGTGGTAGAGGAGGGACTTGAATCCAGGTCTCCCCTGCTCCCTCTGCTAATGCTCTTCCCACAGCACCCTCCTTCCTGCAAGGAGCCCGTTGACCTCTGCGGTGGCACATGTGTAACCAGCTGTTCTGTGTTACAGCCCATGTGTCAGCCTCCCACTCCTAGCAAGGGATGGGATTCCTTTAGCTCCAGCAGTGAGGCATATGCTCTTGGTTCACGCCCTAGGCGTGACCGAAATACCAGGCATTATACCCACGCTCCTGGATTGTAGGAAAGAGGGGTGGTTATGCATCAGTCAGTGCCAACCCCTCTGATCAGTCCAGAGGCTGGCACAGCTGGAGGCTCCATCAGCTTCATCCTTTTCTTTCCATTATTTTTCGATTCCCTAGTCAGGGCGTTTCATAGGCAGAGGGAAGATTCCTTGTCACATATATTTACTTCCTGCTATGGAGCTGCCTGGCTCTTGGCCAGCACCGGGCTGCGTTCCTTAGCAATGCCTGTGCAGCATGCCACATACGCACTCTGCTCTTAGGGATTGGGGAGGGGCAATGTGGGTAGTTATCTGCCTCGGCCATAAGTATCACGAGACGCTGAAGGGCCAATTGGATCCTCTCAAGGCTAAGGCAGATACCGTTATATAAGGCGTTGGTGAGACCCCATCTGGAATACTGTGTGCAGTTCTGGTGTCCCATGTTCAAGAAGGATGAATTCAAACTGGAACAGGTTCAGAGACGGGCTACGAGGATGATCCGAGGAATGGAAAAACTGCCTTATGAAAGGAGACTCAAAGAGCTTGGCTTGTTTAGCCTGGCCAAAAGAAGGCTGAGGGGGGATATGCTCGCTCTATATAAATATATCAAGGGGGTTAACGTTAGGGAGGGAGAGGAATTATTTAAGTTTAGTACTAATGTAGCCACGAGGACGAATGGGTATAAACTGGATATTAGGAAGTTTAGACTTGAAATTAGACGAAGGTTTCTGACCATTAGGGGAGTGAAGTTCTGGAATAGCCTTCCGAGGGAAGTAGTAGGGGCAAAAGACTTTCCTGGCTTTAAGACAAAGCTTGATAAGTATATGGAGGGGATGTTATGATAGGATCGTTAATTTGGGCAATTGATCTTGAATTACCACCAGACAGGTCTGCTCAATGGTCTGCGGGGAGATGTTGGATGCGATGGGTACTGAGTTGCTGCGGAGAACTCCTTCTTGGGTGCTGGCTGGTGACTCTTGCCCACATGCTCAGGGTTTAGCTGATCGCCATATTTGGGGTCGGGAAGGAATTTTCCTCCAGGGCGGATTGGCAGGTGCCCTGGAGGTTTTTCGCCTTCCCCTGCAGCGTGGGGCACGGGTCGCTTGCTGGTGGTTTCCCTGCAGCTTGAGGTCTTCAAACCATTTTTGAGGATTTCAATAACTCGGTCCTGGGATAGGGGTTGTTATAAAATTGGATGGGTGGGGTTCTGTGGCCTGCCTTGTGCAGGAGGTCAGACTAGATGATCAGATTGGTCCCTTCTGACCTATGAGTCTATGAGAACTGGCAGATTTGCAGCACAGTGTTTTTTCTGGGACATCCCCCGGGGGGACTCCTGGATACCCAGGTTCTTCAGACAGGGCACACGAGATCAAGCATATGGAGCCTGGAAATAAAGCAGGGGGCAGCTTCCTTTAGCCTGGCCTCCCCTTCTGGTACAGGGCAGGATACGGTGATCACGTCTCATGTGCCAAAGCCTCTCTCCTGGCAGACAGAACCAAAGTTGGTTGCAGCTGCTGGGTATAGAAGTGGGAGGAGAACTGGCCTTCCGGGTGGTGGATCACTGGGGCTGCCAGGGCTAAAGGGTGACTTGCGAGTGACTCCCAGCTGGGAGGCACTGGCTCTTGTGAGGAAGATGAAGGGCTGGGGAGGAAGCCTCCCTTGCAGAAACAATGCAGGGTCCTGTGATGTGGGGCTTTGTCCCTGCCTTCTGGCTGGCCCGAGCTTAGGGTGTTAGCCTGGGATTCAGGTGACCTGCTCTGCCATGGGTGACCTGGGGACAGTCACTCTCAGGCTGTTCCCTGTCTGTGCCTTGGGGATCACAGCACTGCCCTGCCTCAGGGGGGCACTGTGAGGATAAATACAGGAAAGACTCTGAGGTGCTCAAGTACTGCGGTCATGGGGGCTGGAGAAGCACCAGAGAGAGGCAGGTACTTGCCTTTTAAACAGGGTCTAGCTCTCGGGGAGTCCCTCCGCCCTGCAGCAGGAGGTGTGACTGCTGCACACGCAGCCACACCTGAGCGAGTTCGGCTGCAGCCGTGTAACGGCAGTGACGCGGGTGGCAGCCCTGGCTAGCGCTGCAGTACAGTCGTGCTCAGGGCCCCGGGACATACATGGGCTGCTTACCCGGGCCGCAGTGGCTACACAGCTGTTCTTAGCAAGCTCATAGACTCATAGGTCAGAAGGGACCAATCTGATCATCTAGTCTGACCTCCTGCACAAGGCAGGCCACAGAACCCCACCCATCCAATTTTATAACAACCTCTATCCCAGGACCGAGTTATTGAAATCCTCAAAAATGGTTTGAAGACCTCAAGCTGCAGAGACACCACCAGCAAGCGACCCGTGCCCCACGCTGCAGGGGAAGGCGAAAAACCTCCAGGGCACCTGCCAATCCGCCCTGGAGGAAAATTCCTTCCCGACCCCAAATATGGCGATCAGCTAAACCCTGAGCATGTGGGCAAGAGTCACCAGCCTCCGCAGCAACTCAGTACCCATCGCATCCAACATCTCCCCGCAGACCATTGAGCAGACCTGTCTGGTGGTAATTCAAGATCAATTGCCCAAATTAACGATCCTATCATAACATCCCCTCCATATACTTATCAAGCTTTGTCTTAAAGCCAGGAAAGTCTTTTGCCCCTACTACTTCCCTCGGAAGGCTATTCCAGAACTTCACTCCCCTAATGGTCAGAAACCTTCGTCTAATTTCAAGTCTAAACTTCCTAATATCCAGTTTATACCCATTCGTCCTCGTGGCTACATTAGTACTAAACTTAAATAATTCCTCTCCCTCCCTAACGTTAACCCCCTTGATATATTTATATAGGGCGAGCATATCCCCCCTCAGCCTTCTTTTGGCCAGGCTAAACAAGCCAAGCTCTTTGAGTCTCCTTTCATAAGGCAGTTTTTCCATTCCTCGGATCATCCTCGTAGCCCGTCTCTGAACCTGTTCCAGTTTGAATTCATCCTTCTTGAACATGGGACACCAGAACTGCACACAGTATTCCAGATGGGGTCTCACCAACGCCGTATACAACGGTACTAACACCTCCTTATCCTTGCAGGAAATACCCCGCCTGATGCATCCCAAAATCGCATTTGCTTTTTTAACAGCCGTATCACATTGGCGACTCATAGTCATCCTGCTATCAACCAGTACCCCAAGGTCCTTCTCTTCCTCCGTCGCTTCCAACTGATGCGCCCCCAACGTATATCCAAAATTCTTATTATTAATTCCTAAATGCATGACCTTGCACTTTTCACTATTGTATTTCATCCTATTTCTATTACTCCAGTTTACAAGGTGGTTCAGATCTTCCTGAATAGTATCCCTGTCCTTCTCCGTGTTAGCAATACCCCCCAGCTTCGTGTCATCCGCAAACTTTATTAGCACATTCCCGCTCTTTGTGCCAAGGTCAGTAATAAAAAGGTTAAATAAGACCTGTCCCAAAACCGATCCTTGAGGGACTCCACTGGTGACCTCCTTCCAGTCCGACAGTTTACCTTTCAATACGACCCTCTGGAGTCTCCCCTTTAACCAGTTCCTTATCCACCTTACAACTTTCATATTCACTCCCAGCTTTTCCAATTTAACTAACAGCTCCGTGTGCGGAACCGTGTCGAACGCCTTACTGAAATCTAGGTAAATTATATCTACCGCATTTCCTTTATCTAAGTAATCCGTCACCTTCTCAAAGAAGGAGATCAGATTGGTTTGGCACGATCTACCTTTAGTAAATCCGTGTTGCAATTCGTCACAATTCCCATTGACCTCTATGTCCTTAACTACTTTCTCCCTTAAAATTTTTTCGAAGACCTTACATACTACAGACGTCAAGCTAACAGGCCTATAATTACCCGGATCACTCTTATTCCCTTTCTTAAAAATAGGAACTACATTAGCAATCCTCCAGTCATACGGCACAACCCCCGAGTTTATCGATTGCTTAAAAATTCTCGCTAACGGGCTCGCAATTTCACACGCCAGTTCCTTTAATATCCTCGGGTGGAGATTGTCCGGGCCCTCCGACTTCGTCCCATCGAGCTGTTCAAGTACGGCCTCTACCTCAGTTGCAGTAATATCCACTTCCATATCCACATTCCCGTTTATCATCCCTCCATCATCGCAAGGTTCCTCACTAGTCTTATTAAAAACCGAGGCAAAGTACTTGTTTAGATGTTGGGCCATGCCTAGGTTATCCTTAACCTCCATTCCATCCTCAGTGTATAGCGGCCCCACTTCTTCTTTCTTTGTTTTCTTCTTATTTATGTGGCTGTAGAACCTTTTACTATTGGTTTTGATTCCCTTTGCAAGTTCCAGTTCAATGTGGCTTTTAGCCTTCCTCACTTTATCCCTACATGTTCTGACCTCAGCAAGGTAGCTTTCTTTACTGATCCTGCCTTCCTTCCACTCCCTGTAAGCTTTCTGCTTTTGTCTAATCCCCTCTCTGAGTTGCTTGCTCATCCAGTTTGGCCTACAACTCCTGCCCATGGTTCTTTTCCCCTTTCTCGGGATGCAGGCTTCCGACAGTCTCCGCAGCTGTGACTTAAAGTAATTCCAGGCCTCCTCCACATTTAAATCCACTAATTCCTCCATCCAGTCCACTTCCCTAACTAATTTCCTTAACTCTTTAAAATTAGCCCTGGAGAAGTCAAAAACCCTAATCGCAGATCTACATTTGTTTATCCTTCCATCTAGTTTGAACTGAATCAGCTCATGATCACTCGAACCAAGGTTGTCCCCTACCACCATTTCTTCTACGAGGTCCTCACTGCTCACCAACACCAAGTCTAAAATGGCATCCCCTCTTGTAGGTGCTTCAACTACTTGATGAAGAAATCCATCCGCTATCACATCCAGAAAAATCTGACCCCTATTATTCGTGCAAGTACTCGTCCTCCAGTCTATATCCGGGAAGTTGAAGTCCCCCATAATCACACATTTCCCCTTTGTGTTTACTTCATTAAAGACATTAAAGAGGTCTCTATCCATATCCCAATCCGATCCCGGCGGTCTGTAGCACACCCCAAGCACTATCTCAGGGGAAGCTCTAGTTGCTTTTTTACCCAGCGTGATTTTTGCCCAGACGGACTCTGTCTTATCCATTCCATCGCATCTTATTTCGCTACATTTAATTTCATCATTGATGTACAAGGCTACTCCCCCACCTTTGCCTTTCTTCCTGTCTTTTCTGAACAGCACATAGCCTTCAATACCCGTGCTCCAGTCATGAGTACTATTCCACCAGGTTTCGGTAATCCCTATAATATCCGGCTTCACTTCCTGCACGAGTAACTCCAGTTCCTCCATCTTGTTACCTAGGCTCCTCGCATTAGTGTACAAACCTTTTAATTTTCGGCGTTTGGTGTCAGTGACATTCTTTCCCCCGTCGTGCACAAACTTTCTACCACCAGCATCACCCGTTACTCTGGTTTCTACTCCACTATTCCTCCTTGGATCAAATCTTGGGGCCGCAAGGGTATCCCCGCTCACTTTGTTTACTTCCCTCTCCAGGTTATGTTCTGGCGTGGAGATCTCCCGAACATTTCCCAACCATCTCCCCCAACTTTCTAGTTTAAAGCCCTCTTGATGAGGTCGGCGAGCCTCCATCCTAGAATTCTATTTCCCTCCTTGCTGAGATGAAGTCCATCCAAGCTAGCTCGGTATGCCGCCCCCTGCTGCCCCGACTGCAGTGCAGACAGAACTTAAGATGTGCCACGCCACGAGTCACCAGCCTGTGCCAGGCAATGGACTTTGCCTGCATTTACTCCATCTCTGTGGGCATAATTATACAATGTGATGCAAAAGAAAGGTGAGTATTTTATACACACAATAGCTGAAGACTTTGCAGAGATAAATAGATAAATAATAGCAGAGGGAGAAGTACATAGGTGCAGGCAGGGTAAAACCTATGAAACTAAGATTGTGTGTGTGTGTGTGTGTGTGTGTGTGTGTGTAATATGTGTTGTTGTGTGACTGGGTTGTGTACTGTGTGCCTGGATGGGCATTGTGTGGCTGGTATGTGTCATATGGGTGTTGTGTGACTCTTCTGAGTAATGTGTGTAGATGGGTGTTTTGAGCCTGACAGCTGTCGTGTGTATTGTGTGACTTGTGTACGTGAACGAGTGATGTGCGACTTTGCGATGCACACCATATTTATGTATGAGAGGCGGAGATTTGACGTACACTCACCTAGCTATACGTATGGAAACGTTCCCTAAAGACACCGGTACATTTACTGAACTGAGTAATTCTGCACGTTGCCTCACTCGCTTTACTTTCTAGGAATTGCAGCTGAACTGTGCGTAATAAATCAGTACGTACCTTTCAGCCGCATGCCCTGCAGAGATCCTTTTCTTCCCAGCTCACCTTTAACTGCCAGGCGCCATTTCTCTTGTGTCCCTTGTGAGCAGGAACATTGGAGAATCCTTTCCCTGGACACTTGGCTCCTTTCCAGGCAGCAACCCCTTGTCTTACGCAGGCACCTTAAAGCTGCCCAAACGCTCACAGTCTGGGGCAGTTCCGCTTCACCTATAAATTAAGAGCCACATTTCTTTAGTCACTTCCATGTTCATCTACCGGGTGTTTTATCCGAGGAGGGACAGGCTAATCATGGAGCTGCTTAGTTCTTGGGTAATTTCTTTAATGACTTTAACAACATTCAACTACATACATTGTTCACTTTGAATAGTGCGCCCGCTTCTACTTAACAGAGGTTTCAGAGCGCGCGCGTGTGTGTGTGTGTGTGTGTGTGTGTGTGTGTGTGTGTGTGTGTGTGTGTGTGTGTGTGTGTGTGTGTGTGTGTGTGTGCAGAAATATGTACCACGAAGGGCTGTGAGCATGTGTATTCCAAGTGCTCCGGTGTAAATCTTGTGAATGAAAATGGTCAGATCGCGCATGTTTCTCTTCTGCTAAAGATGAGCTCAAAGGCCTCCCAGTACAGAATAACGTCTGGGCTGTAAAGGGAAGCAGGTAGTTTGCTTCATCGTATAGATCAATGGATTTCGTGCCTGGATTTCAAAGGCAATAGGAGGGTTTTAAAAGGAACTTCACCAGCCAGAAAACGTCCAGTCCCTTTGCTCTCCGCATCGCTGAGTTTGCTGGCTCAGCTTTGCTCTGCTGCCTTTTGCGTTTAAACCCAAGCAGATCACCTCCCTGGGCGCGCTCCTGTGAAAGCGGCTTTCTCCTAGCGAACCTGCCAGGATCACAGAGACCCCTTACCTGTCAGGCGAAGTGCGGGGAGGAGGAAGGATTGGGGTGGCTAAGGAAGGTGCCAGCTGGAGCCGTGCTCGGGGTTGTCCACCCAAAGTTCCTTCCTGCAATCCGAGCTGAAAGCATCCCGCTCTGCCGCAGCCCCACCGCTCCCCCAGCGCGGCAGGGGCTGATCAACACCCCTGGGGGGCAGATGCCCAGGCTCCGGAGCAACCTGCTCTGTTCTCCCCTTATCCACCTCCCTGCTGCTCGCCGGCTTCCAGCCCCACTGAGCAGCGCTCCGGGAACGACGTGGTCCCAGCTGGGATCTCTCCAGTCCAGGCGGCTTCACGCCTTGGCCGAGTGGCCGCCTTGCTCAGGGACGCTGCAGCTCAGCCAGCGCCGGCAGGAGCGGTGAAGATCTGCCCAGCGCTCCCACTGCGCCCTGAGGCCATGAGGGGAGCAGGGGGAGGAGGCACCGGCGCAATCATCCACTTAGCGCTGGCTGCGGTGGGGGGCTCGGGGCCTGGGGACGGACGGTTCATTTGACAAATAGATCCGCTAACTCCGGCTTCAGTCGGGCTCCTCTTCTGTGGGGACCTCACGGCGCCACTGCCCCAGCTGGGAAAGCACCGGAGCCTCGTGATTTATTCACCAGCCTTCCCAGTGCCCAGCTCAGCCGGAGCAGAGCAGCGTGTGTCTGAGAGAGGCTGCAGGATGGGAAGCAAATGTCCTGGGGGCTTAAAATAAAGGGGAAGGGGCCACAATGCAGGTACATGTGCGCGCGCACACACACACACACACACACACAATCGCTCCCCCTGGACACACGCACTGACACACACACAGATACAATCTCTCCCTGTGGGGACACACATTGACACACACACACAAATACAATCTGTCCCTGGGGACATACACACATTCTCTCTCTCTCTCTCACACACACACACACACACAATCCTTCTCCCTGGACACACACACACACAGATAAAATCTCTCTCTGTGGCAATACGCACTCTCATTCTCTCTTTCACACGCTCACACAATCTCTCCCTGTGGACACACACACACATACAATCTCTTCCCTTGGACACGCACACGGACATATGCACACACAGATACAATCTCTCCCTATGGGCATACACTCTCTCTCTCTCTCTCTCTCTCACACACACACACACACATATACAATCTCTCCCTCTGGACAGATTCCATTTGTCATCCTGGGAGTGAATTCCCAAAGGCTTGGGAGTCCGTCCTGTCCTTCATGATGGTCAGTGGTGTTATTATTTCATGTTTGTATTCAGTGGCTCCCAGCCAGGAATGGGGCTCCTGTTCTTGGTGCTAGGAGCTGTACACACACATCTAAAGAGACAGCCCCTGCTTCTGTCCCAAGGCGACCTGCCCACACTAAGCCTGTGCATGAAAGAGACAGAATCATGCTCCTCATTGGGGACAAATAGCCACAGGAGGCCATCCCCCAAGCAGCGGGGCGGGGAGGGGCACGAATCTCCCCCTACTGACTCTGGTTTCATCATCAGCATGGGGGGGTCGCTTTTGATTTGCACTCAGGGTCCGTGCGAGGAGAGATCAGGCTGGGTGCGGGGCGGCCCACTGCTGGGCAGATGGTACCTGTCTCTCTCAGCCCCAGTCTGTCTCTTGTACACTCAGCAGCCCGGGGTCAGCTTGCCATGGCCATAAGGGGTGTGAGGATGTGTGAGGCGTCAGTATCAGATCTATATGGGGGGCAGATGATATAGGGGTCCCAGGGGCCCGGTCTTCGACTGAAAGGGCTGGTCAAAAAGGGGACCAGGCAGTGTCTGGCCAGATGTACTGACCGGACACCAAGAGTCTGGTTACTGTGAGCAGAGGGTATGGGAGGCGCCGGGTCATCAACCTGTGTGACCCCCTGCTCAGCCGGGGCCAGCTCCTGCCTGCATCTCATGGGCAGGCCGGCTCCGCGTCATGGACTGCAGCTTCTGTTCCAGCCCCAGAGCAGAGGGAGCCCAGCTGGTGCGGGGGAGGGAGGTGGAGAGGATCCAGTTATGGGGAAGCAGGAAGGGGAAAGGAGAGAGTGGGGGGGCAGGGCCTGGAGGAAGTGGTTGAGCTGGAGGCGGGGCCTTGGGAGAAGAGGCGGAGCAAGGGGTGGAGTCTCGAGGGAATGGACAGAGCAGGGGGCTGGGCAAGGGGGCTGGTTGTCAGCATTTAGAAAGTTGGTGGCTGACCCTAATTAGGATGACCAGATGTCCCGATTTTATAGGGACTGTCCCAATTTTTGAATCTTTTTCTCATATAGGTTCCTATTACCCCCCACCCCATCCCGATTTTTCACGCTTGCTGTCTGGTCACCCTAACCCTAATTATCTCCATCTGCTACTGCAGGGTTTCTTACATCTTCCTCTGAGAGATCTGGTGTCAGCCAGTGTCCGAGACGGGCTACTAGGCTAGATGGACCCTGGTTCTGATCCAGCGTGGGAATTGGTACGTTCCTCTGTGTGAACGCAGCCCCAGGTCACTTTCTGAAGTTGCTTGGCGGGGATGAGGTTGAAAGTTGCAAAGAAATAGCAGAAGCTGGTCCTGGGGGTGGAGGGGCGGATCATTAGATCCGATGTTTTAGGACATTTGAGCTTGTAGCAAAGCTGAAGCTATCACAGCCAGGGGTGTAGCGGGGGGAATGTGCATCGACCACTAGGTCACTAACAATAACTGATTTACCCTCGACACCGCCCCTGGGGAGGTTGGACAGGCCCAGCCGGGTGCCATCACCACCAGCCCATCCTCTGCTGTGTGTGCAGCGTTGCTTGTGGTGCGATGAGGTTTGGTTGCAGGCGGGCGGCAGTCAGGGGGTTAATCACCACTGCAAGAGATGGAGGGGGGGCCTTCTGGGCCCTTGGCATGTAGCTGGTACGGCTGTGGACTCACGTACGCCTGCTCCACACCGTTCTCCAGAGCACCTCCAGATGCGGCCCATTATCTCAATGGAGCTCAGATCGCCGGCTCCGATCCTGTAATCGGATCCATGCGGGCAGACCCTTGTGCCCCCACAGAGCCCTGGCACCTTCTCCTGCTTGCCTGGCCCCTGGCCCACTGAATCTTGGGGTATGTTTACACTGCAAAAAACTGAGCCACCCGCAGCGGCAAGTCCCAGAGTCCAGGGCTGCAAACTCGGGCCTGTGTTATGGGGCTAAAGCCAGCAGGGAGTGGAGCTGTGGCTCTGAGACCTTGCCCCTCGCTGGGTTTCCCAGCCCTAGCTCCAGCCCAAGCGCCCTGTGGCGGGAGTCCAGGCTGCCGACCTGGGTGCTGAGGCTCGCTGCTGTGGGTGTTTCTGGCCATGGAGACGCACCGTAGCTTGCCCTGCTCATTCAATGGCTCAGCTTTTCCATAGGGCTGGCAATGCTGGCAGGCTACAGAGCTGCTATGGCTCCCCATGGCTGCTGCAATGTGGGGCAGGTGAGGGGGTGCCCACCCCACACAAGGCTGGCTGGGGGCAGGCCAATGAACTGCCCAGGCTGCACCCTGAGGAGAGGCCAGGGAGCCGGGATTTATTAGAGGAGACTCAGCTGGACGGGAACAGGAGGGGCCCATGTAAAGCCCAGGAGCTGAGCGCAGGCAGGGGCTGCAGTCACTGCCTGGGAGCCGGGAGGTGTGGTTGGGGCTATAGAGACGGGAACTCTACAGTTACTCTCTGGCAGACCCAGAGAGGGGGGAGCCAGACAGTTAGGAAAGGCTCAGGCGAAAAGCAGGACACTGCAGCTCTTGGCTCTGAGCTGGAACCTGGAGTAAAGGGTGGGCCCAGGTTCCCCTCCCCGGCCCTGGGGAAGTGGCACAGAGCAGGCAGTGGAGAGCGGGCGGGTGGCCTGGGAGGGTTTGCCCTGAAAGACATTGACACCCTGGAAGTGGGAGCCGTAGTGACCCAGCTGGAGGAAGCTCCTGGAGCAAGAGGGGGCCATGGAAGAGGACAACGGTGGAGAGATGGCCCGAGGAGGGCGCAGCACTGGGAGCAGCTACAATTGATAGCTGACTTCTGGGATGGCAACTCTGATTCCCATAAACCCCTTCCCCACTGCCCGGCCCCTGGCTCCTGGCCAGAGAGGGGAGGGGGCAGCAACGCCATGGAAAGACTCTGAACCAGGCAAAACAGCAGCCGCCTGGCGAGCCAGGATTCGCAGAGAAGCCGGACCGAGAGATTAACAAAAACTCATCTCATTTGGGTGCCTCTTCTTGTCTATTTCCTGCACACCATGGTGTGAACCCAGCCAACTCTTCACCCCATGGACAAGGTCACGTGAGCCAATCCCACCTCTGAGGCAGCTGGGGCGAGCCTCAGCCACCGGGGTCAGCAGACGACTGGCGAAAGGCCTGAGGTGGGGTGACCTGGCTGCAGAGCCCTAGAGGAAGGTTTGTGGCCTGCACCGCAGCAGAGGTGCCTTGGAGGAAGATTCTGCTTTGAGTTCTGTTTCTTGGAAGACTTTCTTGCCAGCCTTTGTGGAACTGGTGGATGGCAATTATCAGAGCCCCGGGAGAAGCCCATCATGAGCCCTGGAAGGAGGGCAGGGAAGACCTTTAGCCAAGAGGGAGGGGCTTGGGCCCAGAATGCCACTGGAAATTGTGTCACGACCAGTACAATTAGGAATCTTGTTTAAATGTGTAACCCTTCTGCCCCTCTGAATTGGCAGCAACAAGGGCCGAGTTCCAGAGGCGTAGCGAGTGCCCTCCATACCCTCCGACCGGAGAGGGCCCCGCAAGGAAGGGGGCCCCTAAAAGTGGCAAAAAAAGTGTAAGGTATAACTAGGTAAGGGACATTTATTGACGCTATTGCACAATCCATGTCAGTTTTACTGACAAAACCGTGAAGTCATTATGATACATCATAATGCTATTGGCTACATCAGTTGTCTGTCGGTCAGTTTCGAATTTTAGTTGGACCCATTCAAAGAATGTGTATTTGCGTTCATAATGGCGGTCGGCAGATAAATGTTATTAATTTAGTTGTTTAGTTTTTTATCGTTTCCAACGCAGAAGCTTGCTTTGTGATGTCTAAGAGAATGTATAAGAGCGGAGCTAGTAAAAGAAAGGCAGCAAAAGATGCTGAGAAGGAACTTGAGAAAATTCCAAAGTTGTCAACGTATTTTGCGCTGCAATCCAACGTACAGGTACAGGCACATGAAATGGACAGCGCTAGCAACAACGAATCGTATCCAGAAGTATCCAGAAGTGCTTCAAGTGAGGTCGAAGGTGAAGCCAGTTGTTCTACCAAACAAACTGTGACAGATATTCCAGCTGCTGCCGGGAAAGAAGTATCTGAATCTGAACCACTGACTGATGATCCAGAAGACTGGCCGTCTATAATATTGGACAGGCAAGTGTGTGACATTGTTGCACGTGGCCCACCGCAGCAGAATGAAAGTTACGAATTTCCATTTAACGAGGAAAGACGGAGGTTCACAAGTACTCATTTCTATTGAACCATGGCAAATGGTGAGAAAATAAGACATTCATGGTTAATGTACTCAGTTCAGAAAGATGCCATTTTTTGTTTTTGCTGTAAATTATTTGGCACTGGCGACATACCGCTACGTCGTGGAACATCTGCTTGGAAAGCACTGCCAAAAAGACTTCAGCAGCATGAAACAGGCAAAGGTCATCAAGACTGTATGGTGAAATGGTTTGACCTTCGGTCAGGCATAGTAAACCATACATCTATTGACCAACTCGAATTGCAGGCTTTTCTGAAAGAAAGAGATTTCTGGAGAAATGTTGTCAAACGCGTGGTTGATGTCGTTATTTTCTTGTCCGAAAGAAACTTGGCATTTCCAGGAAGTAATGAAAAGCTCGGCGATCCTTCGAATGGCAACTTTTTGGGACTGTTTGAATTGCTTGCAAAGTATGATACTGTCCTCAGCAAACTTTTACAGAGGATTAAGAAGGCAGAGACACATGTTCAGTACCTCAGTCCACTGATCCAAAACGAGCTGATTCATCTTGTTGCCAGTAACATTCAAGAGACCAACATAGCGCAGCTTAAAAAAGCAAAATATTATTCAGTTATTTTGGACTGTACTCCCGACGTGTCACATGAAGAACAGATGTCTGTGGTGTTATGCTTTGTTGAATGCAACGGTGAAGATGGTGTCAATATTCGTGAAGCGTTTGTTGGTTTTCTTAATGTTCATGATACAACTGGCGAGGGCTTATTGGAAGCATTTCTTGAAAAGGCAAACAACTTAGGAATAGACATTGCTGACATGAGAGGCCAAGCTTATGATAACAGCGCAAATATGAGAGGAAAGAATAAAGGAGTTCAAGCCTGCATGCTAGAAATAAATGACCATGCCTTGTATGTACCATGTGGAGCTCACACTTGGAATCTTGTGATCTCAGACGTGGCAAAGTCATCGAAATATGCTGTTGACTTTTTCGGTCTGATTAACAGAATATACGTTATCTTTTCTTCTTCACCTTCACGTTGGGATATACTTCAAGAACATATGCCAATATCTGTTAAAGGGTTATCGGACACTCGTTGGGCGTCGAGAATTGATGCTGTGAAGCCATTGCGTTATCACCTTGAAGAATTGTGCAATGCTTTGTCATCTTTGCGAGAATATGCGCTCGAAAAGAAAGATGGCAATACAGCAACAGAAGCCGGTGCGCTTTTAGACCATGTTACTACGTGGCCTTTTGTTCTGACTGTGTACACGTGGTACGATATACTATTTCACATCAATAAAATCAGCAAATTAATTCAGTCACCAGATGTGTCAATTGACGTACTGCAGGCAGAAGTCGGTGCTACAATGAAGTTTTTGGAAGACTATCGAAATACAGGATATAACTCTGTGGTCACAAATGCACCTGAAATAGCAGAGCATATGGGTATTGAGCAGGTGTTTCCAGAAACCAGGGTGCGACGTAAGAAGAGAATGTTTGATTACGAATGTGCTGATGATTCGAGTCGTCTTTCTGCCGAAGAAAAATTCAAATCGCAGTTCTTTCTTGTTCTCACTGATCAGGCCATATCTTCTGTTTTGTCGCGATTTGACCAACTCGTGGAGTGGTATAAGTTGTTTGGATTTCTGTACAATGCTAACAGCCTGAAGCAGTGTCACAGAGAAAATGAACTGGAGAATCACAGCAAAAATTTTGAAAGAAAAATGGGAGACATTGATGCCAACGAACTCATAATGGAATTGAATCGTTTTATTTATGTCATCGAGAAAGAGAGAGGACTTGTCACGGCAAACAATTTTTTAATGTACATATACAAGAACAGCCTTCAGGAGATATATCTGAATCTTTGCATTTGCATCAGAATTCTTCTGACCACACCAGTTACTGTCGCTGGTGCTGAAATGAGCTTCAGCAGAATGAAACTGATCAAGAATATGCTGCGCTCAGCCATGACAGATGACAGGCTTTCTGCGCTTGCAGTTATCTCAATCGAAAACAAGATTGCCAGATCTCTGGATATGACGCATTGATTAACCAGTTTGAGGAGAACAAGGCTTGAAAGAAGCACTTTGCGTAAATACGGAATACATGTACACTGTAGGCTTATGTATACATAATATGAACCCTGTATATTGTATAAAATAAATACCGCATTCCAGTTTCTGCATTGTAAGGGGCCCCGGACATATGTTCGGAGGGGGCCACATTCTTTGTTGCTACGGCCCTGCCGAGTTCAGTATCCAGGGGTTCCGTTTCAGTAACACAATGCATAACCGGCTCGAGCCCCCACCCAGTGACCTGGGACACTTACATACCACACCCCTCTGGGCGCCTCTAGGAGGCAATACTTCCCCTCTCGCAAGCACGGAGTCTGAGTGTAGCAAAATCCTTTTAATAAAGGAAGGAAACAATGCAGCATCCCATTGGAGAAACACCACAAACAGGATTATAACACAAACCATAAATGAACAAAAAAAACCCCACCCCCAGGTACGTTTGGCAATGTCCTTTTCCTCTTAGGGTCTTAAGTCCAATCACCCCAAAGTCCAACAACCCACAAGTCTCTGGTCAGTGCCACCCCAGAATTCAAGAGTTTATCTGCAGAGTTTTACCCTCCCCCCCAGCCTGGGTGGAAAGGGAGGGGAAGTCCACACAGGGTGTTAAGGGGCACCTTACCTGGGCCAGGGCCAATTGCTCCACCTCTCCATGGAGTTCTGCTGCAGCCTTCACCACGACCAGCTCCACCACACCAGCTGTGCCGCTCCTCCAGCCGTCCCTGCAAACTGCTTCACTCCGCTCACTGTTCCATGGGCTGCTCCAACACGCTGCAAACTGCTCCGCTCTGCCAGCTGCTTAACAATAGGTCTTCAGGCTCCCCCACTAGTTAGCACAGCACTCAGTGATCTCAATTTAGCTCTTTCAGTGAGTTCAGCTCTTAGTAAGGAAGCCCTGGTGCTGGTGCACCATTGGCCCAACATGAATTCAGCTCAGCAGTCTCTAGATAGATTCCTAATAGAATTAAAAATTAGCTCTACTCTTTAACATTGGAGAGAGGAGGATGTGCAATTGGTGTCCCAGGCCCTCAAAAGGGGCCCATACCATCAGATACACACACCAGTCCCCAACCTCTCTCCATTCATGGGGAGTTGGAACCCATGTCCCATGTTTAGTAAGTACCACCCAACTGAGGTTGAGTCATTTCTGTCACAAAGCAGTCCCATCCCAAGCTGCTGTAGGGTTGTGCTAAGTGGGGGGCGTGCATGCCAATGCAAATTCTTAAAATTCTTGCCACACTCTCTACAATTCACCACCAGATGTCAGGGTAGCGCTCATCCTGACTCTGCTTACAAATGCTCTGGACGGTGGAACATTAATGGGAGACTTGGCGGGACCTGAGGATTGGAAGCCTGAAGGGCCACCCTGTGCCAGGAGAGGGTGCTCTGGAGGTGTTGTCTCTCGTCCACTGGCTAACAGGAAGCAGGAACAAGGAGATGGGCAAATATTACATACATCAAACCGAAGCGGTGAGTGAAATCCCGTTCTCCCCAGAGATAACCTCAGCACCACCACTTGGAATGCCTGGCCAAGCCGCAACCCCTCCTCCTGCCATAGGGGGCCAGAGGGCCAGATTTTGCAGTGGTGTAAATAAAACAACAGGAATAAGCTGGTCAGGAAATAGGTGTAAAATAAAAAATAATAATAAAAAAATAAATTGCAACATAGTGTAACATGTCTGGATTTAAAGCTCCAAGCTCATGGAAGGTGAGGGGCAATTTACATTCTGTGGGGGAGATGTAGCAGGAACAGCAGCTGCCAGGATGGGGTGAGGTAAGACAGCGCCTCCAGGCAGCCCTGGTGCAAGTGTCTTCCACTCATACCAATATCGTTGAGGCCAGTGAGTTGCATCTCCTTATGCAAGCGCTGAATTTGATTCCCGCGTCGGTGTAAGTTACATGCACTGGGCAGACCTGGGGTCAGATTCACCTGTATGCGCTGGCTGCTTTGCACATCTGCCATGACACGAAACCAACTTCAACCCACGCTAAGCAGCCAGTTACACGAACAAAATGCATCCAGATGTTCTGGAGGATCTGGCCCGTAATGATACCCATGTGATCCGAGTTACACTAACTCTGCCTCTTGCACCTGTTTCATGGCCAATCACCACCTGATGCACAACATCGAGTCCCATTTATGTCATGCTGAATGCGACCCTCTGGGCTAAATTCTGTTTGGTTATACTGGGCTAAATCTGCATAGACTGCACTGGAGTCACTCTGGAGTCATACCAGTGTCACTTGGAGCAGAACTTACCGCTCCTGAAGCAGTACGTGGGGGTGGAGTTTGGATGAGCGGCCGTGCTGAAGTTAGGCTCACTGAGAATGGGATTGCACTGGACACTCCAGTTCAAGGCGCTTGAGATTTTTTCTTGGGCTGAGCCCGGGGCTCCAGCTGCAGTTTAAAGGGTCTGGATCTCCGGCCCCTAGCTACCTCCTGCCTGTACCCTGAGCTATCCATCTGCCCGCACACAGCCCCTAGCTACCCACTCCCTGGAGCCTGAGCTACATTCTCTGGCAAAGGGTTCCCTGGGTTGACTGTGTGTTCTGTGAAGAAATACTGACTTTTGTTTCTTTTAAATCTGCTGCCTATTAATTTCATTGGGTGACCCCTAGTTCTTGTGTTATGAGTAGGGCTGCTGAGAGTGGGTTTGGGCCTCGGTGAAAAAATTTTTTCGGGCCCCCCTGCAAGGATGGACTAGCTAACCAGGGCAGACGAAGCCAGGCCTCGGGCTCCCTTCTGGACCATCGGGTCCCAGTAATTTGTACTGGCTTCCGCCCACTCTTGTCAGCCCTGTTTATGAGAAGGAGTAAATAACACTTCCTTATTTACTTTCTCCACACCAGTCTTCTATAGACCTCTAGCATGTGCCCCCTTAGCCGTC
The DNA here is from genome assembly GCF_025201925.1 of Gopherus flavomarginatus. NCBI lineage: Eukaryota > Metazoa > Chordata > Testudines > Testudinidae > Gopherus > Gopherus flavomarginatus. The sequence goes on along the minus strand of NC_066620.1, from coordinate 213,219,504 downwards.
TCTCTTTCAAGCTTGAAGCAACCTGATGGTTTAACATCCAAGGGATAAGAGACTCAGCGTAATTTTTAAAATGAATTTCATGCTGGTGAAAGTTGCCAGACAGAGATTCCTGGAGGCTGAATCCAGGGAATGGGTGCAAGCTGGCAGTGGCCGTGCAAGTTTCTTCTATTGTTGCCCCATCCAAAGTGTCTGAGCTGGATGTCCCACCACTCGGGGTGAGTGGGGAGTTCAGTCTCCTTATGGTCCTTTGCTTCTCTGCTGGAGGCGTCGTGAAGGTGTTGTTTGCAATACAGGCCCTGATCTGCTAGCTACTAGACTGAGTCCCACCAAACTCATTTCACCTAGCAGCCACTGAAAAGACACTGCACTGAAGCATTCTGGGCCACCTGCTCCATCTTCCGTCAGCAGCAGCTCTGAGGGAGTGAAGAACAGGCTTGGTTATAAGTGTTATGGAGCAGAGGAAAGAAACGCTCCAAGCACCCGGAATTCCAGGGGTTTAACTTAACTCCACAATAAGAACCAACTCATAGCTCCTCAGGACATGCAAACTAAACCCCACGTGAAGCTTCCCATAGAAGTTTGGGTTGAGATGTTTGAACTTGGCTGCCTTTGGCAGGGCACCAGGGAAGTCCTATGGCCTGTGTGATACAGGGAGGCAGACCAGATAATAATAATTGGAGATTTACCAATCTCCTAGAACTGGAAGGGACCTTGAAAGGTCATTGAGTCCAGCCCCCTGCCTTCACTAGCAGGACCAATTTTTGCCCCAGATCCCTAAGTGGCTCCCTCAAGGATTGAACTAATAACTCTGGGTTTAATAGACTAATTCTCAAACCACTGAGCTATCCCTCCCCCCATAAATGATCACAATGGTTCCTTCCGGCCTTGGAATCTATGAATCAGTATTAATTTAGGCACCTAAATAAATGGCTAGATATTCAGAGCTGAGGAGCAGCTGCAGCTCCCGTTGTGGGACGTTAACACCTCTGAAATCCAGTCACTTCAATAGGAGCCTAAACTAACATAGATTGTGATGCCCAACCCAAGTAGGAATATTTTTTCCTTAGTTAAGCTTCTTCTGTCCCCTTGGTTTCAGCCACTGGTTCTGATCAGGACCAGGTGCCAAAATCTGAGAAGGGTCATCTTCTCGGAGAACGATCCAATCCCCATTAAAGTCAATGGAAGAACATAGGAACGTAAGAACAGCCACACTGGATCAAACCAAAGATCCATCCAGCCCAGTATCCTGTCTTCCAACAGTGGCCAATGCCCGGTGCCCCAGAGGGAATTAACAGAACAGGGAATTGTCAAGTCATCCACTCCCAACTTCTCGCAAACAGAGGCTAGGGACACCATCCCTGCCCATCCTAGCTAATAGCCATTGACGGACCCGTCCTCCATGAACTTTTCTAGTTCTTATTTTACCCCCTGTAGTGAGGCGGTGTGATTCCCTGCTGCCCCGGTGAGAGACAAGCCCCTCTGGACACCAGACTGGGTGGAGCTAGGGAGCTCTGAGCCCACCCTCCAGAGGCTCAGATGGTGCCCAGAAGTATAAACGCTCGACCTCAGAGCTCACTGGGAAAACAGCCGCCGGAGAGGCCAGATGCCTCTGGCCTAGGCTGTGACTGGGAAGCACAAGTGACCTGTGGTCCATGCAAGGACTGGCCCATCCTGCCCTGTGCTTCCTACCCGGAGGAGCTGCCGGGCCCACCCCGTGCCCGCTACCCGGAGGAGCTGCCGGGCCTGCCCTGCGCTCGCTACCCGGAGGAGTTGCCGGGCCTGCCCTGCGCCACAACATATAGCAGTGAGACATGGCAACTTACCAAGAAAGATACGTAAAAGCTGAATGCATTTCATCACAAATGTCCAAGGGGATAGCAGAGAGAGATAGGAAGACGAAAGAAGAAGTCAGAAAAATGACTGGACGGGGCACCTGCTCACAAATAATCTACAAAAGAAGACCTCAGTGGCTGGGACACATGCTGAGAATGGAAGAAGAACGCTTACCAAATACCGCCCTATAAGGGCAGCCAGAAAACGCAAGAAGAAAGAGAGGAAGACCTTGAATAGCATGGAACCGAACAGTTCTGAACGACATCAAGCACCTCACCATGAAATGGGACGATTTGGAGAGAAGGGCAGCTGACAGGCAAGGATGGCAAATGTGGGTCACCCAATGTGCAACAAAGCACGGGATGGACTAAGGTCTAAGGTAATTATATTTTTACACTTCACTTGCCAGAGTTTATGCTCCTTTCTATTTTCCTCACTAGGATTTGACTTCCACTTTTTAAAGGATGCCTTTTTGCCTCTCACTGCTTCTTTTACTTTGTTGTTTAGCCACGGTGGCTCTTTTTTGGTTCTCTTACTGTGTTTTTTAATTTGGGGAATACATTTAAGTTGAGCTTCTATTACAGTGTCTTTAAAAAGTTTCCACACAGCTTGCAGGGATTTCACTTTTGGCACTGTACCCTTTGATTTCTGTTTAACTAACCCCCTCATTTTTGTGTTGTTCCCCTTTCTGAAATTAAATGCTACAATGTTGGGCTACTGTGGTAGTTTTCCCCACCACAGGGATGTAAAATGTAATTATATTATGGTCACTATTACCAAGTGGTCCAGTTATAGTCACCTCTTAGACCAGGTCATGTGCTCCACTCAGGACTAAATCAAGAATTGCCTCTCCTCTGGTGGGTTCCAGGACTAGCTGCTCCAAGAAGCAATCATTTAAGGTGTCAAGAAACTTTATCTCTGTATCCCGTCCTGAGGTGACATGTACCCAGTCAATATGGGGATACATGAAATCCCCCATTATTAATGAGTTTTTTAATAGCCTCTCTCATCTCCCTGGGCATTTCACAGTCACTATCAGCATCCTGGTCAGGTGGTCGGTAATAAAGCTCTATAAGATTTCACTGGCTGTTGGTTCCGTCCCATAGTACTTTCAAGTCTGGTTAGAAATACAAAGCACCATAACCCTCCTGAGACTTGCAGTTCAGCTTTGCAGACCTAGGGGAGGTGGGGACAGATATCTGAATCTACAGTCCAGCCTGTATCGGGAGGGGTTGCAAGTTCTTTGGATAGGATTAAAATTCAGAATGATCTGGACAAACTGGAGAAATGGTCTGAAGTAAATAGGATGAAATTCAATACGGACAAATGCAAAGTACTCCGCTTAGGAAGGAACAATCAGTTGCACACATAGAAAATGGGAAATGACTGCCTAGGAAGAAGTATTGTGGAAAGGGATCTGGGGGTCATAGTGGATCACAGGCAAAAGATGCGTCAACAATGTAACGCTGTTGCAAAAAAAGGAAACATTATCCTGGGATGTATTATCAGGAGTGTTGTAAGCAAGACATGAGAAGTAATTCTTCTACTCTACTCCATGCTGATTAGGCGTCAACTGGAGAATTGTGTCCAGTTCTGGGTGCCACATTTCAGGAAAGATGTGGACAAATTGAAGAAAGTCCAGAGAAGAGCAACAAAAATGATTAGAGGTCTAGAAAACATGATCCATGAGGGAAGATTTAAAAAATTGGATTTGTTTAGTCTGGAAGAAAGAAGACCAAGAGGGGACATGATAACAGTTTTCAAGTACATTAAAGGTTGTTACGAGGAGGGAGAAAATGTTTTCTTTTTAACCTCTGATAGTACAAGAAGCAACTGGCTTATATTGTAGCAAGAGGCGTTTAGGTTGGACATTAGGGAAAAGTTCTTAGCTGTCAGGGTGGTTAAACACTGGAATAAATTGCCTAGGGAGGTTGTGGAGTCTCCATCATTGGAGATTTTTAAGAGCAGGTTAGACGAACACCTGTCAGGGATGGTCTAGATAATACTTAGTCCTGGCTCAGTGCAGGGGACTGGACTAGATGACCTCTTGAGATCCCTCCCAGTCCTATGATTTGATGATGTCACTTTCTAAAAGATGTGCTCCCCCGCAGCCAGAAGGTCTGGGCTCACTGCAGGCAGCACAGGCTGACATTCTGCAGCCTGCGTTCCATGGGAGGTCTTACAGTCTGTGAACGTAGAGATGCGTAGGGGCGGTGCAGGCTGGTGGACTGTTTCAGCAGCCCAAGGAGGGAAGCAAACACCACACTTGAATATTTTTAATGTCCTGGCCTTGGTCCAGTTTATTGTTTGATTTAAATATATTATGGTCACTATTACCAAGTGGTCCAGCTATATTCAGCTCTTGGACCAGATCCTGTGCTCCACTCAGGACTAAATCAAGAATTGCCTCTCCTCTGGTGGGTTCCAGGACGGGCTGCTCCAAGAAGCTGTCATTTAAGGTGTTATCAATAAGACATCAAAAACATAAAATAAAGCAACTCGACCTACAAATACTGCTTACATTCCCCGGAGGCTTTCCCCCTGTCTCCAGCCCTCTCTTCCGTATATACCTTGCCCAGCCATGTGATAGACACAGATCCCCTAACCCTTTCCAGGCTGCTGCTTCTCCTTGTCACATGAGGTTGCCCCTGAAAAAGTCAGGCTGCCTTATATCCATGTCACAAGCCTAGAACAGCCTCCAACTAACGGCATGCTAGCTCCACCTTCTCCTTCAGAGAAGACCCACCTGTTCCATGGGGCATTTGGACGTCAGTGTGTTCACATCACCTGTGTTTATTTAGTCAGATACCGCACCTGCTGTGGCATTCCATTCATCGGACGTGCCCCATTAGCTGGCAGAGTGCGAGTGCGTGGATAGGGACGGTGCCATACGACATTCAACCTGCTTACATGGATTTGGAGTGTCCCTTTGTCACGGAGTGTGGGGGAGTCCGGCCCTGCACCCCTCTTCCTGGGACCCACAGTGACTCTTAGCCAGCCAGTAAAACAGAAGGTTTATTGGACAACAGGAACACAGGTTACAGCAGAGCTTGCAGGCACAGTCAGGACCCCTCCATTGAGTCCTTCTGGGCTTTCAGGGTGCTTGGATCCTAGCTAGGATACCCTGAATTCCGCCCACACAGCCCCAAAACCAAACTCAAAACTGCTTCCCTACTGCCACTCCCTTCCTTTCTCCTCCTTCCCGGGCAAAGGTGTTGACCTTTCCCCTCCCTTACCTAGCTCAGGTTACAGGCTCCGGTATCGTCCATCCCCTAAAGTCCTCCCCTGCTCTCCCACTCCCCACACAGACAGCCCCTACTCCATCACACCCTTCCACAAGTTCTCCAAATCCTTCCTTGTTCCTGCCAGATGTAACTCATCGCTTCGGAACAGGCCAGCTCCTAGAGGATAGCCTGGGGCACCATGCCCCATGTCTTGTTTCTTCAAGTCCGGATCGCTGCTGGAGAACTGCACACAAGCTACACCTGCTCTAAAAGGCAGCTGCCCATCACCACAGAAATGAAAACCCATCAACCCAGTGCTCTCTACACAATCCAATGGCTCCGCAGGTATTAGCTCCAATTCACTACAGGCTAGATCCTCAGCTGGCATAAATCAGCCTGGCTGCGTTGATTTCAATTGATGTCAATTTACTCCAGCTGGGAATCTGGCCCCTAGGCGCAGAGCCCCCTTCGTCTAAGATCAACCGTATTGTTGGAGGGCAGTATCCTGGGCTGCATCAATCTGACAGGTCCTCTCCTTCGCTAACTCCCCCGATGCGCAGTAATAAATGGAGCTAGCTGAAAGTTTTCTAATGGAAGGTTTTTCCAAGGGAAGCCAGCCTGGTTTCCTCCTAGCTCCTCTGCCTTGCCACCTACCGCGGAGCCTGAAGTTGGAGCTCTCAGGATTTCTGGCCTCCCTGCTGCTGCTGGAGGGCTGCCAGGCTTCTGGGTAGCCCACCCAGCAGGCGGCCAGCAATTTGGGCAACTCGGGGAGCCTTGGCAATTTCATTTAGAAGAGGTCACAATGGCATGTCATTTCCATTTTTCAAAGTGAACGTTTCACAGCCACCCACCCACTCCCCAGTTCTCCCATTTGATGGGAAGTTTCACAATTTCGTGCCCATGAGTTTCATGTTTACTTTCTGAATTTCCCAAGGCACAGGAATTCCGGATTCCAGCCAGTTCTAATAACAGGACTTAGCGCTGACTCAGGGCATTTCTTCCCCAAACCTCGAAGCACTTCACAAAGGCAGGGGAACAACTTAATCCCGCTTTACAGTGGAAGAAGATGAAGCAAAGGGAGAGGGTGGGACTTGCCCAAGAGAAGCAGGGCAGAGATGGGACTAGAGCCCAGGTCTCGTGGCTGCCCTGTTCACTGATCCTAAAGAGTCCTGTCGGAGTTTCTCGATTACTGAAACAGCGGCTCGGCATGGAGTGAAAAGTGGAACTGGGGTTGTGTGTATCCTGGCGGGAGAGGGGGGATCTCTGTCCCTGTGGATGGGGGGCTGTGTGAGGACCCCGGTGTCCTAAGGGGAGTCACTGCCCCTGCGGTTGGGGCTGTGTGCTGTTTTATCTGGTGTCCTGGGGTGGTGTTGTGGCCCTGTGGATGGATGGGTGCTGTGGATGGGGACCCTGGTGTCCTGGGGGGTGTCCCTGTCTTTATGGATAGGGGAGTGCTGTGTGGGGATCCCAGTGTCTGGGGGTGGTGGGATAGTTGCTGCCCTTGTGGATGGAGAGGGCTGTGTAGAAGTGATCTCAGTGTCTTGGGGGGCTCATTGACTTGTGAATGGAGGGGTGTAGTGGGGGGGACCCCAGTGTCCTGGGTGGTGACTGTGGTCCTGTGGATGGTGGGACAGTGTGGGGGACCTTGGTGTCCTGGAGGAGTGGATGGGGGGTGTCACCTCATGGAACTCCCTGGTGGGGAGGGGCTATCGTATCCTGCATCCCCGTGGGACTCATTCTTATCTCCCCATGACAGTGTGTGGCCTCGCCCCCAGGCCGGCACAGCCCAATGGAGGGCAACTAGCAGCCTGTAACCTGAACAATTATTACACTTACAAGATTATGTATTGATGGGCAACAGGCACTGTCAGCTCACAGCTTCTTTTCCTAGTGGGCTACTTAACTGAGAACATGAGATTTGCTGAAACAAACAGAGAAACATTATTTACTACAGACAACACTGACTTGGGGGGAGGGATAGCTCAGCAGTCTGAGCATTGGCCTGCTAACCTCAGGCTTATGAGCTCAATCCTTGTGAGGGCCATTTAGGGAGCGGGGCAAAAATCTGTCCCAGGATTGGTCCTCCTTTGGGCAGTGAGTTGGACTAGATACCTCCTGAGGTCCCTTCCAACCCTGATATTCTAACTAATAATCCTAGGAAAGGATCAATACACTCAGACAAGTGCAGTAAAGTGGATCCCTGCATTGCTCATGCTTACAAGTTTTGGAGACAATGATAGAAGGGAAAGTAAGTGGAGCCCATTAGGAGAGAGGTCCTGGTTCAGTTTACACTGGCTCAGGGACCTGACAAACCCCAGAACTGGGTGTGGTACTTTAAACCCTTCCTTATGGCAATAGTATGGCTGTCTACCAGATCTGATTGTTTACCTTGATTATAATGAGGTCAATAGCTGCCTCTATCCATATGTGGCCCTGGGAGTGTCCATAATTAAGCATTAATAGTCACAATTTACATTATTTTTCAATAATTCCTATCCATAAATGGGGTCCAGCTGCTTAAGTGCTGCGTAGCAACCAAACTGCCAAAGCTCCCACAGTTCCTTTCTTGCAGAACCCTGGTGTACACTGGACCTGTGCGGTTATCTAACCACTCCCACGGCTTTGGGGTATCTGATGAGGCATCTCTTCCTAGGCCAAATTAAAAACAGCAGGTTTAAAACAAACAAAAGGAAATATTTCTTCACACAATGCACAGGCAATCCGTGGAACTCCTTGCCGGGGGATGTTGTGAAGGCCAAAACTATAATGGAGTAAAAATAAGAAGTAGATATATCCATAGAGGAAAGATCCATCTATGGCTATTACCCAAGATGATCAAGGATGCAGCCGCCTGCTCTGGGTGTCCCCAAACCTTTGGCTGCCAGAAGCTGGGAGTGGACAACAGGGGATGGATCACTTGGCCATTGCACGTTCTGTTCATGCTCTCTGGGGCACCTGGCATTGGCCACTGCCGGAAGACAGGATATTGGGCTAGATGGACCCTGGTGTGACCTGGTGTGGCTGTTCCTACGTTCTGCCTGCGCTGGGCAGCTTAACCCCAGCCTTTCCCACCAACAGGCCTTCCAGCCCAGCAAGCCCCATCGCCCCTTACACGCCTCTGGCCCATTTGCCCCCAGGCACGTGCCCTGCTAAGGAGCCAGGCCCCCTGCCAGGGCTTATACTGCTGTGATGTCACTGCACCAAACCACCCACCAGGCAGGGTCACAGGTCCTGAGACCAGTGCGCGTGTACCGGCTCTAGGACCCAGAGGAGCCGGGCTCTCGGGGCCGGGCTGGAGCGCCAGAGGGGCGTGGCCCGGGAGGGGGCGTGTCCAATCAGCGCTGCTGGGCGGGGCTTGGGGAGGGGCGGGGCCCGCGGCGCTCTAGACCCCCCGCAGAGGGGCAGCGGCTCCCCAGAGTGGCCCAGGCGGCGGTCATGGCGCGGCGGCTGGTGCTGTTCGACCTGGGCGGGGTGCTCTTCACCCCCAGCCCGCTGGGCGCCTTCGGCCGCTACGAGGCGTCGCTGGCCCTGCCCAGGTAGGCGCTAGTGCCGCCCGCCCGAGCCGTTTCCCGGCTGCCGGGGGAGGGAAGCCCATAGAAATGATGGGTT